>NC_140490.1:44090139-44577639 GCF_964271855.1 Acomys minous
TAACAAATGGACTGAGGAAGAAATCAGAAAAAATGACACTTGTTCCAATAACCTCAAATAATATAAAATATGTTGGAGTAATTTTAAACAAAGCAGGCAAAAGTCTTGTATGACAAAAACTTCAAGTTTCTGAAGAAAGAAATTAAAAGAGATATCAGAAAATAGAAAGATCCCTTGTGCTCTCAGATCAATAAAATTAACACTGTAAAAATAGCCACTTTACCAAAAACAATACCAAAAACAATGCAAATCCAACCAAAATTCCAACAAAATTCTTTACAGACCTTGAAGGGACAATTCTCAGCCTCATATAGAAAAACAAAAAGCCAAGATAGCTAAAACAATCCTGAACAATAAAACAACTGCTAGATATGTTACCATTCCCAGTTTTAAATTGTACTACAGAGCTATAGTAATAAAAACCACACAGTATTGACATAAAAACAGACATGTTGGTCAATGAAATAGAGTTAAAGACCTAGACATAAACCCAAACACCTACCAACACCTGATTCTTTTTCAATTTTTTATTAATTTATTCAGATTACATCTCAATTGTTATCCGCTTGCTTGTCTCCTCCCATTCCTCCCTCCCTCTCTCTTTCACCCTATTCCCCTCCCCTAGGTCTGTGACCAAAGGGGACCTCCTTCCCCACCATATGGTCACAGCCTCTCAAGTCTCATCTGCGTAGCCTTCCTATTCTTTCTCTGAGTGCTACCAGGCCTCCCCACCAAGGGGAAGTGCTCAAATATGGGGCACTAGAGTTCATGTCAGAGTCAGTCCCCGCTCTCCACATGACTGTGGAGAATGTCCTGTCCCTTGGGTAGATCTGAGTAGGGGTTCAGTATTTACTGCATGTATTGTCCTCAGTTGGTGCAGTGATTCAACACCTGATTCTTGATAAAGAAGCAAAACATACACATTGGGCAAAAGACAAACTTAATGCCTGTATGTAGAAAAATGCAAATAGAGCCGCATTTATCACCTTGCACAAAACTTAAGTCCAAGTGGATCAAAGACCCCAACATAAGACCAGAAACACTGAGCCTGATAGAAGAGATAGAAGAGAAAGTGGGGATTAGCCTTGAACTCATGAGCATAGGAGATGACCTTCCGAACAGAACACTGAAAGCTCAGGCACTAAGATCAACACTTAATAAGTGGAACCTCGTGAAACTGAAAAAGCTATAAGGCAAAGAATACTGTCAAAGGGACAAAATGGCAGCCTACAGAATGGAAAAATCTTCACCAACTCTACATCTGACAGAGGGCTAATATCCAAAGTATATAAAGAACTTAAAAACAAGATATCAAAAAAGCCAAATAATCCAATTAAAACTGGGGTACAGATCTAAACAGAGAATTCTTAATAGAGGAATTTCAAATGGCTGAGAAACATTTTTTAAAATGTTCAACATCCTTAGCCATCAGGGAAATGCAAATCAAAACTGCTTTGAAATTCCATTTTACACATGTTAGAATGGCTAAGATCAAGGGACACTCCTCCATTGCTGATGGGAGTGCAAACTTGTACAGCCACTATAGAAATCAATATGGCAGTTCCTCAGAAAATTGGGAATCAATCAACCTCAAGACTTGGGCATATACCCAAAGAGTACTCCAGCCTACCCAAGGACACTTGCTCAGCAATGTTCTATGCAGCTTTATTCATAATAGCCAGAAACTGGAAAAAACCTAGATGTTCCTCAATGAAAGAATGGATAAACAAAATGTGGAACATTTACCTGATGGAGTATTACTCAGCTGTTGAAAAAAAATGACATCATGAAATTTTTAGACAAGTGGATGCAACTAGAAAAAAACATTTATCCTGAGTGAAATAACCCAGACTCACAAAAACAAATATGGTATGTCTTCACTTATAAGTGTCTATTAGTCATTAGGTAAATGATAACTGAGCTGCAGTCCGGAGACCCAGAGAGGTTAGGTAAAGAGGAGGGGCCTGGGGGTGTGTGCATGGATCTCCCTGGGAATGGGTAATAGACTAGTTTTACAGGTGTGCTGGGGGCAGGAGGAGACAGGAACGGGAGGAATCAATTGGAGGGGGAGAGGTAGAACGGCAGAAGAGAGTACAAAGAGAGAAGGCTGGAATTGGGTGGCATCTAAGAGTGTGGTGTGGAAACCTAGTGCATGGAAACTTCCTGAAATCTATGAAAGTGACCCTAATGAGGACTCCTAGCAATGGGGGATACAGATTCTCAACAAGCCATCTCTCGTCTCTAGGCAAGGGCTTCCAGCGGCAGGTCTGGGTTTCATCCAATTGAGTTGTTGGCAAAGGGGGCCCCACGGAAATCCCCAAACAACCCAGGGTGTTACTAAAAGGTTGCTCTCTGCAAATGGACAGTGGGGGCCCTATTACCAAGGACAATATCCACACAATGTATTGAACATGGAAAAGTGGAGCTGGTGCCTACATGGAGCCTTCACCCCTACGTTCTAGCCTCTTTGGTGCAGGAAGATACCGAAAGAGCAAGGTGGATGCTGACCCTGGCACAGAACCTTTGACGTCCTGCCTGCAAAATATACTAGGGCAATGGCAGCATAGAACTTGGTGCCAACCAATGTCTGATTTGTCTTAAGGCTCACTCCACAAGGAGAAACCCATTCCTAGCACTGCTTGGGTAACCCAGAACCAGAGTCCAGATAGCCAAAGACCTAGGGTAAAACCAGACATGACTGGTTTAAATAAATAATAAAATAAAATCCTAGTCTTATAAATTAGTTCTGAACTCAGTGTAAATTGTTCAAGATAATTAAGATATACAAGTTGATGATCACCTTATAAATGACCCAATCATTTAGTGTGATCAGGACTATGTAGCCAATGTTAAGTACAGCCATAATTTATTTGCAGAGGCCCTTTGGATGGAGCCTCCCCTGAGGCACTGCAACTGCTGTTCCCCTCATTGCCCTTCTGTCAGCCCCGAAGCAGTTGCCCAGAGATAGACACTTCCAAGCCCCTAAAAGATGCTTGAGTGTCCTCTGAAAGGGGGACTAAAAGGCCATGGGCCATTCATCCTGCCTTTTGCTGTTCTAAACATTACTTTGGGACTAAAACCGCTCAGAACTAAAACAGCTCAGCTGAAGCCTTTTATGTATCAATGAACCCTGTCTCCCCAGCTCGGATCAGCTCCACATCCTTCAGGACCAGCTCAGCTCCTTGGCTGCAGCAGCATCCCAAAGTTAAAGGGGACTAGATGTGACTCCTGAGACGGGATCTGTGCTGTGCACTCCTCCACGAGTGTGCTGCTCCTAGGCCAACATGTCCAAAAGGTTTGAATGGGGCCTAGAGACAGGCACCAGAACCGCTCAACCAAGAGCCTCCTCCTGTGTGCAGGCTTCTGGTCCCCTCCCGCCCACTCTGGCTCCTCCCCGGATCACTCCTTTCCTCCTTAGCCTCATACTGAAGTTTTCACCCTGTCTTTAAATGTCTTACTTACTAAACTTCCTCTTAGACCCAAACAAAATGTTCCACATAAGTTCTCCCAGAACTCTCACCCTACAACAGCTCCGTCTGTGGCCAGTACATCTGCAGAAAGGTCGGTTGGATGGTGTGGAGAAACTCAGCCCTTCCACCCCAGGCCACATACAGTTCTTTACAGCAGTCCTCTGTTTCTTCCTGCTTGCTTCCTTTGGCGTGTTCTGTAGCTCCCTGCTATTTCGGCTAGTTCATTTTGATGCAGCAGTCCTGGCAATGGGACCAATCCCTGTGACCCTGAATCATTTCTATGCCCACTTCCTCTCACCAGCACACTCCGTTTCTCCCACCTATGTTTCTTCCTGTCACCCAACTTCCCCAGAAAATTCTCTCAGTTCTCTTCTGTAACCATATCATGTGCTCACAGCCTTTTAATAACCTCCCAGGTTGACCCATCTGACACAGATCCTCCTCAGCAGAAAACAGCGATAACCCCTTTGCCTGCATGTTTTATATCCTCTCAGAGTTAGGATGGAAAGTTTCCTGCTGAAAGACTACATGTCCCAGGCTCCTTTGTGCATGACAGAAGCCATTTTGGCCCCCATAAGGGGTCATAGCACATTTTCTTCTATAGGCATTTTGACTATCTGCACATAAGAGTGATAAGAGTGCTCCCTTGCTGTGGATAAATGTGGTTGTTTGCTTGAGGTCAGACCAAGACACCTCTGTCCCTCTACAGCTGCTTTAAATAATCTAACAATATGTACATGTTTTTATATAGGAAAACAGAAATGTGTGGGGAGACACCCTTAAAACCTACTAGTGGTTGCCTCAGTTTCAGATTGTGGGTTTGTTGCTTATTTCCCTATGACAAAGCTCCCCCGTGGGACTCACGGACCTTTGTCCTTCATATCCCTCCTGTTGGTGACTGACCTGCACTTTGAAGCATACAGTATCTTATTCTTTTAAAATATTGAGGCAGGACTGTAGTCAGGCTTGCTAACTCCCTGTGTAGCCAAGGATCACTTGAATTGCTCAATTCTCCTGCCTCCATCTCCCGACTGCCAGGGTAACGGCTGTGCACCACTACACTGGGTTTATGCAGCACCGAGGGAGGAGCCCGAGGCTTTGTGCCTGCCGGGCACAAACCCTGCCCTGCACACTGAGCTACATCCCTAGGCTGGCAGCGGCTGCTCTTCCCATGCGGACACTCCTTGAAGAAGCCTGGTGTAATTAACTCGAGAGTTGCTTTCAGAAACAGAGGGCCTCTCTTCTGCCTCCCAAAGTATATGTCACAGAGAACAAAGCCATCGGAGGCCACCCTCTGGTTGTGTAACTGCTACTCAACGCCACAGGAAATGAATGGCCACAGCACAGGTAGCCAGCTTGGGAGCGGCATAAAAAATGCTGTCCCTAAGAACAAATTATACCCTAGCGCAAAACCAGAGTCTCCATTCCTGAGATCTAGGCATGGCTATGGACAACAGAAAACAAGAGCGGTGTAATTACTTCTAATGTGTAGTCGCCACCAAACCCCAGCCCCACTGTCCCTCAGCCTGCCTGCTCAGTCAGGCTCCTCGGAAAAGAGGCAGCTATACACGGAGATTTTGTGTAAAACGCCTCTCCACCCCAGGGGCCGGAGTAAGGCATACCCACTTCTTATTTCTTATCTGGGTCAGGTTGACCACACAAAGGCATGGAGAGATGAGGTGCCCATTGCAAGTAATTTCCCCGAGGAGTAGGAGGAGAGGAGGCCCAAGTGGTTTGTTCCTTCTGCAGAGCAAACCACATACAACGGTGTGGTCAGAAGCGCTGGACGAGAGTGGGACCCGCCTGTGACAACATCGCATGCCACTATGCCCTGGGCAAGAAGAATTTTGAGAGCCAGTTTTCCTCCTCACCCTTCAGTATGGCTAAAGTCATAAGTCTTTCTTGCCTTCAATCTTTAAGTTAGACTCGGTGCTGGGAAACCAAGTGTAATGCTTTTTGCTTAGGGAAGGGATAGCCTTGTTTTGGAAGCTGTGTCATCAGGAATGCCCAACCATGATGTACCCAGGACCAGGTGAAAACAGAATGCACCTGTGGTATCTGTGGCAGATGCAGGGCTGCATTGTTGTCTCCAGCACCGCCTGCTCACCTTATGCTCTTCTGGAAGCCTCTTCTGGACCCTTGGTCAGGAGGAGTCTCCCATAGCATATTTTTGGAGCACTCATCATCCTGGCTATTGATTCATTGTGTTTAATGCCCATCTCTCCCTCCAGAGGAGCACAAAGGCCCCTGGGTGACTGTTTGTCACCAGACTGCCTGTGCTTAGAGCAATGCTTTGCACGTGTCAGGAGATAGATCCACTGAGCACGTGGATAGAAGGAGATGGGTAAGAAGGCGCATTGATGGATGGTTGCGTGGATGTGTGTACATACAGAAGACTGAAGGGTGGCTTGTAGAAGCATGGATGAGTGGATGGGTGGATGGGGTATAAATTAATGAACATAAATGGAACTACAAAAGACAGATAGACGGAAGGATGGATGATGCACTTGGTTACTATTCTGCTCAAAAACAAGTTATGGAAGAAAAAGCTTATCTTGGCTTATGGTTCCAGAAAGGTAGAAATCCACCATGGAAGCGAAGCCTGGCAGCACAAGTAGCAAGAACGGGAGCAGGAGTGGGAAGCTGAGCGCTCACATCTTCAAACACACGCACAAAGCCGAGCGAGCGAGCTGGAAACAGGACGAGGCTGCATGTTCGGAAAGCCCTCCTCCTGCAATGCACTTCCTCCAGCCAGGCTTCACCGCCTCTGCAAGCAGCCGGGGACCAACTGTGCAAACGCCTGAGCTTACGGGTGGACGCTTGCCTAAGTGACGGTCGGGTGTAGATCGGAAGACGGAACCCACCGGCCACAAGAGCGTTTTGCTTCCTAACTTCCAATTGACCCCCACCTGGTATCTGTGATCACGTTTTTTCTGTTGGAAGGCTGGGCGGACAGCACGGGGTGTGGATATTGAGTAGGGGCTGCTAGAATGGTGGTATCCCTGCTCCAGATGCACTGAGTGGGGCAAAGAGCCCTATCCCTTGAGGAAGCATAGCCCATGTCTGTCAGGCAGCCTCCCGGGCCTCATCTGCAGGGCTTAAAGAGAACAAAGCTTAGCCTGTCTCCATATGGCCGCCTCACCCTATAAACTGTGCATGTATTTATGTAACACTTCAGGCATGATGGAGACCAGATGTGATCAAATAGTGACTTGTGCTGCCTGGGAATGTTGAAATACCAACGTATATATGTATATATATTTTTTATGGATGCTTGCAGTTAGCAATCAGCCTTTAAATCTTAGCTTTGAGCACTGATACACATCCATTAACTTCATTCTTTAGCTGAGCAGAAACATCTGGCAACTTCTATTGGGTTTGTTATACTTATGAAAGAAACACATCCATGTTCAACTTCCATTATCGGGTCAGCCTAACACAGCACAAGGGGCAGAACATGGTGGGTAGGAGAACGCTAGAGAGTGCTGTACCCGGGCCCCTTGCTTGGGTGACATGGAGGCACAACCCAGGGCAGAGTTTTCTAATTATGATTGTAAGAGTTGTCATTTTTCTAGCTGCTTCTATTGTTCTAGGCAGCGGACCACAGGCTGCCTAGAATTGCAGATCGCTACCAGAGCCATTGTCTTCCCCAGATGGGCAATGGTGGCACAGGCTGCCTTCCAGCACTACAGCAGTGTTTTGAAGGAAGGGAGGCAGAATCCCAGCCTCAGTTTTCAGACTCTGTAATGTCACCTCTTTCCATGAATATGGAAAGGGCTCTTCCTGTCTTTAAAATAAAGAAGCTCAGCCGTGTTGCTTGCCCCCCACCTGTGTGTTCTTTGCACACTGAGAGTCTGCAGTCCCCTCTTCAGTGACCAAGTGCTCTCTGAGGAAGGCCATGGGCATCCGTTAGAGCATCCTAGGAGACGCAGGACAAGTTTCCTGAACTAACTGGGTCTCCAGAAAGTGTGGTCCCCTGAAAGTCCTCTTGGTACCTTGACTATTTCTGATGGAAATTTGCACAAAATGTTTGTGGAAGGGCTGGGAAAACAGCAAAGTTGGTAAAGTGTGTAAATGTTGGTAAATGTTGCTACTCAAACATGAGGACCTGAGTTTGGATTCTCAGCACCCCCATAAGAAGCTGGGTGCACAGGCACATACCTAAAGTCCCAGTACAAGGAGACAGGGACAGGCTGACCTCTGAGCTTCACTGGGCAGCTAGTCTAGTTGAACTGATGAGTTACAGGTTCACCTTGCCTCAAAAACTAAGGAGGAAAACACCTGATGTCAACCTCTGGCTTCTATAGCCACACCTCTTGTGTACACACACACACACACACACACACACACACACACACACACACACACACACACACACTGTTTACTGAGACCTATAGCCTCCAAACTGCATTTGAAGGGTGTCCACCCTAGTGACCCAGGTGTGGTCTAGCCCCTGCCTGGTGTCTCCTTCTGCTCTACAGAGCTCTGCTCCATCACTCCATGGATATACTACTAGTACAGAGACACTTGTAGTACTCCACCTGACTGCTGCATGAAGAAAGGTCCCAAGTACTCCATATGCTGGGGTGGAGGTGAGTCAGGTAGACTCCAGAGTCTGCCTGCGTGAGACTTCCAGAGTGAGAGGGGCATAGCCTGGAGCCACTGTATCCACAATCACTTCTCAAAAAAAAAATATAAAATAAAAGTGAGGCCTGGACACTGAATGGCAAGCTTTAAAAACAAAGATGTGTGGGGCTGGAGAGATAGCTTAGCAGTTAAGAGCACTCACCCACTCTAATAATAAATAAAAAGTAATAAAATGCTTTCAATGAAGCACTTATAAAAATAATCAAAGCAGGGGCTGGAGAGATAGCACAGAGGTTAATTCTGCTCTTCCAGAGGTCTTGAGTTCAATTCCCAGCAACCACATGGTGGCTCACAACCATCTATAATGTGATCTGACGCCCTCTTCTGGCCTGCAGGTGTACATGCAGGCAGAGCACTGTATACATAATAAATAAATAAATAAATAAATAAAATTTGTTTAAGATTTATTTTATTTGTAATTATGTGTGTCTGTGTGTGGGTATTTGTACTTGAGTGCAGTGTTCACAGAGGCTAGAAGAGGGAGTTAGGTCCTCAGAGGCTGGAGTTACAGGGAGTTGTGAGCCACCATATGGGTGCTGAGAAGAACTTGGATCCTCTGGAAGAACTGTATATGTTCTCTCCTGCCACCAGGGATAATATTTACCCAGTGAGATTTCTCCCACCAAACAAAGGAATTTAGAAAAGATAGATAGATAGATAGATAGATAGATAGATAGATAGGTGACAGATAGATAGATGACAGATAGATATAGATAGATAGATAGGTGACAGATAGATAGATATCACTGTTTCCTTATACCTGAAAGTGTGATACCCAGCTTATACAGAGCTTCTCCCACCAAAAGGAGGTCTTTCCTCATATTCTTGTCAGTGTTTGTAAAGTTTTGTTTTTCTGTTGCTAATAGCCACTCTGACTAGGGTGAGTGTTGATTTGTATGTGTGATGGCTGACGATATTGGGCGTTTTGTCATATAGCTGTCTTCATTAGGCTGGTAAGCAGAAAATATAGCATACACACAGTGGAGCAGTTGAGGTCTTGTCATAGTCATGAAACACCATAAATAAAGCAATTTGGGGGAGGAAAGGGTTTAGTTGGTTCACACTTCCACATCACTGTTCATCATTGAGGGAAGTCAGGAACTCAAGCAGGGCAGGAAGCTGGAGGCAGGAGCCGATGCAGAGGCCATGGAGGGGTGCTGCTTACTGGCTTGCACCTCATGGCTTGCTCATCTTGCTTTCTTATAGAACCCAGAGTCACTACCCCAGGGATGGCACCACCCACACTGGGCTGAGACCTCCCCCATGCATCACTAAGTAAAAAAATGCTCTGGGTTGCCTACGTCTTATAGAGGTATGTTGTTAATGAGAGTTCCCTCCTCTCGGATGACTTTAGCTTATGTTAAATTGGCATGGAACTAGCCAGCACGAGCCTCAATCCAGCCAAGAGCAGCTGCGGCTCATAGTCCCAGCTCTCAGGAGGCTGAAGCAGCAAAACCAAGTCAAAGGGGAGAAGAAGAGGAGGGAGGAGGAGAAGAAAAAAGAGAAGAGAGCAGAAAGAGGAAAAGCTGGGGGAGCAAAGGAAGGAAGGGAGGAGGAGAAGGAAGAGAAGAGGGAACAAAAGGAAAGGAGGAGGAGGAGGAGGAGGAGGAGAGGATCTATCACTTGCAGCAATTGGACTGGAGGACATAGGGAGTGAAGTAAGCCTAACACGGAGAGACAATCGCTCTCAAGCATACGTGGGAACTGAGAGCAGTAGACTGAAATTCAGAACGGTGATCCCTAGAGCTTGTGCGGGGTGGACAAGGGAGCCTGAATTTGATGAGGCCACTCCGCAGACAAGCATGTGGACAACTCCCCAGGCATGTGTGGAAACGTAACAGTGAGCATCGGCAACATGTATGTACAGTTAGCACATCTTGATAAGACCAAAAAATATTCAAATAATTATAAAGCTGTCGTTAAAGCTTTAAAGTAAAGTCAAACAAACCAATGGCCTTTGCCCCTCCCTAGCCATAAGAATTCTGTTTTCTGTAAGTGACGTTTGGTGGCACATGCTTGTAACTCCAGCACTATGTGGGTAGTGGAGGCAGGAGGATTAGGAATTCAAAGTCAGCCTTAGCTACATAGTGAGTCTGAGGCCAAGCTGGACTACTGGAGACCTGTGTCATAAAAAGAAGGAAGAGCAGAGGTGGGAGATAAGGAAAAGACGGAAGAGGAGGAGCAGGAAGAGGGGGAAGGGGAAGAGAAGAGAGGGTGAGAAAAGTCTGTAGCTCTGGGAGGAAATGGGCAAAAGCAGATTGCTCCAAGCATGACGCTAAATTCAAACGACTTCTGGTTTTAAACTGACAAAGAATCACACACAGGTGTCTCTTATTATCCAAATCTAGGGTCCAAATCTAGCATTTTCCTTTAACCCACTCTAGTACATTTGTTCAATGAGAATTTTCTCTCATAAGGTGAACTTTGGAGGGTGTAAAAGCGCAAGACAAATGCCTGAGAGTCATAATGATCTCATCCTGTCTTCTTTTTTGTTTGTTTTGTATGTTTGTTTTTGTTTTTGAGACAGGGTTTTTCTGTGTAGACTTGGCTGTCCTGGACTCACTCTGTATACCAGGCTGGTCTTGAACTCACAGCTACCCACCTGCCTTTGCCTCCCAAGTGCTGGGATTAAAGGTGTGTGCCACCACGCCTGGCCTCATCCTGTCTTCTTTTTCCTAAAAGAATTCATTATTGTCTGACTGAGCACTCTAAAGCCCACTGTCCCTGCCCTCTGCGATATCCCCGAGGCTGGCACTCTGTGTCCTTCGTGGCACTGGGGCTCGGCTTCTGATCACAGAATGAAACATGAGCAGAGTTTTGTAGGAATTTGATGCCACACTAAAATTGCTAGCCTCATCCCTCCCTCA
Source organism: Acomys minous (assembly GCF_964271855.1). Classification (NCBI taxonomy): domain Eukaryota; kingdom Metazoa; phylum Chordata; class Mammalia; order Rodentia; family Muridae; genus Acomys; species Acomys minous. Next base: position 44,101,124 of record NC_140490.1, read on the forward strand.
CTCTGAAAACTACCAGTTTGGCCGCAGTGGGGCCTATTTTAGTAGAAGCTTCACTGGAGTCCAACACTGGGCACAGCAAACACTCTGCATTCCCCACTCTTCCTATGAAGATGTCAGGGCAAGACTGAAAAGCCTGGGACAAACTCAGATGGTGTCACCAGAAGAATTAAGACCCTTGACTCCACCTCAGCCCTCAAACAGGAGAATTTGTGCTCACAGTGGCCTGGGAGTTGGGGAACAGCATGCGAGAAGAGTCTTGGACCCTAACCAGGCTTCCAGGCGCAAGTGCACAGACCTACTCCCCTTGGCCTCATGAGTGTGAGCAAATCCCAAAGTGGTGTGGTGGCTGATTTCCTTAGTCAACTCATAGGGCTGTAATCACCATGAAAACTAAGCCCCTGCTTCTCTGTGAGGAATTTTCTGGGTTAGGTTAATTGGGAAGACACACTCTGGTTTCTTGGACTGAATGATAGTCATTTAAGCAGCATCCTTCCTCTTTCTCCCCCCCCCCCCCCGCCCTCTCCTCTCTCCTCTCTTCCTCCCCCTCCCTCCCCCTCCCTCCCCCTCTCTGCTTCTTGACTGTGAATGCAATGTGACCCGCTGCTGTGTCAAGCTTTCAACCATGGCTTCTCCACCAAGATGGATTGCATCTCCTAGATCCATGGGCCAAACCAAGCTCTTCCTTCCGCACGTTATTTTTGCCAGTTATGCTGTTGCAACAGCAACACATGTAACTGATACAGCATCCCAAGAAAGACTGCACAGACCACTGTGTTCAAACCTGCAGGCTCCCATCTGCATGGAGCTTCCTTAGCGGGCCTCAAATCCAGCTTCCGCACAGCACCACCTCCTCCACGCGTGTTTACCTCTGCGTTTACCTGCTCCCTTCACCTCTGGCAGAAAGAATGGATGTTCCAGGAAGGATAGAGGTTGGGGCCTGCTTCACTCCCATCTTCATCCTCAGAATCAGGCGCCTATGTCTGGCGGTCGTGGCACACGCCTTTAATCCCAGCACTCGGGAGGCAGAGGCAGGCGGAGGCCAGCCTAATCTACAAAGTGAGTCCAGGACAGCCAAGACTACACAGAGAAACCCTGTCTCAAAAAACAAAAACAAACAAACAAAAAAAAAGAATGCCACCTAGAAAAATAAATATCAGGGAATACTTGAGGAAAACCCAAATGACAATGGCCAAAGCACTTATTTATTTTTTAAAGATTTATGTGTTTTTATCCAGTCTGTATATAAGTACTTGCCTGAACATATATCTGTGCACTATCTGTGTGCCCTAGTAAACAAGAACAAAAAGAAGAGGCCATTGGATCCCCTTGAACTGAAGTTACTAACTGTTACAAGATGCTATGTGAGTGTCAGGAACTGAACCCAGGTTCTTTGCAAGGGCAGCCAGGGCTCTTAACTGCTGAACCTTCTCTGTGGTCCCTGAAGCACCTGTTTCAAACAGATATGCCTAAGTAAGTAAGTAAGTAGATATCTAAATAAATACCTTTTTAGGAAAACTTTCCGCATGTAGTTGTGACCCAAATGTGAAGCCACATGATTTAGAGAAATCATAAAAGAGAATGAATTTGATTTAGCAGTAGCTTTCTTCTAGTAGCACACAGACTCCTAGAGACACATGTGTGGTCTCTGTCCACCAGTTGGCCTAAATCGTCAATAAGAATAACAGAATTATGATGTCAAAGATGTTTTGTTTTCCATCTGTAGCATCAAACCGAGCACAGGAGTCTGAGCAAAGCAGAACATAAATGGGACCAATTTTTACAAACAAAATGTAAAGAGTATAACTGAGAGGAGGTGGGTGGGTGAAGAGGGCTGAGCAGGGAAAGTGCAGACAATAATGTATTTTCATTTCATAGTGAGTGGGGTTGAGATGCTGAATAAAGTTCTTGGAACAGGAAGTGACAATTTAAGTGCATCATCTCAGGCGGTCGATAAAATAACAAAAAGTAATAGAATTATCATCTTGAAGGAGGAAGAAAAGCAAGAGGGAAGTGGAATCTAGGACAAGAAAATGTCCCTAATTTGTGATGAACACTAAGTTAGTGACACAGAAAACTAACAGACAAAGCCAACAGCAGTGCTCAGCAACCCCAGAGTCACCAACTTGATGCAGGGACAACACACTGGGGACACAGAACTCCAAAGAAAGAGACTGGCTTTTTTTTTTAACGTTTTTTTTTAAAATTTACTATAATTTATTCAGATTACATCCCAATTGTTATCCCCTTGCTTGTATCTTCCCGTTTCCACCCTCCCTCACTCTGCCCTGTTCCCTTCCCCTAGACCTCTGACAGAAGGGGACTCCTCCCCCACCATATGACCACAGCCTATCAGGTCTCATCTGGATAGCCTGCTTCCCCTTTCTCTGTGTGGCCACCAGGCCTCCCACCCAACAGGAAGTGATCAAATTGGGGGTGGGGCACCAGGGTTCACATCAGAGGCAGTCCTCACTCCTGTCATAACTATGGAGAATGAGCTGTCCATTGACTTTATCTGATCAGGAGGTCTAGGTTTACTGTATGCATTGTCCTTGGTTGGTAGAGCAGTTTGTGCAGAGCCTCTTGGGTCCAGATCCGCCCGCCTTGATGGTCTCGTTGTGGGGCTCCTGGGTCCTTCCAGCCCCCCATTCTTCCATACCACTCTTAGTGCTCCACCCAGAGTCCAGCAGTGAGTCCCAGCATCTGTCCTGATTCCCCACTGGGTGGAGTCTTTCAGAGGACATCTATGTTGGGCTAATATCCACTTATAAGTGAGTATATACCATGCGTGTCTTTCTGGGTCTGGGTTACCTCACTCAGGATGATCATTTCTACTTCCATCCATTTGCTTGGGATTTTCAATATTTTCTTGGTTTTAATAACTGAGTTGTATTCCATTGTGTAAATGCACCACAGTTTCTTTGTCCATTCTTCAGCTGAGGGACATCTAGGTTGTTTCCAGGTTCTGGCTATTACAAATAAGGCTGCTATGAACATAGTTGAGCAAATGTTCTTGTTGTATGGTGGAGCATCTTTTGGGTATACCCAGAGACTAGCTTTTTTATATGAGCTTTTTACTGTCAATTAAAAGGTTCACTACCGGGCCTGGAGAGATGGCTCAGAGGTTAAGAGCACTGGCTGCTCTCTCAAAGCTCCTGAGTTCAATTCTCAGCAACCATATGGTGGCTCACAATCATCCATAATGAGATCTGGTGCCCTCTCCTGGCATACAGGTCTACATGTAGGTAGAACACTATACATAATAAATAAAGGGCTCACTACCACGAGGCTGGAGCGATGACTCAGTGGATAACAGTGTGCTCACTGCTCTTGTAGAGGACCTAAGCTAGATCCCACCAACCACACTGTATGGCTCACAATCACCTGTATCTCCGGCTCCAGGCAATCCAGCGCCCTCTTCTGGCCTCTGGTGATACCTACATCCACATGTGCATGTGCGTACACAGTGCACACACTCACACACACACAATTTTAAAATAAGATTCCTTATTAGACTTGTAGCCCATCTTGACTTAATAATAGAAATAACTAATGATTAATAAACACATCCCCCAGGACCTTTCTACAATGAACATCTAAACCAGCACTTCAGAAGATCGCTCCAAGTCAAAATACCACTCAGTGGATATAAATTTTTGGAGGGACCACTAGATATTCCCAGAGAGAACTTGCTTGGAACTTTTTAGGGAGAAGGCATATTGAGCAAATATGGATTTTTCCACAACTGTGAGGACAGGCGCAACAGACTTCAATCTAGCATTTAAATATGTATAATCTGGCTCAAAAGAATAAAATCAGGAATGTTGCCTGAAATACAGAGGGCATCTAGAGGCCACACCAACTCTGAGGCTGCCCAAAACCTCTGGGCCAACAAGTCATATGCTAGAACCTCCAAGACTGAACGCCTAGATAAGCCCTTTCTTTCACTAAGTTGATTTTTGTGTTGAATGTGTGACGGCAATGGAACACTGACTATCCGCACATGCCTGACCATGTCCAACACTTCCAAATTCTTTTCTGAAAGCCCTGCTTTTCATGAAACGTTTATAGTTGCGTCAGCTAGCCCATGCTGCGTAACACCTGGAACATGAGCTTAAAGTAGCTCACCATGGCTACGGAGTCAGTGGCATGCTCCTTCCAGCAGGGCCAGCCTACTCTACTCACATAAGTTGCTAACATCAGATGGGCCTGTTGTTGGAGATATGTAGCTTGTGATAGCCCCATCCAGCCTGGGAGTTGGCTCAGCGCCACTCCACCCTGGGATTTAACTCTGCCTGTGTCTTTATCCTTTCTGCCCTAGCTGGCTGCTCTTTATGGGCTGGGTCAACAGACTCCTTTCCCTCTGGCTTTTAGCCCAGTTAAACTGCAGAGAGGAGGCCTGGGAAGACAGCCCATGAGCAAGGTGCCTGCTGCACACACATGCAGACCGGTTCTGACTCCCAGAACCCATGTAAATGCTGAGTGGGCATGGAGGCCACCTGTGGTTCCAACCTCACGAGGCAGAGGCAGGGGATCTGTGCAACAAGCTTGCCAGCTAGATAAGTCACCCTGACAAGTTGTGGGTTCACATGGGTTCACCTCAAGCCGCTGAATGAGACTGTGAGGGTGGGTGGGTACGGAAACACCTGTTCTAGCTACTTTTTCTTTCTGTGGTAAACACCATAATCCAAGATAATCTGTGGGAGGAAAAAAAGGTTTATTTGGCTTAGACTTCCACATTGCATTCCATCAGTGAGGGAAACCAGGACAGGAACTCACGCAGGAACCTGGAGGCAGGAGCCGAACTGGCACCACTGGAGGCTGATGTTGGGTGTCTTGCTCCAGGACAGAGCTTCTCACTGATCCTGGAGTGAGGTTAGTGGCCAATAAGGCCCAGGCGTGTTCCTGTCTCCACCTCACACAACACTGGGGTCACAGGTTACATGAAACCGTTCCTGGCTTTTTACATGGATGCTGGAGATTTGAACTCACGTCCTCAGGCTTGGCCTACCTTGTGGGTTCTAATTCCAAGACAGACCCCGCTCCCCGAGTGAGCCAGGGCTTTCACCATCCGTGTTGAAGCCTCATGGTTCCCAGCAATTCTCCTCATATCAACTTACCTTCCACAGTCAGGGTCCATGTGAAAGTGGAGGAGACCCATCTGAGGGCACGCACGCACGCACGCACGCACGCAGCTCTCCAATGTAAGCCCCTGTCATTAGAATTCCACTCAGTCTCTTCACCCTGACTGAAAGGGCCTCACCCTGTGCTCCCATGCCACCCTTACCACACACTCTCCTGGGCTCAGTTGTCCTCATGTCACATGCCGCTGTCACAAGCTGGGAGTTTCCACTCCTGGCCAGCTGCAAGGCTCTGCTTTGCTGCAACAGCACTCCCGGAGGCTGGAGGCTTTTGCTCCTTCCAGCTGCTCAGGGTTCCAAACTTCAGAAGTCCCTGACCCCGCTGGGGGCTGTGGCTTGTTTTTATTGTTGTCTGCAGATTTTATCGGAGATGATCATAATTATTTATGTTGTTTATCTGTCCTCCCACCAGACCATAAGTTAAAAAGAACAAGAATATCTTTTTCCTGTTTGTGCTTTTACAAAAAGACTTTCGAAAAACTAAACACATTTCAGCTGTGAGTGTCCACTACCACCTCAAGTCCCACCACTGCACCCCTGGCTCCCACCCTGGGAGGTCCTTTGGTATCCGTGACAAGGCAGCCCAGGCTGGGCATGTTTAAAAAAAAACAAACAGCAAACAAACAAACAGAGATTGTTCTAAAATGGAAGCCCAAGAAGCGGTTTTGTGAAGTCCTTCTCCCGGGCTGATGCCTCGCTACCCTTGCTGCCATGTGCGCATGCGCTTGGCAATGTCCGTGCCCCCATCTCCTCTTCTCCTGAGGACACCAGTCGCTTAGGACTGGGCCCCACCCCTATGGCTTCATCTTACTTTAATTGCCTCCTGTAGTAGTTTCTTCTCTGTGGCTGTGGTAAAATAAAATAACCTGAGAAGCAACGTAAGGGAGAAAGAGTTTATTTCGCCTTATAGTACCAGAGGGTAGAATCCAGCATGGTGGCAGCAGAGCAGGAAGCAGGGAAAGGAAGCAGGAAGTGAAGTCAGCCTATAAAATCTGGCAGGCTTCCTCTAGCGGGGCCCCATCTCCTGAGAGTCCACTGCCTTCCTGAACAGCACCACCAACAGGAGAGAAAAAAATATTTAAACATCGGGACATTTCACATGCAAATCACAACCTCTCTCTACTTAAAGGCTTTGTCTTCTTGTATGGGCGAGACATCCCTGTACGACTCCAGGAGGAACACACATGTACCCACTACACTGACTCTGTGTCCAGTGTGCCTATAAGGGGCCACCACTGTTCCCTTCCAAGGCGGAACCACTATAAAGCTAATAGGCTGGGCATCGTGACCCACAGTTCTCACCAGCCCCCCACCCACCCACAAGGCCATGATTAGAACTAAAATATGGCATTTACATGGTGAGGTGGCATGCGACAGGGTGAGGGCTTTGGAGGAGGAACTGGGGTGATGCTGCGGAAAGAGTTAAGGTGGCTGTGGGGCAGTCACTAGACCCAAGTCCAGATAGTCCTGGTGCCCCAGGCAGCAGTGGCTGGCTTGTGTCTGATGAGATTAACTTCTTAAAAGTCCTTTTAAAAATGTATTCAGCTGGAAAACAAGCTCCCCTCCTCTTCGGTCAGACAAGACAGGAAGTGAGGCTCTCGGCTGGCAAATGGAGGACATGGTTCTGTTCTGAACTCCTCCTGCCCAAAGCAGATAAGAGTGCTGCCCCTTCTAATGCAGAGGACTGTAAAATGACAGAAGCCATTTGCTGTGAAGATGCACACATGAGAGCATTGCCCCTGTAAATATGAATCAAAGTGTCAGATGGGACCCCAAGTGCATTAAATTGTTACCTGCCCATCAAAATTAACAGACTTAAAAAAAAAATTAAAAGACATTTAGGCCAGGATAGTGGCACACATCTGTAATCCCAGCACTCAGGAGGTGGAGTCAGGAGGATTGTAAGTTTGAGGTCAGTGTGGGCTATAGGGTAAGCTCAAGACAAGCCTCAGGTACAGAGCAAGTCAAGTGGAGCACGCGCCTGTAATTGCAACACTCTGGAGGTGGAGGCAGGCGGATTAGAAATCCAAGCTCCTCCTGGGCTGCCAGCCAGTCTAGGACATTTGAGGGGCGGGAAGAGAAGTAAGAGGAAACAAGAGGGGAAAGAAGGGAATGGGAGAAGGAAGAAAAGAGGGGGGGAAGGTGGTAGGACCTGGAAATCACGTGGGGTGAGGGGAGACGCGCTCCCTTGAGCAACAGTGGAGAAGTACCGCAGTGAGAGGTCCATTGTACGGCTGGGGATGCTGGGAAGTCCCAGTGCTCCTGACCACACATTCAAAAGCGGTTTCTAGAACAACTGGGCATGGTTATCAGAGACATAGATCTTTCACATTGTGAGCAAGCTAATACTTGCACAGGAACCTCCGCGTTCCCCTCGCATGTCTGCCCATGCCACTGTGAGCTCACTTTCAAACCAGTCCCCTCCACAGTAAGGCTGGGAGGGAATTAAGTTACCGATCACACACGCTTGGAGCTCACGGCAGGGACACCCATCTGTCCAATTTCCCACTCAAGTGTGATGTGCCATCTTGGAAGCCTGCAGAAGAGAGGTGCCTCTCTCTGTGGGTGTTTCCCAGTAGCAGGCTCCCCTTAGACCGCAGGTAAATTATGCACAGTTCTGCAAGAGTTCCCAATTGGCTCCATGTCCATGTCTCTGCTTTGATGGTAAATCCCTCTCACTTGATCCCCCAAATAAAATCATGGTTGCTGGAGGATGAAGGAAGAAAACCAGACAAGAAAGAGTTTTTTAAAAACAAAACAAAACAAAACAAAAACACCCTGGACAGCTCACCCATGAATGGTGAAACCTTCTAAGGCCTGTCAGAACCTTCTAACAGATCTGTTCTCAGTGGCTACTTTACTTCTTTATAATAGAAACAGTCTGAGAACCTTATGAAAAATTCTACCCAAACTATAACCTTATAGCCAAAGAACCTTTAATTTTTAAAAATTTTCTTTGTTCCAAGGATCATTTATGAAAAGTAAACAATAATGATAACAACAACAACAAAAACCCTCTTCATACTGTCAAATTCGTGAAATCTCAACAAATGTTAAAAATATCTCAAAAAGTTGTTCTCACCTTTTTCATAAAATGTTAGGATGAGATGTAAGTCAGAGATGCTACTGTGAGTGATCAGATAACTTCCTGAACGTTGTGTCCCTGTTGCTCCTGTCTACTTAGTCAGGCCATGGCAGCACTGGTGTTAAGAGAGCGGCTCTGGGTCTGGTCCTTTGGATCTCTCTGCTTCCTCAGCTGTGAAGAGGGAGTAAATATGCATAGATTGCTCTCAGGGAACACAAGGGGGAATGTTAATCCTGATAACGAGGGGCTAGCCCCTCAAGCCACTTTCACTAACATCTATTTGGTTATAGTGTCAACTGCAAAATACTTAGAGATTCTTCCTAGTTTGCATATTAGCCTAGTAACATTTCAACACTCCAATACATACTTTATGTGTAAGTTTTTACCTTCTATGTATGTATGCATGTATGTACGTACATGAGTGTTTTTTTTTCTGTGTACATCTATATATGTGTGTTTCTGGAGACTGTAGAAGCCAAAAGAGGGCGTTGGAGTCCCTGAGCTACAGTACAGGCAGACATTTGCAAGTCACCATGTGTGTGCTGGTGTCTTAGTTAGGGTTTTATTGCTGTGAAGAGACACCATGGCCACAGCAACTCTTGTAAAGGAAAACATTTCATTGGGGCTGGATTACAGTTCGGAGGTTTAGTCCATTATCCTCATGGTGGGAAGCGTGGTGGCACCTAGCCAAACATAGTGCTGAAGAAGGAGCTGAGAGTTCCACGTCTGCATTGGCAGGCAGCGGGGGAAGACTGTGAGCTACTTGGCCTGGCTAGAGCTTCTGAGACCTCAAAGTCCACCCTTTACCCATGCACTTCCTCCAACAAAGCCAACCTACTCCAACAAGGCCACACTTCCTAATAGTGCCACTCCTACTGGGGACCTATGGAGACCATTTTTATTTAAACCACCACAGCTAGGTACTGAACCTGGGTCCTCTGGAAGAGCACCAAGTGCCCTTAGCCATCTCTCCAGCCCTCAGTTATGATTTTTTTTTAAAGTGTCATCTGGGACAGAGAACAGATGAGCATCCCTAGAGACCATTTTCTTTTTTCTAAAATGAGCAGTAGACTGAGAAGGAGGCTTTCTCGACATGTGATTGGTTTGGCCACAATGGCTGGGCAGCCTTGCCACAGGCTGCAGAATTTGGACTGCCCTTGAAGAGCTCGATGAAGCTGCTGCAGATTTAAGAGTTCTCAGCATCACATATGTAAGAGCTATGGCAGGCATCCCCCACAGGTGTGCCTTGACCCTTCAATACAGTTCCTCATGCTGTGGTGACCCCCTAACCATCAAAGTATCTTCATCGCTACTTCCTAACTATAATTTCTCTACTGTTATGAACCACAGTGTAAATACCCACAATGGCCCCAAGGGTCCGGGCCCTACTGTGACCCTTCACTTCTCAGTGCAGACTGCACCTAGCCGCTTGCTTCTCATACAAGAGGGGGTGCTGCCTTGTGTACCGTGAGCTAATGGGTCCAGGTGATAATCAGCTGAGACATGGGGCCCTCAATAGCTATGTAAGTGAGCTTGTAAGTAGGTCCACTCCCAGCTGACTCTCAGAAGTTACAGACTCTTCAAGAACCTTGACTGTATCCTTGGGCTGGATCCCAAGTCAGGGGTGCCCTGCTATCTTTCCTAGCTTGGCAGAATACAAAAGGCATAGGTTCAAACCCCAGTACCACCACTTCCAAGAAAAAAAAGATTAAAGGCAAGGGAATCATAGGTTGCTTGGGCACTCACAGCCTGTAGCACACCAGCCATGCCCTGTGTGCTGGGTCTCTAACCCTAACATCTCCCAGCGAGGTGTGACTGCGTCCCAGTGCTGAGCTTTCTACTCTGTAGAAATTTAGTGCAGAGCAGTGCTTCTCAACCTTCCTGACGCTGTGACCCTTTAATACAGCTCCTCATACTGTGGTGACCCCCAACCATAAAATTATTTTCATTGCTGCCTCATTAACTATAATTTCGCTACTGTTGTGAATTGTAATGTGGATGCCTCTGTTTTCCAACGGTCTTAGGAGACCCCTGAGAAAGGGTTGCTCAGTCCCCAAAAGTGGGGTGACACACAGGCTGAGAACCACTGGTGTAGAGAAATGAAAGTAAACTGTAGTCTCTGGTTTTAGGTTTCTCTTCAATGACTTTCTTTGAGGGGGGAGGGAGGGAGAGAAAGACAGAGAGAGAGAGGGAGAGAGAGAGAGAGAGAGAGAGAGAGAGAGAGAGAGAGAGAGAGAGAGAGAGAAAGAAACACTCCACAGATATGTGAAAGTCAGAGGAAGCCTGGTGTCATTCCTCAGTAGCTATCTATCTTGTTTTTTGAGGCAGGATTTCTCATTGGCCTGGAGTTTTATCAGAGAAGCTACAGTAGCTGGCCAGTGAGCCCGGAGATCTTCCTGTCTCTGCCCGCTCCCCCCGCCCCCCAGCTCTGGAATTACACACCCATTTTTATTTTTATTTTTATTTCTTTTTAGTCTAGGTTATAGAGATTGAACTCAGGTCCTCAGGCTTGCAAGGCAAGCACGTTTCTGGCTGAACTGTCTCCCTAGCCAGGTGCTGCCTCTTTCTCTCCCATGAAGCTCTGTTGCCTCTTCCCTCCGCAGGAGAGGCTGATCAAAGTTGGGGCCAGAAGCGGAAATCCCTAATCAATGATCTCATCTCTTCCAAGGTTCCACAGAGAATTTCCAAAGTTCATTTTAATCTCACTGAAAACATCACAGAGCTGACAGAAGCACAATGTAGTTTTTTAAAAGAATCCCGGCATCCCCCCCACCCCCCCACCCCCAAACTGACAAGCAGCTGTTAGACAAAATACCTGAAGGTCTGTGTTTGGTTTCAGCAGCACAGGCTAGACCAAACCAATCTAGGGACACTTGCAGTGAGAGCCACCTTGCCACACGGAACCCATGAGGAAGCTGACAGACCCCAGACAGAAAACAGAGGGTTCCAGGTAATCTGAGGCAAGGTCCAAAGAAAGGCACTGATCTGCCTTAGCTCCTGCCAAGACAAACAACGATGATGTAATTTGATGTTGACCAATCGGGTTTTTGTCCTCTTATGCTGTTTCCTGTCCTCATCTTACAAGCCCTGTTGGTCTGCACAGCCCTGTGGGAACCCTCATGATGTTCTGCAGGATGCTGCTGCCCAGAGTCACAAAACACAAGTAAATGACTATAAGATTGAGAAAATTTGTTGCCACTCCCCAATACACACACACACACACACAGAGAGAGAGAGAGAGAGAGAGAGAGAGAGAGAGAGACAGACAGACAGACAGACAGAGACAGAGACAGAGACAGAGAGACATGTCTCTTGGCTCCAAGCCATCATTCTGTTGTGATGCTGTGATCGTGTGGTCACGTCCTCAGTTCGGTTTTCTTATGCAGGTCACCTCATCAGGCCTCTCTACAAGGACAAGAAGATGTGTGCGTAGCTGCATTGGGTTTGTATTTTCCTTGCTCTGACCCCTTTCTCTCCCTTGGAAGGAGGTTTTTCTCTGAGATTTTTTTCTAAAGGCATGCTTTTTCTTTTCCTTTCTTTCTTTCTTTCTTTCTTTCTTTCTTTCTTTCTTTCTTTTTCTTCCAGAAAAAGTCTTCCAACAAATCTTTGGAGGCCTCTGTCTGAAATGCATCTGTGATGGTCGGATCCATCCCACACTGACATTGCTTCTACACAAAGCAGAGACATACTCCATTTCTCTCATCTTTTTTTTTTTTAAAGATAGTACAGCATCCAAATGACTAAAATAGGCTGCTTTCACTGCCCTCTTTCAGGTTCCTGCCAAGCTCCTTTGATTTATAACAGCTAACGGGGCAGTCCAAAGACCCCAGGGGATCTCCAGGATGCTTTCAGGGTTCTCAAAGATCAAAATCACATCATACAGAGTAAAGAGATGATGGATTAGTAAAAAACAAAACATAAGTTCATTAACATGCTTCCAGATTCCTTTTTGAATTAACCTTGAAGAAGCTATGCCTGTCAGATGTGGGGTGGAACCAAAACCTGCTAATTACTTGAAAACACTATGAGCCTGTCCCTCTGCTACCATCCTGGCAGGAGTGACAGTCGAAGGAAGGAGAGACACTTGTGTCTCTCTTTTTGACTATTAAACTAATGAAACAAAGCCCCCCCCCCCAGAAGTTGAAATCTCCCCCTGGGAATCTCAGGCTGAGAAAAGGAAAAGGCCGTGACTCCCTTGAACAAACTTCCCCTGCCCCCACCCCTGCCCTGGACAAGATGGCTGGCAGCACAATTCACAACCCTGCAGCCCCTCTCCCCCCCACCCCCTGCATCCCCACCCCCCCACCCACCCCCCACCCCCCGCCAACTGCTAGGTAGTTTGTTTCCCAGGGAGTTGGTACGGCTTGTCAGAAGGCCTACAGGAGAGACCAGAGGCACTGACAGCGTGGGTCAGTGATGGGCAGGACCACACTTGACGAGGGTGCTCAGTTGTGCATATAGCTCTTGTCCTTATTCACCCCTAAACCTCCTGTCAAGACTCTGAAGATGGACTTGGGGGCCACAAGACCTCTATATTTGTTCCCCTTCCCACCGTAGCCACATTGACTAAAACCTCCTTTCTCTGCTGCTCACTGTTATTTGTCTGTTTGATTGCCTTAGTGAGGACGGATGGCTGAATCTGGATCACTAAGGTTCCAGGACCCTGATGACATGGTCGGCACTTCCTGACCAACTGCCTATCCGGGTAGGTCTGGGTGTCTTCACGTAGTGTGACCAAAACCATCCGAGCAGAAAGCAGAAGAGACCATCTGGCTTTGGAGGGCTTAGACTTTAAAGAGTTTCACAGAAAATGTCAAACAATTCCACAATGTTACACTAATGGACCATCTAATGTTATTTTCAAGTGAATTAGACAATGTCTTAAAATGTGTTTTATTGTCTAGTTTTCCAAATCCTAGTGAATATAGCCCACACAAACAAAAGCTCTTTGGAGTCCTTGATAATTTTTTAATGTGAAGGGAGCCTGAGACCGAATGTTTAAGAACCTTTGATTTAGCAGAACAACTCAGTCTTGTTCCTCTCTAAACACTCAGCCCCACCATATTGCTCCCAAGGCAACAAACTTGTGTCCCACTCCCCTGATTAAGGTCCCTTGCCCTGGATGAGATGACCAGCAGCATGGGATCACAACCTTGCAGCCCTCCCTCCTCCCTCCCTCCTCCCTCCTCCCTCCCTCCTCCCTCCCTCCTCCCTCCCTCTCCACTTTCCAGCTATACACAGTGATAAGATAAAGTAGTGAGGTGTGGGCTACCTTTGGTGGGCTGTGCCAAGGCATGTCAATAAGAAATGAAACCACACAGCAGAGCTAGTGTAAGAAGAGGCTTATTGGGGGAGGAGGGAGGGAGAAAGGCCATCTCAGAGTGGGGACGAGAGAGAGAGAGAGAGAGAGAGAGAGAGAGAGAGAGAGAGAGAGAGAGAGAGATTCAGGCAGACAAATGGAGGGACAGAAAGAGGGAAAGGGAGAGAGAACAGGAGAGTATGAACAAGACAGACAGACAGATAGGGTGAGATCTGGGTGACTGGGGACTTCTATGCACTATGGCTGCCGTGCCTGTCAGTGGCAAGTGATGATGTAAGCGGATGTTAGGTCCCTGATGACAGGTCGGTTGGAAATGAAATGACTGATTGTGTGGACCTCCCATGATCTTTCCTCCATGGGCTTGCATGTAGTTTGTTCTCTGTCCCTAAACGGTTCTTTCCTTCTGTTGTCATTCTAATGAGGCAGTTGGCATGATGCCACTAAGGACTAAGGACCGACAAACTGAGAATGGCAAGGAGTTCAATCAATGATGGCCTTGTAAGCCAGGGGATGTGGGACCCCAGACTCCAGCATCTAAGCATGGTGGCCCAGGCTTGCAATCTCAGCCCCGGGGGCGTATAGACAAGGGGATCCCTGGGGCATGCTGGAAAGCCAACCTACTCAATGAGCCCAGGTCCCCAGGAGCCCCAGATCTCTTTCTGAGCAACAGCATCTCTGTGTACATGCACCACACACACACACACAGAGCTAGAGAGACAGAGGCAGAGACACAGAGAAAGAGAGACAGAGAAAGAAACAGAGAGAGACACACAAACAGAGGCAGGGTGCAGACAGATAGAGAGAGGGACACACAGGGAGAACAGATGAACCAATTTAAACAAATCAGCAAAGACAGTCACTGACTCATGTACTAAAAAGTTCAAAGTCAGAGTAGACCTCGGTCAAGAACCGAACAGTGGTTCAAGAGTGGTTCGCCGGTGTCACTTTTTATCGGCTTTATGAATAGAATTCATTATCCAGCTGGCTCCTTTCCGTGATGCCGTAGTATGTGTCAGAGAACCAAGAGAGCGTATTTCCTGAGCAGGCCAAGTGGCTCAGACTTTCTTCTGAAACATCATGCAAATGACCAGGGAAGTGAGGGCCCTGAGTCACCTGCCGTTGGCAAGCAGCAACGCGCATGCCTGCGTGCCCACAATGAACACTCCGCATTCCTTCCACACTGAGACAACACACGATGTCTGCCCTGTTGGATGCTCATCTCAGGAACCTGATGTCATGAGGGAGTGGTAGATGGTTGGCGCCTAATAAACGTTCATTGGTTAAAGAAAAACAGATAAGGGAAGAGGAGGGAGATGAAGTTGGCAGACAAATGCAGTCTGAGAGACTTTTACGTAGCCTTTCACATCCCGAGGAAGCAAAAAAATCATAACTAGAAAAATCTCATCCAGTGCTCTGCCCTCTATCTCTGCTCTTGCCGATTTGATTACTGTGTTTGCCACATATGGAGACTGGAATTTAACTCAAAGATGAAGAGCATTGGAAGACGGGACCTTCTTTTCTGTCCTGTCCTTCCTGTGATAGAGGACGTTGCCCTGGGACAAAACAAGGGGTCATCTGGAGGCCGGTGTCCAGGTCCTGGTTCTCCCTGTATAACGAGGGAACTGTATTGTTCAGTTCTCAAGCAGGGCAGGCAGGATAGGATACTATCTCGTTTCAGTGACACAGCGGAAAATAAGCATCTAGTTTTTGACCCTGGTTCCTGACTCTACATAGCTCCTAAGAGCCTTGGAGTCTTCCGAGTGACAGAGTGTCTTTTGTATGATAATAAGACAACTGGTGGTGGGGACCCTGAACAGCCTCAGGATAGGGAGAAGCTTCCAGAAAGTCCAACCACAGATTAAAGGGCTAAAACTTTCTGCTCCACTGCCAACCTCTGAGGAGCAGAGAGGGGGGCAAAAGGTTGAGTTGCTTGATCGCCACAAGCAAAGATGGACTCAGTTACACTCCTGCTTCCCCAAGGAGACTCAGAAAGCCCTCAGGGTGGTGATAGCATCAAAGCTCTGAGAGAAAACCAGGCCAGAGAGGAGCTCCGCATGGCCGTCCCACACCCTGCTCTGTGCATCTCTTCCCTCTGGCTGTTCCCGGACTATGTTCTCTAGAATACAATAGTGCACGTAAGGATGGCACCTTCCTGAGCTCTGTCAATCAGGGGGTCACATTCTCTAGTCTGAGTTGGGGATGAGCTGAAGGGCAAGAGACCCCATATATGTAGCCTGGGCAGCACTGAGATCCCCTTTGCTATAGAATTCGCCAGCCCTGGTTTCACAGAGGCCGCCCACGGGCGCCTTCTGCACGGACTCCTTGCCACCAGTGAAGGAGCCCAGTACAACTGAAAGTTGTAATTTGCAGAGATTGTCTGTCTGTGGCATGCCCCTGGTCAGGTAGGGACCAGTGCTAACGGCCTTTAATTACATAGGTCAGAAGCCACAGCTAATTCAGGACATGCCAAGACATTTGACATAAATACCAGAGTAGCTGAACACCAGATGGCACGCTGACCAGTGCCACGTTACAGGAGACAACCAGATGGAAACAAAACTGAGACATGTGAGGCCTTCCCTTCCTCAAATACAGGCTCTGGATATGAGTTCCGGACTGTCTTCAGAGGAGACCTCAATTCCCCATCATGGGAATTTCACGTGAGCTGTCAATCATCTGCATGGTGCCCTCTGAAACACATTCAGATATGCCTCACATCACTGATAGTTAAAGGCCCAGGAAAGCCATAGAAAGTGCTGGATAAAACTGTCTAGTTCATAGAGAATGGATAGATGTGTGAATAGACGTGCAGAGGTCTGCCTTAATTGAGGGGAAATGCACATATAAGAAAACAAGCCGAGAAGGATTAAGACCTGTTTCTTGCTGGGCGTTGTGGCACACACCTTTAATCCCAGCACTTGGGAGGCAGAGGCAGGCGGATCACTGTGAGTTTGAGGCCAGCCTGGTCTAAAAAAAAAAAAAAAAAAAAAAAAAAAAAAAAAAAAAAAAGTAAAGAAACTGTTTCTTTATAAGACCCTAGCTCAGCACATGCTGGCTTCCATGAAGTAATGTTGGATTTACCCACTTGTCCTCACTTTCCTAGACATTGGATGCTTTGAGGAAAGGCATCAAGCATGCATCTAAAAAGCTTTCTAAATCAAAACATGTAATTCTACATTGCGAAGTATTTGAGCATGGGCTATTTTCCTAATCAGGCATATCCAACCTCTTGACACGATGACACAGCACTGCACTAGACAGCGGAGGTTAATAAAAACTTCCCAGATTGCATAATGCTCCATTAAGTTTATGAGTTTGTTTTGGGTCCCATTCACCGCTAGCCTGGGCCGCGTGCATCCCAGGGGCCACTGAGCAGTTTAGATTCTCAACACGAGAGAAAGTGTATTTTTGCTTCAATTTAGCTTGAGAGTTCTCTGTATTTTGAGACCAAGTGTCACTAAGTAGCCCAGGCCGACCTTCAACTCATAATCCTCCTGCCTCAGCCTCCTGAGGACTGAGAGTACAGCAATTAGCTGGTACATCCAGCAGGAACATGTTATTAAATAGCTTCACACATTGTGTATGTAATATTCTTCTCTTCGTGATCTGAACATGTAGAGGCAGGATTCGGGGGGAGGGGCTCATCTATGTGGACATCTCACTCATATTCATCGTCTATTAAATTGTTTATTAGTCCAACTCGTCATGCATACAGCATTCTTTAAGCACGGCAGTCACGCACATGGGGACACAAAGATAAGACAGACACAATTCCTGGCATCAAACCACCCGAGCAGTAGGGGAAACAGGTGTACTCCTCTTTTTAAAAAATCATAAACCAAGCAAGGTAACCCCAGCTGTCATGCTGGCACTCAGGGAGTGGAAGCAGATGGGTCTTGAGTTCAAGGTCAGCTCCCGCTGCACTGAGAGATCCTGTTTCAGAAATAAAGTTATTAGAGTCATAAAGCCATTTTCTCATCCAGTCATAAAATTATGAAAAGATCGTGGAAATGACTGGATTCTTATTAAATCAAGTATGAGGTTTTTAAAGCTTTAACATGAAGGGCCTTCTGGGCAAGCATGGCTCCAGTCAAATGGAGCCCATTTCCTAAATGGAGACTTAGTCCATGGTTCTGTTGGAAATGGGGCGGCAGGGGCTGGAGAGGCGGCTCAGCAGCTAAAAGTGCTTACTGTTCTTGCCCAGGGCTGAGTTGGTTGGTGCCCAGCACCCATTTCAGACAACTCAAAATTATCCATCACTCCAGCTCCACGGGATCTGATGCCCTCCTCTGGCCTCCTCAGGTAACACACACACACACACACACACACACACACACACACACACACACACAACACACACACAAAATAAATAAAAGTGAGTCTTCAGAAAGAAAGAAAAATACTAATTGAATACTGCATAACAGAGAAGGATCACTCTTGCCTCCAAAATACAAATATAAATTTTGAGAAGCCTCTAATGAAGCTGTCTGAAGTCACATGCCTGGGGTGTGCTACAGGTTTGCCACCGCTGTGGCTGCTAATTGGGAAATGAATCAGAGTCAAGGCAGACTCTGCAGAGTGACACTTTGTGACTTTTTTTTTAACCATGGGAGATTTTGTCTTTATCCAGGAGAGTCTAGGAGACACTTAAAAAAAAAGATTGATCTATTTTTTTTCTATGTGTATATATGTTTTTGCCTATATACATACTTGTGAATGCACACCCATGCAGTGCCCAAAGAGGCCAGTAGAGGGTGTTGGAGCATCTGGAACTGTAGTTTCAGACAGTTGAGAGCCACCGCGTGAATGCTGGGAACTGAAACTAGGACCTCTGAAAGGGCAAAAAAGTGCTTTTAACAGCTGAGCATCTCTCCAGGTCCAAGAGATACTTTTGGTTGTCCTGTCCTGGCATGCAACTAACAACTAGAAAGGAGAGGCCAGGAATTCTGTAAATATCCCACAATGCACAGCAGAGCTCTTCGAGAAGTGATTATTCAATCCAGAAGGCAGCCTTACTCATGCTGAGTCTGAGACGTCCACGTTTACTGATAGTTCTGTCTCCTGTGTGATGTCTCTGGGCAACAGAGAGAGCAGACAGTCCATTCTCAGACAGGAAGGAGGGTGCAGAAAGCTCATTGATTGTGGCCGAAAGCACTTTTTCACAGCATGGTGTCTGCTCAGGACAACATCTTCCAGGAACAGAGTGCAGATGAACGCAGCATGACCAAATCCTTCTTACAACTTGCTTGGCTTTCAGTTCTGTCAAAAACAAAACAAAACAAAACAAAAACTGTTCTGGCTTATAGAGAAGAATGCTGGGCCCAAATCAGGCCTCAGTAGTGCATTCCAGATAAGCCAACATTTTATTTAGTTCAACTTACGGCATAAAAGGTTTCACATGGTATAGAGATTTTTTTGAAAAAAGATTGAGTTAAAATTAGGGAAAAAAGGAGTTAGGTTTACATAAAACCTCAGTGTGGTAGAAAATAACAACATCAAACAAAGCCATGAAATCTGCTACACAAATTTATGCAATCAAACACATAACTGGAGCTCCTTGGTCCATTGGCCTTCATATGAAGATGGCGTCAGGCGTTAATAACCAATATCTTCCTAACTGGCATTAAGTCACAAGGAAAAAGTTATTGTAAAACAACTCTTTGGCAGAATTATAATTTTATCAGTTATTAAGGATGAAAGCAGATCTGCATAGTGATGAGACACTTGTTCATCTTTACATAAGGAACTAAATATTGGGGCCGGTGAGAGGGCTCGGCAGGTAGGAGCACCTGCCTTCTAGCTTGGTGACTCGAGTTTGATCCCTGGGACCCACGTGGTGGAAGGTGAGAGCCAACGCCCACCTGTGGTCTACTTACTGCCACCTGTGTGCGATAAGTAAACATAATTTCTAACAATACATCTTGGCCGGACATTTGATACCGCAGGGTATAAAGTGTCTTCACCTTTCCCAAAATCACTGTTTTTATTGTCTAATCGTCAGTGCTAAGAACATGGCGTTACATAAACGCATAGCACGGAATGGCAAAAGTTTGTTTAAGGCCATTTTGTAATGTGTTTGGTTTTTGTCAGTTATGATCCAGTTGCCTCCAAGTTGTACCAGAATGACCATTTATTGGCTAAAACACAGACGTCTGTCTCACAGTCTCTGGGTTTCGTTAGTTGACAGCATCAGCAGGGCTTGAAAGTGACCTCAGATATGTTGACTGTGAGAAGAGTGACTCAACAACAACAGCAACAAAATGCAAACTGGGCTAATGATAAGATGTGCTGGGCGTGTGGCTTGCTGCGCAGACACCAGGGCTCAGACCCCCACAGGCCTGACAGGCCCAGCAGGTGGGGAGAAGGGACCCCTCAGCATTAGTTAGGCTAGCAGAATCTGCGTGCGCTGAGTTCAATTAAGAGACCCTGCACTTAATAAACAAATGAAGAGAGAAATCATGGGAGACGCCAGATATCAACCTTTGCCCTCCGCATGCCCTGACACATGCGCGCGCACACACATACATATGCAAATACATACATATACAATCAGGAAGACTACACACACACACACATGCATGAATGCAAAAACATATAAATAAATTAAAATTAAAGGAGAATGAAAAAAATATAGTGTGTTTTTGCCACTAATAAGAAAATTAAAGTGTCGAGAGAAAAGAAACCTAGGAGGTGAAATAAGGGACTTAAGAAAGAAATTAGGGTAGAGGAGTGGACAGCCACAGAGCCTAGCTCCTCCTCCTCCTCCTCCTCCTCCTCCTCCTCCTCCTCGACCCAGGTGAGTTATCTCCACACACCTGCATTATTCTTCTACTTTAAGAGGGACAGTAGTAGTGCCTGCTGGAGGGTGTCTGCCTGCCCACAGGACTGCATATTAACAGCATCCTTACTTCAGAGACCACCACCACTGGTACTTGTTATTCGTCCACAGACAGGCACCTCAGGATGATGTGGGGAGAAGTGATGTCCCAGTGTGTCTGTTGTCAAAATGAAACGCCAGAGACCAGGTGATTTCGAATCTGGAAAGTCCAAGGACAGAGTCCTCGTGCCTGGTGAGGGCCATCTTGCTATATAGCGTAAGATGTTGAAGGACATTGGCCAGTATAAGACAGACAGGCAGAGCCAGTGTGCTAGCTTGTCTCCCTTTTACAAAGGCACCAACGTCATCACAGAACTCCATCCCCAGCACCTCATCTTCTCCTCACCATTACCTACCCCTAGCTCCACCTCCAACTTCATTAAAGTGGAACCCAGGGCTAAGTTTCCAACTCTGAGGAGCATTTAAACCAAAGAAGGGGATAAAGGGCCCAGAGTTAGCTTTGAGGGTGCATCCAGGCAGGAGTTTGAGGCCCTAGTCCTTGAGGTGATGTTTACCAGCTCTCAGTGTGTCTCAGGGAGGGAAACATGAGCCAGGTCAAAGGGTGCTTTGTTCCAAGGTGACCAGACCAGATGCCTAGATTAAAGTTGCTGACAGGCAGGCAGGACTCAGCATTTCGTCTAATATTTAAAAGAAAGGCTTGAGCCAGCCTTGTGGGGCCTAATCTGTGATCCCAGCATTCTGGCAGGAAGGGACGGGAGGAACGTGAGTTCAAGACCAGCCTGGGCTACATAGCAAGCTCTTGTCTCAAAACCAAGTAAATAAAATCGATAACAAATGAAAGGTTTGCATAGCTCTTCAGCATCCAGGTCCTCCTTCTAAGAGCTCAATTAATGCTGATGAGTCAAATTAGAATTAGATGCGTCGTAGCTATATTGTAGCGACCTCCCTGAGGAAAGGAAGATTTTAAAAATCAACTCAATATGCTCCAAATGAAAGAAGTTTAACACTTTATTACAACGCATCGAGATTTACAAAATGAGAAAACTGTACACACACACACACACACACACACACACACACACACACACACACGCACGCACACGCGCACACACATGCACACACACTCATACCCCTAACATCCTTAAACTTTCCTACCTAGAGCCAGGTGTGGTGATGCCCATCTTTAGTCCCAGCACTCAGGGGAGGCAGAAGCCGCCAGATATCTGTGCTGTGCGTTCGAGGCCAGCCTGGTCTACAAAGTGAGTCCAGTACAGCCAAGACTACATAGAGAAACCCTGTCTCAAAAAACAAACAAACAAACAAACAACAAAAAAAGAAAGAAAAAGCTCCTACCTAATTTCAAATGCTTCTTCATATATGGTTTTTCATAGTGATCTCATCTTTTCAGTTTTGAACTTCCCCAAACACCCCCAAACCCCATTTTCCCAGGCTTCTATTCTCCACCCTTCCTCCGTCACTCTAATTTTTCTGGCTTTGTTCTGCTTGAGCTATTTTGTTTTGTATTATTTTGGTAGGTTCATTTTTTTTTTCTTTTCAATGCTCCTGTTCCCATATTTGCTGTATCCCACTGGGGGAAAACAACGCAACAGTTGGGGCAGGATGTGGCCCAGGAAGCCTTCCTCTCTTGCAAAATTGAATCAAGTCCAAATCCAAATATTTATCTAATCTAAAATGAAAACTGCCAAAGAAAGAAAGGTCCTGACTGCCTTGCCACCATCCTGACCTCTTGTCAATCCTCTGGAAGAGCTCCTCCCAGAATGCTGCACTCTTTGAATGAATTGTCCAGTCCTAAGAAGGAGGGCCACGGACACCAGTGAGTGCTGCGGTTTCTTGGGATGATGTCCATAAGAGGAAAGCGTCCCAAGGATGCACGGGCATGTGTGGGTATATACCGTGCACATAACACCCGCATGACACACACGTCACAAGTCCTACACATGTGCATGGTGTATAGTCCTATTGAACATATTAAATAAACAGAGTGGCTGCCGAGGCTGTGTTTTCATGGGTTCTAATGTAAATCACAAACACACTGAACTATAATGAGCTCCCCCCACATGCTTACACCCCAAGTTTTGTGAATCTTCTCACATTGGCTTTTTGTTTTTGTACATTTACACATTTTTTCCCACCAACCTTCCTACCAGGTCTCAAACACGGGACAAATAGCTAACTGACACACCTATTTACCATAGCAAAGTGGATCTGGTTACCAGGTTCTCCCAGAATCCCTCAGTCTCTACCTGTTCCAGGGTATGGCTGGCATACCCTGCCTCTGCCTGGAACTCTAGGCCAGAGCGGGGCTGCCTTTGCCTCAGCTGCCCCTCCAGCCATGTTGGCTACCTATCCCATTGGGTCTACCCTTTACCCTCCTAGACTCTCAGCCTCGTGTCTCCTGGTTCTCCTGTCCCCTCCTCCTTCTCTTCACATGGCCCAGCTCAGGGTCATGTCCACTCTGGACTCTCCCAGCTGTCCCTGCCTCTGGCTAGCCTCTCCCTCATATCTACAATAAGCATTCTCCTCCACCAGACCTAGAGTGCAGTCATGCCCTTCCTTTTTTATTTTTTTCACTCACTTATATCTTGATATAACAAGTAATTTGCATGTGTTTGCATGTGTATTAGGTATGTGTGGGGGCAGGTAGACACACATGTGTATGCATGTGTATTGGGCATGTGTGGGAGCAGGTAGACACACATGTGTATGCATGTGTATTGGGTATGTGTGGGGGCAGGTATACACACATATGTATTAGATGTGTGTACATGTGAGGGAGCAGGTATACATGCATGTGTTTGCGTGCATGTGGTGACCAGAGGACGACCATGAGTGTCTTCCTCTATGCCTGCCCACCTTACATTTTGAGGCAGGCTCCTCACTGAAAGCAGAGCTCATCAACTTAGCCAGACTAGCTGGCCAGGGATTCTCCGATCTCTGCTACCCCAGCATGTGCAGTCACATCCAGTTTTTATGTGGGTGCTAGGAGTTCGGCCTCAGTTTCTCATGCCTGCCTGGGAAGCACTTTACTGACTGAGCCAAGCCCCTACCCCTTACTAATAATTCTAAGTCCTTTCTTTCTCAGAAGCACCCAGCCTTAGGCATGTTTCTTGAGTAGGAGGTCAAAGTCACCTCCACCCCAGCAGCATCACCCAGCCTGTGGCTGAGCCATGACTTCCTCAGCTGACTGCCTCCTCCTCTTCTTCCTCCTCCTCCTCCTCCTCCTCCTCCTCCTCCTCCTCCCAACACTCTCACAGGAATGCAGACATTCTAGAGAGACCCTTTTGCTTTGGCTATCAGACAATGGAACAACTGTCCTCCTAAGAAATTAGAATCTCGTGTAGGCTTCTAGGACCCTCTGGATCCTTCTATTTCCCCTTCTCCTATATTTCTCTTACCTAGAGTCCCAGGGGGATGTCCTCATATCTATCCCAATCTCCTGGTAAGAGGAGATTTTCAAGGGGAGAGAGAGAGAGAGAGAGAGAGAGAGAGAGAGAGAGAGAGAGAGAGAGAGAGAGAGAGAGAGAGATTTTCATGGGACATGCCTTTTGGGCTAGTGCCCAATTATTAGTGAGTATGTACCATATGAGTCTTTCTGCTTCTTGGTTAACTCACTCAGTATGATCATTTCTAATCCCATCCATTTGTCTACAAATTTTGGGATTTCCTTGTTTTTTAATGGCTGAGTAGTATTCCATAGTGTAAATATACCACAGTCTCTTTGTCCATTCTTCAACTGAGGCATATTTAGGCTGTTTCCAAGTTCTGACTATTGTGAATAAGGCTGCTATGAACATGGTTGTGTGGTGGAGCATTTTCTGGGTATATTCCAATCAGTGGAATAGCTGGGTCTTGAGGAAGCCCTATTCCCAGTTTTCTGAGAAAGTGCCAGATAGATTTCCAAAGTGGTTGTACAAGTTTGCATTCCCACCAGCAATGAAGGAGAGTTCCTCTTTCTCCACATCCTCGCCAGCATGTGGTGACCACCTCCCCTTGGTGGGGAGGCCTGGTGGCACTCAAAGAAAGAATAAGCAGGCTACCAAGATGAGACTTGATAGCCTATGACCATATACTGGGGCAGGAAGTCCCCCTCGGTCATAGACCTAGGGGAGGGGAATAGAGTAAAAGAGGGAGGGAGGGAGAAACGAGAGCATACAAGTGATGGGATAACAATTGAGTTGTAATCTGAATAAATTAAATAAAATTTTTTAAAATTAGAATCTCCCCAGGAGTCTCAGGCTAGAAGGAAAAGGCTGAAACCTAGTGCCACCTAGAGAGCGAGCTTGTCTCCCTAAAGAGATCTCTCACTATTTGGACAACTTGCTAGAGCACCTTGCAGGAGACTGGAACCAAAAAACGATGGCTCGGTGACGGGCAGGACCATGCTTGGACCGGGACTGCTTAGCTATGCAGACCTCTTGCCTTCTCTTTAAGCCTGAACTTCAAGACAAGATTGAGAAGATGGACTTGGGGGTCCATCTTATTTGTTCCTCTTCATAATGTGGCCACACTGAGTAAGTGTCCCTTCTCTTTTTTCCACTGTTGCCTGTCTGTGGGGATGGATTACCGGCATCCTGGAGACAGATGATTGAGCCTAGCTGTTAGGATGCTGGAGTGCAGGTTCTGAACCACTCAGCTCCAGGAACGCTCCTACCGAGCCGAGTACTCAGGTGCTTCGCCTGCATCTCCTGATGACCAGGATCTGAGCGGGGTCCCTGCCCTGTGGTGTGAATACCAGCCCTACAGTGGCCTGCCCATCCTCCATGCCTCCAGCCCTCTGTGACAGCCCATCCCCCACCAGACGTTCACAAGCTGCCAGTGTGAGCCAGAGGCCAGCTCAACACCTCAGACCTCGATGAAAGGCTGAGGTAACTCTGGTTGCTGACGCTGCTCTGACAGGAGGCCAACTCCCCATGACGGGTGGCTGCCTAGCTAGCGAACTCCATGCTAAATGCCAAGGGGCAGGAAGGTGTCAGAGGCCACCCAGCAAAGCCTCCCATGCACTGCCCACCAAAGGGAGGGCCCAAGCTTCAGGCTCACTCGTAGCCTTTGTCCAGCTGAATGAGTTGAGTGCAAACAGAGGTGGGCAGAGTGGAGGTCCTGGGAAGACCAAGTCAACAGGACCGCTCACCCAGAAAACTCTGCCGGGCAGCGGCTGACCTACTTACACAGCCTTTGTCCATTCACGGTGAGTATCCCGAAAGGCCTCTTGTGGAATGTGGCTGCCCTTCTGCAGTGTTAGCGGCCAGCCACTCTGAAGTGGTGGATAAAACGCAGCTTTGACAAAGCCCTGTTGTCCTCCCCAGGGCTGAGTGAGTCAGAGGCTCTTGGAGAGGTGAAAGGCCCTCTCCTACTGTTCAATGTGAATGGAGCCCAGATTTGGAATGCTCCCCCGAATTCCCAGCAAATAGACTAGATGGGCCCCCGAAGGGGCAGAGTCAGCATTCCTAACAAGAGTTTGTCTTGCTTTGCTGGGAAACACTTCAGAAAACTGGTGAAAGACCGGGTCAGGAAGACACTTACCACACAAGGACGAAGGCCAGAGTTCAGCTCTCCAGCACGTGACAATCATGCACCTGTGATCTCCAGCACATGTGGTGGCGTGTACCCGTCGTCAGAGAGGCAAGTTAGCCTCTGCGCCCCCCTCCACACACACACACAAGCAAGTCCCAACACGTGCATACACAAAGTAAAACCCAGTGACGGAACTAACAAACAAATATACAAAATGCTCTATTAAACCAATCATAAGGAGCAACAGTCTTTCACTGTGGAATATCCAGCCAGAATTGGAACAGCTGTATCGCCCCCTCCAGTGAACATCATAGAAGGAGTCAAAAGAATAGATGTGCTGGGGCTGGAGAGAGGAAGAGCCCTGGCTGCTCTTCCAGAGGTCCTGAGTTCAATTCCCAGCAACCCTCAATATCAGGTATTTACATTGCATTTCATAACAGTAGCAAAATTATAGTTATGGAGTAGCAACAAAATAACTTTATGGCTGGGGTCATCATAGCACGAGGAACTGTGTTAAAGGGTCGCAGCGTTAGGAAGGCTGAGAACCGCTGCCCATCAGGAAGGAGGAAAGGACTGCCGAGTTTTTTGAAGTTTTTCAAGTGATTCGTCAACTCATTCTCCCTGTGAGGAAAAGTATTTCCCCAGGGACTACCCTTCCTCCCCTGCTAGGCTGCTCCTCCTCTTCCTCCTCCCCATCCTCCTCTCCTGTCCCCTCCTCCTCTTCATCTTTCTCCTTTGCTTTCTCTGCCCTCCTTCTCCTTATTTCCCTAGCCCTGCTTCCGCTCCTCTTCCTCTTCCTCTTCCTCTTCCTCTTCCTTTTTCCCTCTTCCTCCCCCTCTTCTTTTCAGGCTCCCCTGAGCACTTTTCCACCTAGATCTCCTTTGGACCTCTATTTTTGTCTCTCCCTTGTCTAGTTCTACCACGAATCCTGCTAAGCTGTTTTAGCCAGAGTCCCTCACCTCAGGTGTCTGACCAGGTTCCTTGTCTCCTACCCCAAAACAACGCCTCCTTCCTGTCTTCTGCAGGTATAGTATTAGAGCAGTTTAACCAGAACCCATCAGCCCCAAGGCTTTCTCTTAGACATTTCCCATCCACTGATCCTGTTTTCCTTATGTCTTAGCTACAGTGCTGTAGTCTTGCATTTGGGAAGCCATTCCCTCTGCTGCAGGAACTGAAGTGTCTTAGCGTGCGGCAACAAGTGAGTGAACCGTTCTCTTCTTTTAGCAGCATACACTCAGTTACTTGTCCAGACTGGAGCTGATGGTAACGGGGAGGCCTGAATCTAGATGCTGTGGGCTATTTCTTAGACTGTGGACAGGCTTGGGTAATGGGTGACACATGCTCCAGACTTTCCCACACAAATCAGGGGGCGGGGAAAGCTTGTTTTGTGACAACTCGTGCTTGCTCTATTTTGTCTTAACATAGCAGCATATTCAAATAGCTGGACACAAGGTAGCACGCAGCTACTTCCTAAAGGCCAAGCCAGGTGAAGACAGTTCCAGCTCCTATTCAGCTTAGTGCCTGCCCTCACTTCTCTACCCTGTCACCTGTGAAGCAGAGATGCTCTCCTATAGGAATTTGGGTGTGTCGTAGACAACCACCATAATCTACTTGAAGACATCAGATTATTAACAGCTCCCTAGAAATCCTGAATCTCCCTATTTTACTGTTTCTATATCCCTGGTGAGATCCTCAGTATTGCTCATTCATCTTGTCAGCTGATCATATACACTCTGCCAAACTCTCTCACTCCTGCAATATAACCAAAAATAATATAGAAGGAGCCATGCATGGCTCTGTCAGCCATGGGGCTAGCACAAACAAAGGGTGCCCTAACGTGATGGCTGACTCCTGTTATCTGCTTCCCAGGGAGCAGGCAGCTGCACAGTCAGAGAAAGCCTGGATCTCGTGCAGAAATAGTAGGTGCTCCCTGGGGCCAGCTGTCCAAAATGTTTGACAAACCCTGTTTTGACTAGAGAATTTGAATAAATTACCTAAGAAACTCTTGCTGAGCAAAAAACTTTATTTATAATGTGAAGGCTCCCCTTCCAGCCCTGCTCAGTAGGTCTCTCTTGGATCCAGAACATCAGCCAACAGCTCCTACCTAGTTGCTCATCTACAGGCGAGGGTTTCAGGGTAGACTGAAAGGAAGGTCACTGTTACTGCAATTGCTTGTTCTAATGTCCCCTGGAGTCCTGCTTAGAGAAGTGTTTACCATCAAACCTTTCTGTCTTCCTGAGAGCCTGAGCCATACACTGCCATCTTATCTACGTATATAGCAATGTAGCTTTCTGTAAGGGAACGATGGCTGATCCATTAATGGCTACTCATTAAATCATGCATAAACACGGTAATCATGATCCCATCCACACGCATGACATGCACACACCAGGGAGCCATCCAAGAAGATGAAGAATGTAAACAGAGGGGACTGTTGACTGTAAGGTTGGTAGGAAAAGGTCCAATTGTGGGCACTATATAGTAATTATACACAAAATTAATTTTAAAAAAATATCTAATCCCTTGATTGGAAATTGTCCCAAACTGTTAACTCAGCCCACTATTGATGCATGAGGGTGGACAAAATCTCAAAAAGGGAGGTGGGGCAAAATTCTCCTTAGTCTTCATTGTCCTCACCAGCACAGTGATGCTCCTTGGATGTCTAATCTTCACTGGCCCCATGACCCTCGTTGATTCCATGATGTTCGCTGACCTCTGATCCGTATTTGACTCCATGACCCACACTTGACCTCATGGTCCTCACTGTCCCCATGACCCTCGCTGAGCCTCTGATCATCTTTGGCCTCATGTGCTTCATTGACTCTCTTCTTCGTCTGCTTCCTGCCAGGGTTCTAGACACAATCTCCACTGTCCTTGCAGCATTTCATTTCTTCTGGAAACTTGGCATTTCAATAAGGGCCTTTTGGTCGCACACCTACCACTGGAGTCTACATTTCCAACTTGGCTTCATGAAAACTCCACTTAAAGTCTTAGAAGATAACTCTTGACTGTGTCTCCTTGACCCCTCAACAAGGTTAGGAGTACAGGGTGAGTTAGAAACTTAGGATCAAAGGGTGACAATACCAAGGGATGGAGTGTCACATCATCACTCATATAGAAAATGCAAGCTTGAACCACAGCAAGATACCATCACATGCTCCCAGTTGAGCCCAAGTGCCTGAGAGGATTGCAGCAATCAGAGCCCCTGGACACTGGTGATTGAAGTGTGAAATGGAAACACTTGAAGAAAGATTTGAGGTTGGTTAGTAGAGTGATTGCCAGGCATGATTTACCCTTGACCTCATGCCCATCACTGACCCATGACACTCATTGAGGTTCATGAGATTTCATTTCCAGTACCACAAAAAAAAAGCCAAGGATGGCGACAGGTGCCTGTAATTCCAGCATTCGAGAGAGGGAGACAAGAGGTCATTATCCTCAACTACAAAGAGATCGTGAGGCTATATAAGACTCATGAAATAATTTTTTAAAAACTCACAAAACAAAATGAAGAACTCAAACCTACCATGGAACACAAACATTTCAACCCTGGTTATTCACTCAAGAGATAAGAAAAGCATGCCCATAAAATAGCAACACAAGAATAGCTCAAAGGTATCCAGCAATAGGGAAAGGTTCACGTTGCAGCATATTCTCTCAATGAACTACGTCTCTGCTGAAAAGTGGAACAAATAACTGATATGCACAACAAAAGAAGCGGTTTTAACTTTTAAATTATTAAGTATAGTTATTCTTGACAACTTTATACATGCACACAATACATCCTGACCACTTTCACTCCCACTATCTCACATCTCCCTACTATCCCCATATAAGGGGATACTATCCCCTCTTTCCCTATAACTCTCTTTCTCATATTCACGTCTATTCATTTCGCTGTATGACCCACTAGGTTTAACCGAGGCAGTGTGTGTGGCCATGGGTTTAAACCCATCTGTTGGATCCCGGTGGGTTCAGCAGTGTATACTCAACTGAAGACAATGACTAACCCTCTCCCATAATCTACCTGTGGCCAGTAGTTCAGCAGTAAGAGGTAAGACCTTATGAGTTCTTTGCTCTCCCATGACCAACCGGATGAGCTGTGCAGGTAAGCATAGTTATTATAAGCTTGTGATTGTTTCAGGTCTAGAAGATGCCATCCACAGCCCCCCCATACTATCTCTGGGCTCTTACATACTCCCTATACCCTCTTCTGCAGTGTTCCATGAGCCTCAGAAGGGCTCTCAGCATCGTGGGCAGTCATGAGCCTCCTCGTTCACCACTGTTCACAGCTATCAGTCTTGGTAGAGTGGGGCTGAGAGGGCCTTTGCAACTAGTAGACTCTTGAAAATGCTTCCCTGAGTGAAAGGAGCCAGACGCACACAAAACAATCACATGGTCTGTGATTCCGGTTTTTATGAGCATGTCTGACATCAAGGCTGGTTCATGGAAAAGAAACAGGGTCAGCTGCTCCTGCTGGGACAAAACAGACTGGGAAGGGACACAAGGGGACCGGATGACAAAAGTGCCCTGTGCATGAAGCGCTGGTTCCATGAGTGATGAAACTTGTCCAGACTTGTTGAATGGGATGCTTCACATTGGGACATTTCTGTGTGTGAAATTTTCCTCCAAAAAAAGTTAAAAGCAAATATGAAATGGTACTTAATAAGTTAGATGTTGAAGGGGTTGAGAATGTTGGGCACCAGTGTCTACAATATGCTTTAACTACATAGAAGCAGAAGAGGGGTTGACGGGGAATGATGGAGCAGCTCTGTGGGTGGATGGGTAGCCAGTGAGAAAACATGTGGGTGGGTTGACAGCCGATGAAGCAACAGTCATAGAATGTTATGGTGGAATACGACTCATGTGAGTGTTTTCCTTAGAACTTTCAAGGTTTTTTTTTATGGAATGCTGAATGGACTAGAACACATGTGGGAAGTTTAAAATACCTCCTGGTTTATGTTTCATGTTAGTAGTTCAATTTCCTCTATGCGTTCCCCCCACTCATGGGTTCAAGACACTAGAGACTTATGATCTAAGGAATGGAGGAGTGGCTGGGGAAGGCGAGGTGGAGGATGAGGAAGGGACCTGGAGGCTGATGGCTGAGGAATGTGACTGTCAGGGCTCCGCCACAGAGGCAGAACTAGTGGAAGATAAGCACTACAATGGTGAAGCACTGCAGTGGTCAGTCTTTGTTGTCAGCTTGACTGAGTTCGAACCAAGGAGACGGAGACATACCTATACAGGGGATCTAGAGAGGATTCATTTGTTTGCAGGGGATGACCCACTCTGAGTGCCGCACAGCCTCATGGGTGGGAGCCCTGGATGGACCACAATGGGAAGAAGATAAAGTGCGGAAGCATAGCATCTCTTCCTCCGCTTCCCGGCAGCAGCCACACAGTTCTGCTCTGCCACGCCTTCCCTGCCATGGCTGACTAAACCCTCTGAAACCAGGCACAAAAACAAATCTCTCGCCAGGCGGTGGTGGCGCATACCTTTAATCCCAGCACTTGGGAGGGAGACACAGGTGGATTGCTGTGAATTCGAGGCCAGCCTGGTCTACAAAGTGAGTCCAGGACAGCCAAGGCTACACAGAGAAGCCCTGTCTCAATAAATAAATAAATAAATAAATAAATAAATAAATAAATAAATAAAATCTCTCCTCCCTTGCCCTGCATTCTCAGGCATTTGGGTCACAGTGAAGGGAAAGCAGCTATGCATAACAGGCACTGGCCCACTGTGATTGTTAGGGCTGCCTAGCAAAGTCTGGAGTCCACCAGGCATGCTGTAGGAAGGGTAGACGAAGTCTCTGGGAAGTAGTCTGGGCCTGTTGTCTGTGAATGGGGTTTCTTCTTCCCCTGGGAAACCTCTGCTGAGATTTCAAAGCTCTTCAACTGTTGAACCACGCCTACCCAGATCATCTGGGACCTTCAGCTGGCAGCCTTTGATCTTCTTGCAGAACCCCTTTGACAGGAGCTGGGGCCATAGCTCAGCTGCTCAAGTGCTTGCTCAGCACACACCTGTGCTCTCTTGGCTCCTACAGTGAGACGGGAGGTAGAGACAAGAAGAGCTCAGAAGCCTGTAGGCCAGCTAGCCTGGGATATGCATCCACAAACAACAGAGAACCCGGTGGGAAGTGAGGGCTCACCAGCACTCAGGACTGTCTTCTGACCTGCACACGTGGCCCGTGGCATGTGCCCACCAGCACTCACACTACAACCAGATGCACGAAAGACTCCGGAAAGATTTTACAAGGGCACGCACACCAACTTTCCAGTGCGAGGGTGTTTCCGAGCTAATAGAAAGGCACGCACACAGAGAACAAACAGCGACCTTGCAGTCTTCCAGGGAGAACTCTGGGAGAATGTGCAATTAAACACCGGAGCTTACATGTGGGAGTGGGTTTTGAGTAACTATTGCCAATTTTCCAAATAACCCAAGAAGCAGATTTTATTGCTTTTGAACATGAGAAGGAAATCAAGAGCCTCCCTCGCTCATTACCTTTTCTCGTGGGTCTGTGCCTATGTGATTGCTGAAACCAAACTTCGGCAGGGGCCCATGAGGTCCAAATTGCTTTTTAAATTAAGCAGCAGGAGAGCTTGAGCCCCTAGCCTGTCGCAAATGTGGTTAATCAGAACCATATGCAAGACTTCAGCCAAACTTGCCTTTTCTAGAGGTCTAGTACTCATTTCTGAATTTGCTCAATGAACTAAAAATATGATTCATATGCATCTTTTGTCTAGTAACTTTGATAAAGTTGTGTGTTCTGCCTGAGATAGACCTTGTGTGGTGAAAAATGAATCTGCACATGCTAACGTGGGGTACAGGAAACATCTCTGTATTCCCCAAGAATGAATGAAGCCCCCTCAGCTGGTGGCAGATTAAAGCCTGGCTTCTGGGAGTAGCCAGTATCCTTCTCCCAAATGTGGGAGGGCCCTGAACTCCCTCTTCCTGGAGTGGGAAACCCTGTCTCTCCTGATGAGCAGTGCATGGCACACAATGCGCCCACAGCACACTAAAGCCTGTACACCAACCATACATCACCATTGCGCACAGACACCAACTATTCACCCCACCACAAGTACACACACTGCAAACAAAGCATGCCATACACACTACATACTATATTTTATATACATTATGCTCACACATCACACCCCACCACAGGCACACATACTACAGACATAGCACAACACACATCACATACTATATAAACTACACACAACTTCCCAAATACCCCACATACCAATATTTGTACATCACAGACACATAAACCACACACACACACACACACACACACACACACACACACACACAATATGTACTAGAAAATTCAACTCACATCTTTCTTGAGAATGACCTGAGGCAAGGCCTTTCAGAGACTGAAGAATATATGCCAAAGTTCAAAGCAAAAATTATATTTTAATAAATCATCCACCCATGCTACTAGCTTTTCCCCCAGCACTGCAACCTTCCTCCTTCAGTTTATACCAGCAAACCCAGCCATTAATCCTACTGCTGCGTTAACAGTGGGTGAAACTCCCCAGGACCCAGTTTCTCCTGTTAATTCACTTCAGTCTTATGAGAGTCAACTACAGTGGCACAGGGAAGATGCTGTGTCTTGAGCTGGGCACACAGCATAAGCTCAGGAGATTTTGAGTTTAGGAAACGGCCAGCACTGAGAAGAAACCTCCCAGGTGCCTGAAAATAATGGTTGTTGTTGTTGTTGTTGTTGTTGTTAAAGATTTACTATTCTGTATGCAGTGCTCTGTCTACATGTACACCTGCATGCCAGAAGAGGACATCAGATCTCATTATAGATGGTTGTGAGCCACCATGTGGTTGCTGGGAATTGAACTCAGGACCTTTGGAAGAGCAGTCAGCGCTCTTAACCTCTGAGCCATCTCTCCAGCCCCTGAAACAACCTTAATCTATTGAGGAATGTTCTGAGGAGGTAGACTTCAGCAATCCTCCTAAAAGCTAGGGCAACTTGGAAGAAATGCGAGGGTGGTTATGATCAGAGAACATCAACTAAAGAGCTCAGATTGCCTCCTTCAGAGATGACAGGAGTGTGGAAGGCTTCCGGGAGCCTGTGCTGGCCTCAGAATGGGAGAAGTCGGAACATAAACTGTACCAACCTTTAAATGCTATCTTGGAGTGATATGCCTCTGGGAATCCATAGTTTGGAAATATTTTCCCAGCGTCTCACAGCAATAGACAGCAAACAAAAGTATAGAGACAAAGGCCCAGGCAGATGGTCTGATGGGTACAGTGCTGTCACTCAAATGTGAGGACCACAGTATACATGTGTGAGAAAGCACCATAAAGAAACTGGTGACGTGACTAGTCTGTCAGGGGGAAGGTTTTTATTGTGGGTAAAAGAGAAAATATCTGAGGCATCTGCAAGAGTCCAGAGCAGAGAAAAGGAGAAACAGATGGGACGTGGCCAGGGAGAGGGAAGGGAGAAAGTAGGAGGGGGAATAGAGGAGCTAGCAAGAGAGCATAGGGCGAGGACAGAGCACAGAGAGCAGCGAGATAGTGTGGGTGAGACTAGCAAAGCATGGGCAGACCGCACAGTTCATAAGGAGAGTGAGTACTGGGGGTAGGCAGGGACTCCTTTGGGGGATGGAAAACCCACTTCACAAGTTTCTGAGGAATGCTGCCTTTATCCAACCTCCAGAAATCCTTTTACAGTCCAGCTTGAACTCACGTCTAGGCATATGGAAAGCCTGGGAGAGAACAGAGAGTACAGGGTATTGGGTGGGAAGTCTGCACATTGGTTTCTGACTCATGTTTCCCTATCTCTGGCTGCCCTTCTGTGTCACTGTGTTTGTGTTATCCCTTTAGGGGTGAGTGGTTTTCCACAGAATGGCTGAGTCACTGTTGAAAGAGTCCTCCTGGATTGAAGTGGAGCTGTCTCCATAGTGTTTTATACATGGGTATGGATGTGTGGTGTGCATGCATGGTTCGCGTGTGAGGAAGGCACATGTGTGCTTGTAAATATAGAGGCCCAAGGCTGACACTGGGAGTCTCCCTCTGACCCCCACCAAGGTAGAAGTCTCAATTCTTGTGCTCCCATAGGAGAAGGCTCCACACTGGGGAATTTATAAAGCAAGCAACTAATCAAAGTTTATCTCAACAGGCAAGAAAGAAAACTAAGTATCTCGCCCCCCTCGCCCGCCCCCGCGCCCCCCCCCCACCCATTGCAATGACCCCAGGCTACCTCTAATTAATCTGAACCGGTCCCAGACTACTTCTAGTTAATCTGAACCTCTGGGGTGGTTTGAAGTGACTGCCTTCCTAGAAAGATGGAGGATTTCTTAAGAGGCATTCTTACCCACAATGCAGTCTGTTACTATCAGATGCATTAAATGTAACAATACGTGTACAGGCATAGCTGCTCACCTCTAGGTTGCAGACTTAGAGGAAAGCAGATGCTGCAGCCTTGAAGAGACCTAACAATGCCTCCTTGCAGGCCCCTCCTCTCTCTCTAGGGGCAATATGGCAAAGAAGCAACATCCTACTGTGGCCCAGAGACTCCCTCTCCCTTGCAAGCCCAGCCCTGTGATGGCCAGACCCAGGGCAACTTTGAATAATGGCTGGTGCCCTCCCAGCTGACTGGTGCCCTCATGCCTGACTCCCAGCACACGGGCTTGGTCACACGGCAGAGAGCTCCCCTTGCTCCCCTCAGAAGCCTGTAAGAACAAGCAATCCCTTTGGTTCTGGAACTGGTGGCTCTCTCTTGCCAGCAATGGTGTAAAGTTCTGAGGGTGGTTCGTCTCCATTTATTTCTACTAGGCTTATGATAGCTTTCTAGATGTTTTAATGCAAATTTATTTATTGTGATGAGTATGTTTATGTGCTCAAACACAGGCCCGAGGAAGACATTGAAAGGTCTCTCGCTGAGATGGAAGTTTGCTGTTTCCTCCACCCTGGCATTACAGATACAAGCATAGCTTTTCAACTGGGTGCTGGGGATTTGAACTTAGGTCTTCATGCTTGCGTATCTAGTGCTGATACACTCTAAGCTATTTTCCCAATATAACATGCACAAAGTTGAGAAACCAATGGTGTTTTGTTTGCGTTTCTCTGGATGGGGTTTTGGGAAGTTGGTTCGTCCTGCTGAGGCTGGCCTCAGGGTTCTTGTCCTATTTTAGCCCTGACATTCATTTTAACTCTAGAATTCACTTTCACCTTTAACACTCTCAGGTGTCAGTGCCTGACATGAAGGCCACACAAGACCCACACCACTGTCCTCTGTCCACAGAATGTTCCCTTTTCTGGTGTGAAATGCCAGCACAGAGAAACATTGGCCTCACCTGTATGACACTCTGCCCTGTCTACCGACTGGAACCAAGAGCAAAGCACTGAGAAACAGTCACAAACCATTCTTCCTGTTGTGAACTATAATTTTGGCATCAGAACTCCACTTTTGGGGTAGTCACTAAGCACCTAGAGCATGTGATAAAATAATTTATTACCTCCGAGCCTGAAAAGTGTTCCCAAGGTTATCCATGAACAGACTCCATATTGGTTTTTGTCCTAGTCTGGTTTCTCTTGCTGTGATAAACACTGTGACCAAAAGCAACTTAGAAGGAAAGGGTTCATTTCACCTTACACGTCCGGGTCAGTCCATCACGGAAGCAAATCGGGGCAGGAGGTCAAGGCAGGAACCTGGAAAACAGAACTGAAACAAAAGCCATAGAGGTACGCTGCTTTCAGGCTTGCTTTCGTATACCACCCAGAACCACCTGCCCAGGGGTGGCACTGCCCACAGTCACTTCTCAGGTGACTCTAGTTTGTATCAAGTTGACAAAAACTACCCGAACAGCTAATTTCTCATTGCTGTGACCCGCATGCTTGTGACAATGACTAGAAAGTGGTTGGGTTGCTGCCACCTCCCACACTAGAGCAGAGGCACATTTCCAAACATTGACTGTTTTCAGAGGGGGCCAGCTAAGGCAGCTAAAATAGATTATCAAGATCACCTAGAAGACCAGCCTCTGCGCATGTGTGTGAGGGACTTTGCAGATGAACTTAACTGAGGTAAGAAAACCACTCTAACTTTTGACGTCTTGACTTGCACACCAGGGTGGAGGCAGCTGAGCAGAAGCGTTCACTTCCGTCTCCTTCCAGGGCTGGAGGGGCGGCTCACTCGGTAAAGTGCTTGCTGCACAAGCAGGAAGGCGTGACTTTAGATTCCCAGATGCTACGTAAAAGGCTGGGCCTAAGGGCATGCTCACTAACCCTGGTGCTGGGCCTGAGGGCATGCTCACTAACCCTGGTGCTGGGCCTGAGGGCATGCTCACTAACCCTGCTGCTGGGCCTGAGGGCATGCTCACTAACCCTGCTGCTGGGCCTGAGGGCATGCTCACTAACCCTGCTGCTGGGCCTGAGGGCATGCTCACTAACCCTGCTGCTGGGGAGGGAGAGGCAGGAGGGTCCCACTGGCCAACCAGTCTAGTTGAATGGGAGTGTGCCAAGTTCATGAGAGACTGTCTCAAAAAATAAGGTGGAAGGCATTTGACATCCACCTCTGGCCTCCACACGCATGCACATGTGGCACACACATAAAGAAAGTAACATGAAAAGACCATAACACACTGATTTTAAAAGATGTATGCTTACGTGTATACCAGGAAAACCCTACAAATTCTTTTTCTCTTGTCTTTTACAACAGGCTTGCAAGACCTTGGCAAACTCCTACTTGTTTTGATTGTTCAGAAAATGTCCTGTCTCCAAAGCGGAGCCAGAAATTGCCAGATATAATTTCATAAATGGACTTCTAGTGGCTTTCTGGTAAAGAAAAAAAAAACAACAACAACAACCTTTTCCATTCAAACCTCCACTTGCCATTTGGATCTCTGTAAGGCTCCACGGTTTGTCTTTCTAGCTTGTGATTTTCTCCCCAGAGAAACAGATCTATAAACATTTAAAGTTGGCATTCTTCCTGCTGAGTAAAATACTGCTGCATGGAAAATCATCTCTGGGAAATTAAAAATCAATACACTCAGAAAACAAAACTTGGATGGAAACTGTTTTCTTTATTTCTCTCCCCCCTCCCCCTGTCTACATTGCTCTGGCCAGGTCATGAACAAAAGGAGACCTAGGTACAAAGAGAAACGCCAGGACTGATTGATGGCTCGATGGGTAAAGCACTTACCATGCAAGTGTGAAGACCCCTGTTCGGATCCCCAGAACCCATGTAAAGCTGGGCACAGTATCACACATCTGTAATCCCAGTGCATATACAGAAAGATGAAAGGCAGACAAGAAGACGCCCCAGTAGCTCACAGGCCTGCTAACACAGAAAGAAATAGCAAGACCCTGTTTCAAACAAGGCAGAAAGTGAGAACCCGCACACTGGCACAGGTATCCCACACTCACATGCAAGAATGTGTACACACACACACACACACACACACACACACACACACACACACACACACACACACAGGCACTTCTTTTTTTTAACAGGAAACCAAAACCGTGTGTTTTCGTAGCTAGCTCTGTCTGTACCACCCAGTCCACTGCAGCCAGCCACCACGCTGCCAGCCACAGCCGAGGCACAGGAGATCGCCAACAAGGTGAAGCCCCAGCTTGAAGAGAGAGAAAATTAGAAGTTCCTCATGTATAAAGCCATATCCTTCAAGAGACAGATGGTGGCTGGCATCAACTTCTTCATAAAGGTTAGTGCTGGTGATGGTAAATATGGGCACTTGAGGGTATTTGAAGGCCTCCCTCATGAAAACAAGCCTTTGGCCTTGTCTTTCTACCAGACCAACAAAGAAAACCATGATCAGCTGACCTGCTTCTGAGTCTGCAGCCCCTTTGCCAAATGCTTCATCTTTTTAATCTGTGTTTGGGATCCTGAAGTAAATGCCCCTCTGTGATGGAAGGGATGGGGTTCAGTGGCTTCTTCTTCCTCTTCCTCTTCCTCTTCCTCTTCCTCCTCCTCCTCCTCCTCCTCCTCCTCCTCCTCCTCCTCTTCTTCTTCTTCTTCTTCTTCTTCTTCTTCTTCTTTTGGTTAGTTTTTCGAGACAAGGTCTCTCTGTGTTAGCCTTGGCTGTCCTGGACTCACTCTGTAGAGCAGGCTGGCCTTGAACTCACAGCGATCTGCCTGCCTCTGCCTCTGCTGGGATTAAAGGTGTCCACCACCACGCCCAGCTCAGCAGCATCTTTTGTGATTCCCAAACTGCCCTGCAGTTTGTTTTCAGAAAGCTGTTAATGACCTCTCTCTCGAAATATATATATTAGACACTATACAAAAACCAGTATGTTTTCCAGCCTTGTATAAGAAATATCACTGGACAATGTCTCCGCAATTAAGAGCATTGACTGTTCAATTCCCAGCATCCACACGGCAGTTCACAACTGTAACTACTGTTCCAGGAGATCTGACGCTTTCACACAGATATACGCGCAGCCAAAACACTGATGTACATAAAATAAAAATAAAATTTTAAAAAAGAGAATTATAAGTGGATGAGTGGAGCTCCACCTGTGTCTTCCCACTGAGGCCCCTTACTGCTCACATGCCCCCTCTATATATCTCGAGCCTGGTGCTGAAAGGTTTGCTTGAGGTCACCATGGCCTTGTACTGCCATATTTTTTAAATTAACATCTCTCCTTCACCGTCTCATTTTGACTTCTTTTCAAAATTATTTTAGGGACTTAAGACAAAGTCTTGTGTGCGTGCGTGCGTGTGTGTGTGTGTGTGTGTGTGTGTGTGTGTGTGTGTTGTGGCGGTCAATGCATGCGTACATGTGTGAAACAAGCATGTGGAGGCTAGAGGCTGATATCAGTGTGTCTTTTCCATTGCTCTCTACGTTGTTTTTTTGAGGCAAGATCTCTCACTGAACCCAGAGGTTATAATTCAGCAAGACTGGCTGACCAGCAAGGCTTAGATCCTTCTGCTTTGGTCTCTTAGGAGGTAGTGTGGAGTTGGGGTCCCATACCATAGCACCGGCTCTTTACAGGGATTCAAAAAAGTTCCCTGTACCTGTGTGGCAGACACTTTGCCCACTTAGCCACCAATCCCTGTCATATTTCAATACAGTATTTGAGAATTTCATACATGCAAGCATGTGTTCTGATCATATTTGCTCCAGACTCCTCCTCCTAAGTCCTCCCAGATCTACCGACACACACTCTGTCCTCTGCCAACTTCAAGTCATTGTTTTTTGTTTTGTTTTTGTCTTTTGTTTGTTTGTTTTTGTTTTGTTTTGTTTTGAGAGAGGGTTTCCTCTGTGTAGCCTTGGCTGTCCTGGACTCGTGAGCGCACAGGGCGGGGCATTTCCAAAAGACCCTGCTTCACCGCTGCTTCCCCTAACCTCTGGCTCTTACAGTCTTCCTGCCTCCCTTTTCTGTGATGTTCCCTGGCTCTTGAAGAGGCTGTGTGTTACAGATCCCCATCTGCAACTGAGCACTGCACAGATCCCTAGTCTCTGCACTTGGACCAGTTGTGGGTTTCTAAGTTAACTACCATCCACTGCACAAAGAAACTTCTCTGATAATGCCTGAGAGCTACACTAACTTACACATAAGAAGATACAAATCCAAAGGGCAGTTTGATACTATGTCCATTTTAACAAAGTAATAACAGAAGGTTCACCCCTGGGGCCTGTGAGGTCCACAACCATGGGTTCATGATCAGAACTGCAGTACCAGGCATGTGTTTCCTCCTGTTGAGTGGGTCTTAATAGCCAAGCAGAAATCACTTTGCTACCCCCATAATGTCATGCCACTACTGCACCCATGGGCATACCTTGCCATGTTGGTCATTATTGTAGCTCATTAGGGTTTACAAGCAGGTGAAAGTGTTGCTTTTCTCCCCCATCAGCCCACGCAGCACCTTCTGGTATTGCAAAAGCTAGCCGCCTGGGAGAAAGCTTCCTTCTCTTCTTCATTGTATCTTAAAGAGATTAAATATGTTGTTTGTTATTAATGATTTCGGCTTTGAAAATATTTAAATAATTGCTTATAGTGTGTTTTGTTTTGATGTAAGAAGTATTGCTTGCATTGGGCCCACTTTTCCTTGAAGACATGGCCCTTGAAGGATGGTTTGCTTATCTGGCCTACATCCAGAGCCATGATTGGACAAGCCAACTAACAGATGATTTCCAAAGATCTGGCTTCTTTTCTGGTTCTGCTTTCTCCCATCCCCTATCCCTTGGATTATTTGGGGAGCATTGTGATTCTTAGGTCTCTGTCCATTAAAATAGCCCTGGAGGGGCCTGGGGAGATGACACAGCAGTTAACAGCAATTGTTGTACAATTATAAGGGCTAGAGTTTGGATCCCAGGAGCCAAGTAACAACCCAGGCATCCTGCTTACACTTGTAACATCAGCTGCAAAAGGAGCAGAAACAGGAGGACCACCAGGGCTGATGAGCTCACAGCCCATCTAAGAACATTTGAGTCCCAAGTTAGGGAGAGACCCTGCCTCAAGGAATATGTGGAGAATGATAGAGAGCCACACTTGACATCCCATCTTACCTCCACGCCTGCACAGGCATGCATGCATGTAAACACACACACACACACACACAGAGAGAGAGAGAGAGAGAGAGAGAGAGAGAGAGAGAGAGACAGAGACAGAGACAGAGACAGAGACAGAGACAGAGAGACAGAGAGAGACAGAGAGAGAGAGACAGAGAGAGAGTTGTATATGCACAAATAAATAAATATATAGAGAGATAGATGAATAGATAGATAGATAGATAGATAGATAGATAGATAGATAGATCTCTTTTGAAAGCCAGGCATGACAAGGCACACCTGTAGTCCCAACACTGGAAAGGTACAGATAGGAGGATCTCAGGGCACACTGGCCAGCCAATCTAGCCAATCAGTGATATCCATGAAAGGTATTATGGCATAAATTTGAAAGCAATAGAGGAAAACTCAACATTAACTTCTGGTCCTCACATGTGCATACACAGGTATATATACTTACACACATACATACACACAGAGAGAGAGACAGACAGAGACACAGAGACACAGAGACAGAGGTAGATGATAGATAGATAGATAGATAGATAGATAGATAGATGATAGATAGATAGATAGATGGATAGATAGATAGATGATAGATAGATAGATAGATAGATAGATAGATGATAGATAGATAGATAGATGATAGATAGATGATAGATAGATAGATAGATAGATGGATAGATAGATAGATGATAGATAGATAGATAGATAGATAGATGATAGATAGATAGATAGATAGATGGATAGATAGATAGATGATAGATAGATAGATAGATGGATAGATAGATAGATGATAGATAGATAGATAGATAGATAGATAGATGATAGATAGATAGATAGATAGATGGATAGATAGATAGATGATAGATAGATAGATAGATAGATAGATGATAGATAGATAGATAATGGATGGATGGATAGATGGATAATAGAATGGTTGTGCACTGTAAATTCCATGGAAATTTCAGAAGTGTGTGGAGATGGTGGGTGTTGGTGAGCCAGGCCTCACTTATTGCCATGGCATCTAGGGAATCTAAACTGGGACAGTAAGGTCTCTGATGGATGGATTACTCCCTCTCCATACTTCTTATTGATGCCCAGTACTGCCCTCCGTCAGCCAAGGGCCAGCAAGGGTGTCCACAGCTCCCCACATGGATGAGTCAGCTCTTTACCCTCTGTGTGACTCCCTGGTTAGGGGCAGATGGGGTGATGGCAACTAAAGAGATGAAGGTGGAACCGAGCTCAGCTCCTCTCCGGGGTTATTGACTACAGGTTTTCATCAAAACATCACAGTAACTTTCCTTTTTTTTTTTTTTTTTTTTTTGCTTTAATTTATTTATTTTTATTGCATATGCATTGGTGTTTTGCCTGCATGTATGTCTGTGTGAAGGTGTCAGATCTTTGGAGTTACAGACAGTTGTGAGCTGCCATGTGGGTGCTGGGAATTGAACCCAGGTCCTTTGGAAGAGCAGTCAGTGCTCTTAACCACTGAGCCATCTCTCCAGCCCCGACATTGACTTTCTAATCGCATTCTCTCTTGGGCTTGGATGTGGCTCATTGGTGCAGAACTTACCTAGCATGTCTGAGGCGCTGGGTTCAAACCCCAGCACTACAAAATGGTCAAGACTGACTGATGTTCTTCAAGAGTAAACTGAAAGCCTTAATCTCACCTTGTGTTTAATATATATATATATACACAAAGCACCCAGAATCTCTCATGTATGTTATGTGTTCATGTGAATGGATGTGTGAGGGTACACATGTGTGTGCTGGTACATACAGAGTCAACCTCAAGTGTCATTCTTCAGGTGGCATCCACTTAGAGCCACCATGGCTCACTGAACTGGAACTCACCAAGTAGACTAAGCTGGCTGGCCAGTGAGCCCAAGAGCCCCCAAGCCTGAGATTACAAGCATGCATTACCACACTCAGCTCTTTGGTATGAATTCTGGGTGTCAAACTCAGCTTGCAGGGCAAGCCCTTTACTGACTGAGCCATCACCCCAGCCTCCGGAACTTTTCTCATTTATAAAACCTTGGATATGCTCTTTACACAAGCCTCCTGCTAGCCTTCCCCAGACAAGGATCAGGCACAAGAAGGGGGCAACTCACAACAGTCTCATCACTAGCAAAGCAGAGATTTGTGTCAAAGCCAAGGTGACGCCCTCCTGGCTAGGCTACTTCTGGCACCATGGTCCCTGAGCTAGCAACACTCCCTAGGAGGTTTCTGTGCCTCTGCGCGTCTCTTCATACGTTCTGACCCAGAAACATTGCTAGGGTCAGAAATCTGTGTGAGAAAAGCACTTGCCACGCTATCATGAGGCCCTGAGTTCAATCCCAGCACCCCTGCGGAAAAACAGCTGGGTATGAGTGCATGTGGATCCCAGCGGCTTGCCCGCCAGCCGGCTTAGCCAAAACAGCGAGCTCCTGGCCAATGCCAGAGCCTGTCTCAGATAACCAGGTGGCGGTTCCTGAGGAAGAACACTGAGGTCGGTCACACGCCTCTGCAGGCACATGCAGACATGTGAACACACGGGAAAGCACATGTGAGCACACAGGCTCTCAAGGTCTGGTCCCAGCTCTCTGGCAAGATGCCTGATAATGTCCGCACTCAGCGCTGCTGCCCTCTTTCTTTGCGTGGATCTGACAGACAGGAAGGGGCCCCTCTCCCCGTCCTGAGGCTCCCCTCTTTTCTCCTCTTCCTCTTCTTTGTTTTGCTTCTCTCACCACCCCGACCACCCCACCCCCAGTCCTGGTTCTCAGCGCTTTTGTCTCCTTCTCTCTTTCTCCACCCTTTACTTGTTTTGACCCAGCCTCCAATCCCTGACCGATTTAAAAGACCACGTCCTGGCAGCCCAGCCCAACTAGGCTGCTCCGTTCACAGTCTTTATCCTGTAGCAGGCTGCCATCTCAAGGGCATCGCAGACACTTCACAGATATTTCCTTCTTTCCAACAGGAACCGCCAGAGTCTTAATTATCTCTCCTAGACAAGCAACTCACAGAAATGATAGAATACTAAAGTCGTTTTGTATATACAGCATGGACTATCATATAAAGGAGGCAAAAAGAAAGCCCTAAAATGCCTGTGTATTTTCTAAAGTCTTCACTTAAAGTATACAGGTTTGTTTATTTTATGTACTACTGCTCAACACAGAAAGCTAGCAACTGAGTTCAGCAATCAGATGAGCCCGGTGCAGAGTCCTATTGACTTTCCTTCCCAAAGAGAACTACATTTCCCAGATTTCCTTGAAGTTAGGCAAAGACCAGGTGACTGAATGCTAGCCAATGGAAAGCAACCGAAAATTAGACATTTTGAGACAGGATCCCTCAAAATACCCCCCAGGTAGCTTTGGCGCTTGGGAAGAGCACTCCGCCCACATTTGACTTGTGGTGAGTGATGTCTG
Organism: Acomys minous; assembly: GCF_964271855.1. Taxonomy (NCBI): domain Eukaryota; kingdom Metazoa; phylum Chordata; class Mammalia; order Rodentia; family Muridae; genus Acomys; species Acomys minous. The sequence goes on from NC_140490.1 coordinate 44,145,941, forward strand.
ACCTCCTCTGTGTTAACTTTCTGCGAGAGATTTCATAGTTTGCATGCTAACCTATTGATTCATACGGTAGGAAACTCTACCTGAGAACTTTAATAATGTGGGGTTTTTTTGTTTTTGTTTGTTTGTTTGTTTGGTTTGTTGTTGTTGTTGTTGTTGTTTTGGTTTTTTGTTGTTGCTTTTTTTTTTTGGGGGGGGGTGGGGAGTTAGCACAGGGTTTCTCTGTGTAACCTTGGCTGTCCTGGACTTGCTTTGTAGACCAGGCTGGCCTCGAACTCATATTAATTTGCCTGCTTCTGCCTCCTGAGTGCTGGGATTAAAGGCCTGCGCCACCACGTCTGGGAGCGTGGAGAAGAAAACTGAAGAACGGGAGAGCATATTCGCCAATGTGTTTCACAGAGCTTTGTTTTACCCTTTTGCCCTACAGCTTACTGAAGATAATGGATCATTTGAACCCCAACTGGGAATCGGAAACACTGAAAGAACTCTCAAAGCTGGACAACAGAAAGGCAAGACCCCTGATCAAGAAATTGTCAAGCAACGTCTGGAACGTTCAGGGAATTAATTTGCCACTGCAATCCTAAGGACCAGAGTTCGGATCCCCAGTACTCAAGTAAATACTTTCCAAGTGGGTATGGCAGCCTGCCTATAATCCCAGCACTAAGGAAGCAGAAATCAAAATCCCCAGGTGCATTGAAATAATGAATATTTGTGGTGTACACTATATATCAAAAAAAAATCAAACCTATTTAGCCATAAACATCTACTGTACAGACTACTAGAGAAGTGGGCCTGAAAGAGAAGTCCTATGCTAAAATGACACACTTTCAGTCAGCAAAGACAACTGCTGTTAAGAATAAATATGATGTGGGACTAGGGACATGTTCAGTTTGTAAAGTGTCTGCTGCATAAACACAGGGTTCTGTGTTTGGACCCCTGGAAGCCACAGACAGAAGCTAGGTTGGAGGCATGTGCTTGTAATCCCAGTTGGGAAAGCAGAGACAGGCAAAGCTCAGTAGCTCACTGGCTGTCCACACCAGCCACACTGGTGAGTGCCAAGTTCACTGAGAGATTCGTCTCAAAATATAAGATGTGACAGGTGTGGTGGCGCACTCCTTTAATCCCAGCACACAGGAGGCAGAGGCAGGTGGATCTCTGAGTTTGAGTCTACAAAGCGAGTCCAGGACAGCCAAGGCTACAGAGAGAAACCCTGTCTGGAGGAAAAAAAAAAAGAAGATATGGGGGGGGAAAGGAGGTTTAAGATCACTGGCTGCTCTTCATGAAGACCCAGGTTTAATTCCTAGCACCCACGTGGGAGCTCACAACCATCTGTAGCTCCAATTCGAGGAATCTAATGCCCTCTTCTGCCCTTCTTGGCAGTACCATGCACCTGGAACACAGACATACATTCAGGTAAAACATCTATACACATCAAATAAAGTAAATTTTGTAGTTAAAAAATAATATGGTAGAGAGAAATTGAAAAAGACACCCAGTATCAACCTCTGGCCTAAACACACACACACACACACACACACACACACACACACACACACACACAATTGTATATACACACAACCACACATAATCACATACACACACACAAAGGATCCTTACCATATCTTAAAACATGTTCAATTTCTCCTTTACATCATCTACACATGCTCTGGTCTCCACATGCCTACCCTGTTCATAGCAAAGCTTTCTAAAAAGCAGCTTACACTCAATTCCATTTTCTTTTTCAAAAAAGATTTACCTATTTTATCTAATGTATATGATCACTCTATCTGCCTGTGCACCTGTGTTCAGAAGAGGGCATCAGATCCCAGTATAGATGGTTGTGAGACAGTGCTCTTAGCTGCTGAGCCATCTCTGTAGCCCCTCAACTCCATTTTCGATTGCCACTGACTAATGTATCTATACATGTGCAAAACAAAAATCCATTAGGTGACCAGCAGTTTGCTTAGGGCATGCACACACACATGCGCGCGCGCGCGCGCGCGCGCGCACACACACACACACACACACACACACACACACACACACACAGGAACCAGAATGGTGAGAGGAAAAGATGGCAGACTGAGGAACTCCAAAAGCCCACCTCTCCATAAAAGCCAGCACGTCTCTGAGAACTACCACACTGTGTAGCACATATGCAAAAGAAAATCTGGACCCTCAAGAACAAAGAGCACTGGTGGCATTTTACCTCACCTATGTCCTATCACCTATGAGCCCGAGAAGGAAGGGCTCCAAATATAGCAACCTGCCTTCCTGATAGGACATCAGAGGAATTTTAGTGGGCCACATTTGCAGGACACTGCCATTACTTAGTCCATACGTTGACTGGGCAGAAGATATGGTCACTGGGAGTATGCTCAGTGACAAAAGCTTTCTGGTACCACTCTGTATGTACCAAGCACATCTGAGACTTTGGATTCTATCCCCAGCACTGAAAAGAAAAGATGGCCATGAAAGATGGCATAGACCTGGAAGCCCAGCACCAGTGAGGCTGAGGCAGGAGAATTACAAGTTCCAGATCAGCCTGGACAGTGTAGTTGTCTTGGATAGTTTTCTTTGTCATCTTGACACAACCAACATTATCTAGGAAGGTGACCTCCCAACTGAGGGGTTGTCCAGATCAGTAATTTGTGGCAAATTGTTTTTGATGTGTTGGTTGATATGAGAGGGCCAGGCCCACTGTGGGGAATGCTATTCCTCGGCAGTTGGTCTTGGGTGGTTTAACAATGGTGGCTGAGCACAAGCCAGAGTGAGTAAGCCAGTAAGCAGCCTTCTTCCATGGTTGCTGATACAAGTCCTTGCCTTAAGTTCCTGGCCTGACTTCCCTTGGCAAGGGACTATTACTTGAAAGTATAGGTTAAAATAAATCTTTTCTTTCCCCTAGGTTGCTTTTGGTTGTGCTTTTTTTTTTTAAATCACAGAAATAGGGAAGAAAAAAAGGATATACTCAAATTACTACGTTGGAAATTACTAGAAGGCTGTTGCCATTGACCCTAACAGAAAAAAAAAAAAACCAGGTACAAAGTAGTACCATGAAAAGTGAGTGTATGCTAACAAAGTAGATAATATATATAAAATGGACAAACTTCTAGAGACATATAAACTATCAAACCAACTCTGGAAGAAATAGAAAATCTGTATATACCTACAAGAGACTGAGCTTCAGAAAACACCCAATTAAAAAAACAAACAAAAAAAACCCCTTAAACCTAGATGTCCTCATTGTTGAATTCTATCAGATGATTAAAGAATTAATAGAAATCTGTGCCAGGGAGATGGTTCAGCAGGAAAAAAAACAAACCAAAACAATGCTCTCACTACCCAGAACCGGTATAAAAAGCCAGTATATGGTGGCACATGTTTGCAATCCCAGCATTCCTATGGTGAGATGGGAGTAGCTGGAGACAGAAAATTGGCCAGAGGCTTGCAGATCAACTAGTTTGGACTACACAGCCAGCATTAGAAACAAGAGAGGAGAGAGGCTTTGCCTCAAACCAAGATGAAAGGAGGCGACTGACTCCCCAACATGTTGTGATCTAACCTCCGTGCATATAACATTTTAAGCATGCACGCGCGCACACACAGACACACACACACTTTTTAAAAAAAGAATTAATAAAATTTTCAACCAGAATCTTTGGAGGAGGGGGAGAGAGCTTCCTAACTCCCTGAGGCCAGCAGACATGTCTCAGAAACAATCTTCTCATTACATTTTCCTAAGATGTCAGATCCCCTGTGAGTAACAAAACCCACAGGTGCTTGATACAGAGTTGATGATACTTGTGTATAGTTTTGTTTGGTTGGTTTTTCAAGACAGGGTCTCTCTATGTAGCCTTGACTGTCCTGGACTCACTTTGTATACCAGCATGGCTTCAGACTCATAAAGATCTGCCTGCCTCTGCCTCCCAGAGTGCTGGGATTAACAGGTGCATGCCACTGTGCCAGGCTTATTTGTGTATGGTTTATACACATCTTCACGTAGACTTTAAATCAACCTGATTTATATATAATAATAATTCAAAACAATAGACGTTTACTTTGCAAACAGGTGTTAGACTATATTGTTTAGTGTGTCGTGACAAGGGGAAAGGGCTACGTGTTTCATGCAAGCTTAATTTTTTTCAAATATTGTTGATCAGCAGATAGTTGAACTTTAGAATTGAGTCCCAGTATATGGTGGGCCCACCTGGCTAGCAAACTGAATGTAAGTACATGGTTAAATTAAGTTACTGTCAAGACTCCAAGGCTAGCTCAACACACAGGGTTAGGGTTAGGGTTAGGGTTAGGGTTAGGGTTAGGGTTAGGGTTAGGGTTAGGGTTAGGGTTAGGGTTAGGGGGTTAGGGTTAGGGTTAGGGTTAGGGTTAGGGTTAGGGTTACTGATGCAGCATGGCACTGCATCAAGAGGCTGAAAGCAGGAACTCATCTTCAGTGTGTTGCATCTGGAAGGCTGTGCTTTCCATACCAAAGGTCGCCTGCCATTCCATCTCCACTAGAGAATCTAATAGGTTCAGACTTGGGCTTAGTGCCACCTGAGGTGTGGGCCCATTGACCACATGGATCTGGTTCTCCTCAGTCTGCCAAAGCCTTTGGTTAATGTCTTTTTCATATGTCTTCCTGGGTCCCTTTTGAGAAGTAGCCTTGAGCTCATTCCCTGTTATCCTAGTAAGCTTTAACTTTCGAGTTGGCACAGCTTCGAGTCATCCTTGAGGAACTGTCCAGATCAGATTGGCCTTGGAGCCTTCTGTAGGAAACTCGCTTAAGCGTTGATTTCTGTAGGAAGACTCAACCCACTGGAGGTGGTGCCATCCCTGGGCAAGTGGTTTTGAGCTGTATAAGAAAGACCATGACCTTGGCATGCACACTGAGCAACCCAGAAGTCAGCCAACAAGCAGAAGGCTAGTGTTTCAGAAATGGTTTGTGCTAGTTGATTGATCTATTTTTCCATGGTTTCTGCTCCAGGATTCTGTTTAAATCCTTGTCCTGATGTCCCTCAGTAATGGACTGTGATGTGGAAGTGTAAGCCAAATAAACACCCCACTCCCAGCCCCCACACCACCACCACATACACACTCCCCACAGCTAAGTTGCCTTTCATCAGGGTGTTGTGGGGTTTTTTTTCTTTTATTTCAGGAAAAGATTTTTTTAAAAAACTCAGAAGAGAAAGGAGACCTTACAAGTGATACCATAGAAATATAAGGGAAATTATGAGAACACTTCATACAAATCTTTATGACTACAATTAAGTATTACACAATGGAATACTTAATTGTAGTCTTTCAACATATACATTTATTTTATTACACATGAATAAAAACAAACTACATACAGCAGGGAGAACCATGAGACAATCATGAGTTATATAAATGTTACATTCATATTGATTTGGCTATTTGTATTTGTCAAACTTGAAGTAAACATCTTTCCTGTCTTGTTGAGTCTAAATTTCTGAATGAAATTCAACATCTATCATATCTCATCTCTCTTGACTTAAATCTTCTATCTTGATCTAAAAAGATCTTATCCCCTAACCAACTAAACTTGATTGTAAAACTGAACTATCTGGTCTTCAACCCTCCTTGGAGACTTGAGAGTAATAAAACTTAAATGCCTGAGTGAACCAGAAGTGCAGGTTAGCAGATTTCAAAATGATAAAATGACTGAGACAGTTTACTGCCTGAACAGCCACCCAACACTCTCTATAATGTTGGAGCCTCATCTTTGGCCCTCTGGCCCAGTGTCTCTGCCAGAGACTTATTCACAAGGCAGGAACTATTGAGGACTTGCTTACCCTGTCTTGGCAGAGTTCAGCTGTCGACTCTGCGTGCATCTAAGCTTACCCATTTTTAGGCAGAATTCTGTCTGTGGCAGAAATGAGGACATTTTGCCCAGTGGCTTGTTTGCCACATTTGAAGCCAACTCCATAAGGAGGTTCTTTGATGCTCATCATCTTCTTTGAGGTCAGCTGGGTGTTGCCAGGAGTTAATTTGTCTTGTTGTCAAAGAATCTTTAGAATAATAAAAACATCTTTAAATGCCATATTCTGTGGTTCTCTGAGGCTTTTGAAGACCTTATTTAACTATTTTACCTTATATATCTATAGAATCATATCTATCTGTTAGACTTAGGATATATATATTCTCGTGCTAAAATCAGACTAGTATTTGACATGACCATGATTTGCATCAATATACAAAATTCTATACCAATGACTTAGAAATAACCTTCTTTGTGAGTAACAATTAGGAGGTCATATGTAGTGCAGGGGACACTAGATAAGCTGAGGTCAGACATTAGGGGAGGAGGGCTGCCCTTTCTAAGGACTAGGGGAGGGAGGGAAAGGGAGTGAAGGACGGGATCAGGAGGTGATGAGGGAGGGGGTGGGATTGAGAGGTGTTGAGGGAGGGGCCTGCAATTGGGATGTAAAGAATTCAAACTGCAGAACAAGCAGGTAACTTATATTGCTAATCCCACTACATGGGAATAGCTCTGAGACTGGCTGAGCTAGGAATGTATATGCATGGACAAGGCTTCGTGTTGGCCACAGATTCTCTGTGACTTATTACTAGAGGCCGTTCTTAGTATGGCATGAAGGAAGATTTACAGATGTCTTACTTCTGCTCATGCAATGTCTTATCAGCCTTAATTGCTTTGTATATCCCACACACCTCATACTATTGTAATGTTAGAACTGTATAATTCTTGTGAGAAATTATGTTTTCAGAACCAAAGAACCAGACACTGACACTGGATCAGACCTGACAGGATTCATTCCTCTCAGCATGCTGGACGCTGACATCCTGTATCCTCCTTGCTCCAGCCCCAGACGGCTCTGTTGCTGTTACCCAGCAGAATTGACGGCTTCCTGGACAGCATTGTAGAAAGCTTCTGATCCCCACTGGTCCAGCATTTCAATCTGTCCCATAGGGAACTCCTATTAAGCCTGGAATCTCTCAACAATAAGAAACTGGACCACAAATGCAATCCTTGGCTTGCTTAACCATTTTCCCCAATTTTGTTGGCCCCTTCTAAGGTATTATATGCCCTAATTCAGTCTAAAGAAACCTTAAGAGAATGACGTCCCATTCCCTCTAAGTGGGTGGGGGGAGGGGGGTCAGGTAGGTTTCTGTTTGCTCTCTTGGTCTACAAATGCTTATTTTCATCGGGAGGTGGTTATAAGTTATTATTAGTCTTATACAGAGAGAAAACTAAGCTGAACTCAGGGATGTCTCTCTTTTCCTTTATCTTTCATCTGTAGGTAAGGAGATCGGAGCTGAAAAGAAAGTGGGATATAGCAACATGGAAGGAGGATAGAACAAAAGGTAGGTGAGTGAACCTACTCTGTGACACCAGGGTGTTTTTATCATGGCAACAGAAAGGAAATCACACCAGCAGTCATCTCCTCTGTGACCAACAGCTGTGTTATGACTCCATGGCAGAACTCTCCTTTCCTTCCATCCCAGAGACATGCATCTTTCTGTTCACTCAACAGTATAAACTGAATAGGGGTAATTTTTAAGTTCAGTGTGATTGATATCAGACTCATCTTCCACCCCAAACCTTCCACCCTGCCGGGATGCCTTGGCAGTTTTAGCTACACGCCTAATATTACACAACCTGGCACAGTCTTGGAGGTCACTAGTGGCCTCTCCCTGTCAACATTCAGCATCGGAATGTCACCAAGCCCTGTGGGTTGTCCTTCAACCACAGTTCGACCCAGTTCTCCTGCGCATTTCCTCGGCTGTTACTTTCCTGTCCTAAATGGATTCTCCTTTTACGTCCTTCAGTTAATTTTACTCTCTTCACCACTTTGCAGCCAAATGATCTTTCCATTCCTGAGTGGAGAAAGTTGTTTGTTTGTTTGTTTGTTTTTTTAATTACCTCAGCATGACAACTGGAGGTTAGAGGAGAGATTTACGTCTACACTCCACCCAAGCCGTTACGCCAGGCAAGAAGGCTCTCAGGTTCCAGAAGACCATGCCTTCTTCTGCTCCTAATTAGCTATAGGATTCAAAATTCTTGGGCCTGGGCCTCTGTCCCTGTTGAGGAAACGTGAAACTTCCTTCCCTTTTGTAACTAGTGCTTATTACAAAGCTATCCATCAAAAACACTTCCTGGAGATAATTGATGGGCTGGAGAGAGAGAGAGTTAGAGTCATAATACTCAACCCTGTTGCTATGACAAAATATCCTGACCCCCCCCCCAAAAAAAACCAGCTTAGGGAAAAGAAAGGATTTATTTTGGGTTATGGCTCTACAGAAATGTAGTCCATCATGACTACAGTCAGGGAAAGAATGGTAGCAGGAACAGGAAGCTGTTCATCCTCAAAGCCTGCTCCCTCCCAATGATGTACTTCCTCCAGCAAGGCTCCACCCCTAAAGGTTCCATAATCTTTGCAAACAGCATCACTAACTGAGGACCAAGTGTTCAAATGCCTGAGCTTTTGAAGAATGTCTTTTATTCAAACCACCATACAGAACCTCTCTGAACTCTTGGTAAAGTCTACAGTTCTGAGGTCTTTCTTTTCCGTGCCTCTGAGCATGTAGAAAAAGCATGTATGATACACCCTTATTAATGCTTTTGTTTACATTTCGTTGTAGAGACAAATTGACTTTAAACTTGCAATCTCCTGCCTCAGCCTCCCCAGTGCCAGCATTATAAACATGTGCCACCATCCTCAGTGTTCGATGGTGATGTTCTTCATGAGAACACTCGCAAGGGATAATCTTATAAAGGGTGATATTCTGCCAGATGTGGGGCAGGGAGAGTCTTTGGTACAGCAGAGCACCAGAGATGGAAATGAAATGGAGGCTCTGCTTTCCCAGCAGCCTGAGCTCCCGCCAGGAATCAGGAAGGGACAAGACAGGCTCTCGATCACAAGGAAGTCACACTCTGGGAAGAACTCAGTTGGGAAGGACATAGAAAATCCAGATGGCGGCTCCTGGCCTCCCTGGATGTTCCTCCATGCGGTTGCTCCAAGTCTATATTTAGCCTGATCTGAGTAGGAATCACACGCTGGGATAAACTCGGCCCAGAATATCAGCTGTGATTTGCTGCCAGTAGTGGTTATAAATCTCCCAGTTGGAGTTTTATCCGGTTGCTACTGGATGGGCTCATTTGCCTGACGCCCCACAGCTGTAAATCAGTAGAGCTAAAATGGACAAGAGGCAACCCTGTTTATACTGCCTCTCTGTCTATAATTGTATCTATCTGCTCCACTGGCTACATCTTGTTGAGCAAGATGAATGCCTTTCAATTCCATTATTAATTATAGTCATTTATTCAAGGGCACAGACAGTGAGCAGACAAAAAAAAAAAACTCAGTCACACTCAACCCTACTGTGGGTTTTCTACTGAGAAAAATAAATTCTGTATTTCCCTCGGCTACTGGAAATGATAGGTCCACCACATGGGGGAAAAAAAAGACCATAGTAGGTAAAGATATTTGAGCCAAGCTAGACTTTAGGGACATGGTAAATAACCTTGGGGTGAAGCCAGGGCAACTAGCTCTGTGTCCATGTATGGGGATTGAATTTCTGTGGGGGTGCGGCTGGGCTGGCACACTGTAAAGGGGCAGAATTCGATGTTCACATTTCAGGACTGTTCCTGGTTGACCTGCCTGGGCCCCTCTGCTAGCCTAGGGGAGTGTTCCCACCTAGCCTAGGGGAGTGTTCCCACCTAGCCTAGGGGAGTGCTCCCACCTAGCCTAAGGGAGTGTTCCCACCTAGCCTAGGCTAAGAGACCCAGACAAACCTGGACAATACAAGTCTTTTTGAAGGCCGAGTCTGTGGTAGTTAGTGTCAGTAATTGTCCTCTTGACAGCGTTTGGAGTCACCTAGGAGACAAGCTACAAGGCACACCTGTGAGCAATGTTCTTGATTAGGTAGAAATCCAGGTAGAGAGACACACTCCGAAAGCACCGTTTCCTGTGCTGAGGCCCTGAGCCACCTAAAGGGAGGAAGCCAGGCCAGCACCAGCATTAATTTGTCTCCGTCCTGGCTGATGATGCGATGGAATCAGCTGCCTCAAGTTCCCACCACCTTCACTTTCCCCATCCTGGTGGACTGGACCCAAAGACTATGCCCTGAAAGAAACCCTTCCTTCCTTAAGCTGACTTTGACAGACTGTTTTATTTCAGCAACAGGAAAAGTAACTAAAGCAGGGTCTTACTGTATAATCCAGGCTGGCTTTGAAGTCACTGTGTAGCCAGGGCTGGTACCTGCCTCTGCCTCCCAGGTTCTGAGAATATGGGCATCTGGCTCCATGCCTGGCACAAGCCAACCCATTTTGTCAAGTTCATGAAACCCAGGGTTTTCCTCTATTCAAATGCATCCAGATGAAGGTCCTACTTCTACTTTTTCACTCCCATCTACCTAGCCCAGTTAGGTAGAAACTTTAGGATTTAGGAAGATTCTCAACCTTCTTAATGCTGCAACCCTTTAATACAGTTCCTCATGTTGTGGTGACCCCCAACCATAAAATTATTTTCATTGCTACTTCATAACTGTAATTTTGCTACTGTTATGAATTGTAAGTATCTGTGTTTTCCAATGGTCTTAGGCAACCCCTGTGAAAGAGTTGAGACCCACAGGTTGAGAACCATTGCTTTAGATGATGCATTTATAAATATGTATTTGAATCATTTCTCTTTTTTGGAAATATACATTCTTTTTTATCATTACACTTTTATTTTTTAATATTTTATTAATTTATTCATATTACATCTCAATTATTAGCCCATCTCTTGTATCCTCCTATTCTTTCTTCCTTCCCGCTTCCCCCCTACTCCCCTCCCCTATGTCTGTGACTGAGGGGGGCCTCCTCCCCCTGTATATGTCCATAGGGTATCAAGTCTCTTCTTGGTAGCCTGCTATCCTTCCTCTGAGTGCCACCAGGCCTCCCCATCAAGGGAACGTGGTCAAAAATAGGGCGCCAGAGTTCGTGTGAAAGTCAAACCCCACCCTCCACTTAACGTTGGAGAATGTCCTGTCCATTGGCTAGGTCTGAATAGGGGTTTGAAGTTTACTGCCTATATTGTCCTTGGCTGGTGCCATAGTTTGAGCAGGACCCCTGGGCCCAGATCCATACGTCATAATGTTCTTGTAGATTTCTAGGACCGTCTGGATCCTTCTATTTCCCCTTTCTCCCATGCTTCTCTCACCTAAAGTCCTAAGAGGATGTCCTCCCCTCTGACCCACTTTCCTGGTAAGTGAAGACTTTCATGGGACATGCCTCTTGGGCTAGTGTCTCAATATAAGTGAGTATATACCATTTGACTCTTTTTGCTTCTGGGTGAACTCACTCATTATGATACTTTCTAGTTCAATCCATTTGTCCACAAATTTCAGGAATTCCTTGGTTTTAATAGCTGAGTAGTATTCCATAGTGTAAATGTATCACAGTTTCTTTATCCATTCTTATACTGAGGGACACTTAGGCTGTTCCATGTTCTGGCTATTATGAATAAGGCAGCTATGAACATGGCTGAGCATATGTCCTTGTTGTGTGGTGGAGCATTTTCTGGGTATATTTCAAGGAGTGGAATAGCTGGGTCGGAAATATACATTCTTGTTGGCTTTATAGTGACGAGGTCATGAGTGTGGGTCAACCTGGTGACAGTCTGTCTTACAAGCCATGACTTCTTAGAAGAGGTAGTTAGGGGTGCTCAGTGAGTGTAAGGCTTGCCTTGTAAGCATGAGGAACTGATCTTGAGTCCTAGAACCGAACCTAGATTTAAAGTAGGTAGGTGGAATGGTACACACTTAAAATCCCAGCGCTGAGGAAGCTGATAGGCAGACCCCTGGGGCTCACTGCTAGGTAGATAGCCTAGCCTGCTCAGGGCAGTGAGAGACCCTACATCAAAAAACAAACAAGCCAACAAGATGGATAGTGTTACTTTCTGAGCACACACATGCAAGCACATCCAAACTCACATGGACACATCCATACTTAGACTCTGCCCTGGACACAGGTAGTGAAAGCCTGTGGTGAACACTCAGTTATCTGGACTCCCCAGGGCCTAAAACCTGGAAGACCCATGTAGAAACCACTAAGTTCCCCAGGGTGAGAACATCCAGGACACGAGGCAGCTACAGAGCCGTGCAGACTGTCAGGAGAGAGCTACAGAGAGAATTCCAGAGCTCTGTGGAGTGATGTCTCTGACACCTCGGCTGAGTATCAAGCTCTCTTCAGGAAGATCCCCTGAGGTCAACTAGAGATTTAGAGAGTGGTACCCAGTTCTTGCCCAGGGCCAAAACCACCATGTGTCCTCGCCATCCAGTGGGGAACCTCACAAATCTTAGAATCCCCACAGAAATCTCGCTTCTGTGGCAGGGAAGAATTAACACCTTGCTAAATGTTGCTGTGGCTGTGAGGGGGGGCAGGGAATCTATAAAAATGTAACTGAATGGATATCTATATAAAGTGGCAGCCAAAAGCTCAGGGAACATCAGGGAAGAGGAGGCGGAAAGGATGTAAGAGCCAGAGGGTGGGGAGGATGGGGAGGATGGGGAGGATGGGGAGGATGGAGAGGATAGGGAGGATGGGGAGGATGGGGAGGATGGGCAGGATGGGGAGGATGGGGAGGATGGGGAGGATGGGGAGGATGGGGAGGATGGGGAGGATGGAGAGGGTGGGGAGGATGGGGAGGATGGGGAGGATGGGGAGGGTGGAGAGGATGGGGAGGATGGGGAGGATGGGGAGGATGGGGAGGATGGGCAGGATGGGGAGGATGGGGAGGATGGGGAAGAACACTGTGAAATGCTGTCCTCTGGGCATGACATGGCCTTTGCACTCATGAACTCCTTACCCACTGTAACTCCAGCTCCAGGAGATAGACACCCTCTCCTGGTCTCGGAAGGCACTGCATGTATTGTGATGCACAAACAGGCATGCATGCAAAATACTCATACATTTAAAATAAAAGTAAAAAAAAAAATTTTTTTAAGTGACCATTCTAGCTTGCAGCACTGAGTGGATGCAATGGAGCCCATCTCCACAGTGACCGAGTCTCATCTGTCCCCTTCCATGGCCTCTTGCTTTCTCTTAGGGCCAGTACAGCCAGAGATGGTCCCATGTGACTAGGGTAGTCCACCAAACAGTCTGCCCAACTTGGGGTCAGCTGTGCCATGAAACACAATTTAGTCACACAAGTAAACCACATCAGGTCACAGTCCCCAGAAGAACAGTCTTCACGGTGTGCCCCCACAGTGGTTCTATAAATAAGAATGTACCATGTTTTCATTTCATCTAATTTACTTCTTTTTATGTGTGTATGGATGCATGTAAGATATAGAGGCTTGCCTCAGAGGCCAGAAGAGGACATCTGGCCCCCTGGTTCTTAAATCACAAGTGGTTGTGAGCTGTTCGATGTTGGTGCCGGGAACTGAACTCAGTTCTTCTCGAAGAGCAGGAAGTGATATTAACTTCTAAGCCATCTTTCCAGCCCTGACTATAACACTTTTTGTTTTGTTTTTTTGGGGATTTTTTGTTTGTTTGTTTTTTGTTTTTTGTTTTTTCAAGACAGGATTTCTCTGTGTAACAGCTCTGGCTGTCCTGGACTTGCTCTGTACGCCAGGCTGGCCTCAAACTCACAGAGATCCTCCTGCCTCTGCCTCCCAAGTGCTGGGATCAAAGGTATGCGCCACCACAGCCCGGCTAACACATTTTAAGATTCATAACAGCTGGAAAAAACACTGATCTTTTTGGAAAACAAAATCAATTTGGAGCCTTTTATGGTATACATCAAAATAAAGACTGAATAAATTGAAAACTTAAATATAAAACCGATGCCATAAAAACTGAGCAAACAGACATGTGAGCAGCTTCCTCCTCTGCACAGGAGGAGAATATGCCGGTGCTGAGATTGCCTGCAAAGGACTTGAGTGTCCCTTCCATCCCATACTCAGGGAGAGTTGTGGCACCAGACCCTCCAGGAACCTCGGGCAGCTGTACGCCAAGAGCTCACAAGTTAGATGAAAAGCCCCTAACTGAGCAAAGAAGTTAGAAATAGGAGCATTCAAATAAATGTCCATGTTTCGCCACAGGTATTACATAAGGACAGGGCTAGGGATGGGAGCTCATGGAGGTGCCTTTCACTCCCCTCCGTTTCTGAGATGGAACCCAGGGCCTTGTGCTTGTTAGACAAGGATTCTAATGCTGAGGTTGAAACAGCCTTTCCTTTCTAAGGTGCCTGCATTGACAGTGCCAAGACTTTGTGACAGAAAGGACACCCTGGGAAGGCCATGCCTGCATACACATTCTGCTGCCAGTGAGATTATAAACGGGAGCAACAAGCTGTAACCATTCATGTTGCAAGCTTGAGACAATCTGGGGGCGAGGGCGTGGCGCTGTGGTAGAGCATGTCTGACATGAGTGAAGCCGGGGCCCCTGAGTTTGGTTCCCTAAGGCCACAAAAAGGGGTCAGTGTTGAGGATGAGGAAGGAGAAAAGAAGAAAGGGAGGGAGGAAGAAAAGATTAATTCTTTTTTATATACATTTTTTATTAATTTATTCATATTACATCTCAGTTGTTAGCCCATCCCATGTATCCTCCCATTCCTCCCTCCCTCCCACTTCCTCCCTATTCCCCTCCCCTCCCCTAAGTCTGTGTCTGAGGGGGACCTCCTCCCCCTGAATATGCTCATACGGTATCAAGTCTGAAAAGATTAATTCTTAAAATCTTTACGTTGACACTGGAGAAATGGCTCAGTCCTTAGGATTACCTGCTGGTCTTTCAGTGAACCTGAGCTCACGTGACTCTCAACTGCCTGTAACTAACTAATCCAACTTGTAGGAAGGATCTGACTTACTCTTCATACACACACACACACACACACACACACACACACACACACCATACATTCACACACCCCATACATTCACACACACACACACCATACATTCGCACAAATACCATACACACACACACCACACACACATAATCTCTCTCTCTCATCATACACTCACACAAACACCACACACACACTCTCACACACCATACACTCACACAAACACCCACCCACACACACCATACACTCACACACACACTCATACACACACACCATACACTCACTCACACACACACACACACACACACATACACACACACACCATACACGCACTCACACACACACACACACACCATACACTCACACACACACTCACACACCATACACTCACTCACACACACACTCACACACCATACACTCACTCACATACACACACACACACACCATACACTCACACACACACTCATACACATACACACCATACATTCACACATACACACACACACCATACACTCACACATACACACACACACCATACACTCACACACACACTCACACACACACACACACACACACACCATACACTCACACACACACACACACACACACACACTATACACTCACACACACACACCATACACTCACAAGACACATACACATACATATAAATAATAAAAATAATTATTTTTAAAATCTTCTGGGGCTGGGGGATGGTTCAGTGGGCAAAACACTTATTGTGCAAGCTTGAGGACCCCAGTTCAGACCCCCAACACCACAGAACCCTCTGGCTGTGGTGGCAAGCGCCTATAAACACAGCACTGAGGGGAGGAGACGGCAGATCCCTGGAGCTGCAGGCCAGTCTGGCCAAAGTGATCAATTCTGGGTCCAGTGAGAATTCTGCCTCCAAAAAATAAGATAGAGAAGTGTCCTGGTAAGATGGGTTACTAGGGGTTTGTGCTGGCTACATGGGCCTGGGGACTTGAGTTTTATCACAGGACCCCAAGGGTAGAAGGAGAGAACCAACCCCCCAGAGCTGCCTTATGTTGTCTACATGAGTGCTGTGGCTGATGCCGACACACACACACACACAAACACATGCACACTAAATAAACGCCAGGCATAGTGATGCGCATGTTTAATCCCAGCACTTAGGAGGCAGAGGCAGGTGGATCTCTGTGAGTTTCATGATAGATAAGGAGAGACCGTGTCTCAAAAACTAACTAACAAACAAATAAATAAATAAAAAGGCAAAGTGATAAGCACAAACACTCATCATGGACCTCAACACAGGCATACACACATATGCATCCACCACACACAAAAAATATTAACTAATCTTTAAAAAACTAAAAATCTTTAAATCTTCTGGCCTACTAATTCCACTTCTGGGAATAGACACAAAGGAAATTAAGAGATAAGCATAAAATGTATATCAACAGGGATGTTACAAGAATTTTGCATCTGATGTCCAAAAAAAAAAAGGGGGGGGTGACCTCTTACTATTATGAGTAAATTGAGGCTCCAATGGTGGAGTACTATGCAGCCATTAATAGATTTTGGAGAGACCTGTCAGCTGAAAACTTCTGAAAGCATGTGCCTTAGGAGACAGGGCTGCCGTGGGGACTCAAGGCTTTGTCGTATTTCTGGCATTTTGCTTCTGGGGGATTCTTTTCTTAACTCAGAGTGATGGGCCCCCTGCTGGTATGACGTGTGAATGCATGTCTGCTCTTAGGGAACAAACTCACTCACGGGCTGATGGAGTCATAAGCTTCCACCTTACTCCCACCAACACACAGTGAGAAGGCTGCTTATTTGACAGTCTAGGGGTGCTGTTTAAAGTAAGAAACTAAGAGAGGGCTGAGGGGTCTGGTTCATTGGTAAAGTGCTCAGCTAGCACCTTGTAAGGGGGGGGGGTAGGGTGGTGAGGGCACACACTGGTGATGACAGCACTCAGGAAGTGAAAGCAAGAGGACCAAAAGTTCAGGGTCATCCTTGGCTATGTGTCAAGTTGAGTTTGAGGCCATCCTGGGCTACAAGAGACTATCAATGGGGGGAGAGGGAGAGAGGGCAAAAATAACACAAAGGGAAGCAGGAGGGGGAGCAGAGGAAGCTAAGAAGGAAGGGAGCGAGGGAGGAGAGAGGGAGGAAGAGAGGAAGGGAGGGAGGAAAGGAGGAGAATGAAGCTCTAACTGTTCTCCTGGGGCAAAGGAAAACCCCATGGCTCCCAGGGGTGTCAACTTGGACCCTGCCCCCTCAAGGTGTCTCAAGACTTGTGTGAACCCCAACACAAGGTCTGGTTCTTTGTCCTGCATTTGTCAAGGAGGTGAGGCTGCCCTGGCACATTCCCCTTGTCTACCTGAAGGACAGAGTGCATTTACTTGGAGCCTATGCCTACACAGCTGCTTATTCTTGCTTCATAGAGTCACAAGAAATAAAGCAAACAGATGTCTTCCTCATCTGTTACTCTCAGAAACAGTTCCTCTTGTACTAGCCCCTGAGCATAAAATGCTTCCCAGCCCTTGTACTTCCTCCAGCCTGGAACTAAACCACCCAAACAGCAGGTACAGACACTGGGGACATAGCCACACAATCTTGACTGACTCTGGAGAGATGCCTGCCCAGACAGACATGGAATTTCAGGGCTTTAATCCCAGAATGCCTCAAACGCCTGGGCCTTATTTACTGCGAGCACATCTCCTTCTTGTGAAATCATAGGTCTGGTTGGAAAGGGGTTGCCCTTGGCTGTGGCACCATCGGTCCAGCTCTCCACAGCCGCTGCTCAGAATGCTCTCAGAAGCCTGTCACGGTGTCTTTTGGAAAGCCAAACTCTGTCCTCAGTCAGTCAGTCAGTGAGCAGGTGTTGGTTCAGGGCAGGCTGGTTTTCCAGTGTCCTAGGCTGAGCTAAGGGAGCCCAGTGCTTCCAGCCCTGCCTAAGGCAGCCTTTTGGGGACTGTCAGTTTGCTCAATTCACTCACTGCCTAGCACCCAGTCTCCTCAGGCCAGAGACACTCCCAGCAGGGTAAGGAATTCCTTTCTCAAGTGAAGACCAGACACCTTGAGTGTGACCATCTAGGAGAAGGAGGGTGCTCTGACGAGTGACAAGCTTTCTCAAGTTAGAACTCCAACTCCTGCTCCTGACCCCTTAAGGCTAGAATTCTGCTACAATGAGGAACACACCCAAACCAGAAGGGCCTGTCACCACTGGCCACTTGGGTAAGGCACACACAGTTTTGTTTTACTTATTCTTTTAACTTTATTTACTTGCGGGTGGGTGTGCACATTTGTACATATGGTGCATATGGAAATGAGCACCCCAGAAGGGCTGGTGGGAGGGTTCCCCTTTCTTACTCCCTCCATATGTCCTGGGGTCTGTTCTAAGTGGGTGGAGCATGACCACCAAGCGTGGGCAGGGGAGTGTCACCTTAGGGAGCTGGTCTCTTATGATGGCTTTAGGTATCCCAGTATATGCACAGCAATAGCCTGTGGCATCCCTGACTGGTAGAGCATGGGAGGGAAGAGAAAGGTATTCAAAGGGGAGCTCAGTGGTTCGGCTGCTCTGCAACCCCCTTGCCACTGACCTGTCAGGACCTCTTGCTATCTGCTCTGGGGTCCCTGTGATGCAGTGAGGGACCAGAGGTAATCAGGAGAAGCTTAGAAAATAAAATCTTGGGAACTAGGAATCTGTCATTCTGCGTCCGGCCTAGATCCCAAGTCTGGCGGATTGGTCCAAGCGTTGCTTGCTTCTGGGTGAGAATGGAAAGACTTTGAGATCAAAAGTCCCAAGATCCCAATTCTTGCTCAGTGACAGCTCAGAGCACTCAGGGTGAGGCCCATGGCCTGAGTGCTAGGCCAGGTTCCCAGTTTTCCATGGAATGTTACAGTTTTGCTCTTTTAGAATGAGATTGATGGTATCAGATGGCACTGGAGACTGGGGAGCTCCATAAGGCCGTGGTGATACCAAAAGTGTTAATAGCTCCTTGTTTGAGCTGCTGCTCCAAGCGCAGCATCGGAAACAGGTGAACTTCTGAAACCGGAAGGCAGGTCCTGGGAGATGCAGGCCCAGCAGTGCTTCACAGGGGGCAGCACTGAGCCAATGGCAGTGATGGAGCAGGCCCCAGTGGCTGCAAAGGCATCCAGCGGTGGTTCCCTCCCCCGAAATGTATCAGATGGTCATGGTGGAGGAACAGCAGGCAGAGAGCGAGCCCCTGGGTGCGCCAGCCAGTCTTTATTTATAAACTTTGGGCAGTAGGGAGGGGGTTGTGAGTGAATGTGTCTGATTCGCTAGGGGTAAGGCTGCCAGATACTTAATCTACACACAGTGACACAGTGGTTCATTTACTTGCAGTAAACAGTACTTAATTATCGTATGGGCGAGGAGATGACTTCTACGGACAATTAATTAAAGGTCATGAGCTGGAGGCTAGGATCTGCTCAGCATGGGGTGGGGTACTGGAATTCCCTGTGCTTGCTAAACAAGCTCCTTATCAGGAAAGGGTTGGGTGTGTGACCTTCCTTGAGGGCTAAGTGAAGCTCCTTACAAGATCTGGGGTTACCACATCAGGTGGAGTGGGAACTCCGCTGAGAAAAGGGAGTCCACCAACATAGGCAGAGAGCAAAACAGCTTTCTAGAGACATCAGACTTCAACCTTATCCAGCAGAGTCCCCCAGGGATCAGCTACAAGTAAAGCTGGGAAGTCTTGTACCTTCCATTTCCCTCCAGCATCTATGTGCAATCCAGTTATAAATGTGGCCCTGGTGGCTGGCTATGATAGCACACACCTTTAATCGCAGCACTTGGAAAGCAGAGGCAAAAAGATCTCAGTGAGTTTGAGGCCAGTCAGCCAATCAGCCAGTCCTAGGGCTTCATACTGAGCCTCCCTCCTTCTCCCTCCCAATCCCCCTTCCCCCTCCCCCTCCCTCTCTGTGTCCCCCTCCCTTTCCCTCTCTCCATCTCAAATGTCTACTCATTGCAGAAGGGGAATAGATGGCAGCTCAAAGTAACAATACGACTAAAGTCAAACTTAGTGAGTCAATGAGTTTATTGGTGTTACTTACAGGAACATAGATGACTTAAAAGAGGCTGAGCCACCAAAAGACCACTTGTAGAAGGCAGTTCTTTCCCTCCATCATGTGGGTACTGGGGATCAAACTCAGGTCAACAGGATCGAGTGATGACTCATGAAAACTGGAGCCCTGGAGTTCTCTGAATGGCTTCCCAGCAGCTGGACAGACCAGAAAGTCTCTTCCAGATGGTTCGGCTGGTCTGAGCCTCCACTGCAGTCCTTACTACCTATATACCTTGGGGTTAGAGGAGTCTTTTGTATCTAGTCTGTTTTAGGGACTTCCTGGGAGTTGTGCATTATTTATTTCCTGAGTCTCAACAGACTTCCCTATAGAACTTCATGAGTCTACACAAGGTCCCCTTCGGAATGGAATGTTTCAATTCAGAGGAAATTTCTAAAGAACAGGTAGTGATGACATCACCAGCAAACATCCCCACCAAGAACTCTAGCCTTCACCCTGAGCCAGCACCACATCAGTACCACCTAGCATCTGATCCTCCTAATTGGGAGCGCCTGTGTTAACTGTCCTGTCCATTGAGTCTCCTGGCACCCTCCACCCGGTGATGCTGAGAAGGTCCCAGAAAGGTAGAGTCCATCTCAGGGCAGATTAACAAGCGGCTTCAGATTCCCTTGTTCCTTGCTCAGATCTGAAGATAGAATGTGTGGATAAGAGGATGTTCCATAAGGATTAGAGAGCGATCGATGGCAGCCATGCTTTCAATTTTGAACGAGTGGGTTTAAGTATATAAGAAGCCAATGCAAAAGAATAAGTAGAAAATGATGGATATAAAAGAGGAACAAACAACAACAAGGGAAACGAAGGAAGGAAAGAAGGAAGGAGGGGAGGAGGGAGGGAGGGAGGGAAGGAAGAACCAAATCAAGCACTTAAAATGCCCAGCAGAAACAGATTGAGGAAGCTCCTTTAGCAGTCGGCTGGAGTCCCCAGTGGGATGCCTAGCAGAGCATAGAGGCCCCTCAAGTGAGGCTCCTCAGGTGAGGCCCCCTCAGGTGAGGCCCCTCAGGAAAAGGATGGCACTATCTAACAGCTGCTTCTGACATCCAGCAGGACTGTACCAGGGAAGTTGAGGCAGGCAGCTCCCAGGGAGCTTTCTCTCCATGTCTGAGCTTCCCACGGTGGAGCCTCCAGCTTCCCTTTCCTGTTTCAGGCGCTTCTCTGTCATGGGGTACACAATAGTAACATCTACTGGAAGTGGTTCCCTCTCCAGCTGTTCCCAAGGGCACAGTGTTACCCTTGGGCTGTCCTGCTGTTCTCTCCTCCCCATCACAGAGGTGGGTGAGGAGGGCAGGCTGTCCCTAGACAAGGGACCTTGGAGGTTACTTTGAGATAAACATGCTTGGGTCTGAAATAAGGTCAGGGGCAAGCCTGCTTCAAGAGTCAGGTCCTCAGTGAGCTCAAACATCTCATAACAACTTACCAGTAGAATCTACATTACAGAGGATAAAGGGTCCCCCCACCCCCGGCATTTTGGTAGATGTTCCAAAGAATGATGTGCCAGACATTCAGGCAATTACAGATGCCACCCTCTTCAAAAGGAAAGAACCCAACTGAAAAGACTCCATTTCGCCCTTGATAGCAATCCCAATCGCTCCATTCAGTCACCTCACCTACCTCCTAATGGGTGCTAGAGAGATGAGGTGAATGCTCAAACAACAAAAAGAAGGACAGCCATGCTGAAGAGATGCTGGTGTCCCTGTAGAATGGTTGTGGGACTCTGCTGGATTAGGTTGAAGTCTGACTTCTCTGGATAGCCTTTGTGTGTGTGTGCTTGGTCTGTGATGGTGAGCTCCCTTTTCTTACCAGGGTTCTCACTCTATCTCATCTGGTAACCCCAGATCTTACAAGGAGCATCACATATCCTTCAGAGAAGATCGCAGGACTGACCCTTTCCTAATAAGGAACTTGTTCAGCAAGCACAGGGAATTACCTGGAAGTACCCCACCCTTTGCTGAGGAGATCCTAGCCTCCAGAAAATGACCTGTAATCATAGGATAATTAAGTACTGTTCCTTCTTGTGATAGGACCCCGTGTTGATGCATGTAAATGAGGCACTGTACCACGGTGTGTAGATGAAATATCCTGGCACCTCTAGCCCTAGTGAATCAGACATATCCACCCTCAAACCCCTCCCCACTGCCCAAGGTTTATAAATAAAGGCTAGCTGACTTGCTCACTCTCTCTTGCTTGTCATTCCTCCACCATGACTGCCTGAGACGCCATTTATTCTGGAAGGGACCACTGCTGGACTCCCAGTAGCAATGGTGGAACTGCCTTTGCAGCCACTAGGTCTACTGCATTGCTGCCACTGACCAGTGCTGACGCTCCAGTGAAGAGCCACTGTGCCTGCATCTTCCGTCCGGGCTGCTTTTGGGCTTCCACCTGCTTCCTTTGCCATGCTTAGCACTGCACAAAGGGCTGTAACACTTTGCTATCATCACTGGCTTGTGGGGCTCCTGAATCTCCATTGCTGCCTGATCCTAGCCGTCTCACTGTAAAGGAGCGAAACTGTAACATTCTATGGAAAACTCATTTTCCACATGCCAGGGAGAGACAGGGAACCTGGCCTAGTGCCCAGGCCACCAGCCTCACTCTGAGTGCTCTAAGCTGCCTCTGAGCAAGAGACAGGACCTTGAGACCTTTCACTTCGAGAACTCCCTGTTCCTGTCTGGAGGCAAGCAGTACCCTGACCCATCTGCCAGGTGCTGACAAATGCGCTGTGGCAGGCAGGACACTTAGAAAAGGAAAGCACCCTAGGACACAAGAGCCGGTGTCACCTCTGCCATGGAGCCTGGTGGCAGTCCAGGATGCCTGAGCACAGAGCAGCTGCCAGGCATCTTTGTGGCCACAGACAGCTGTGCAGGCTCAACTTCTTTAAAGGCCAGGGACGGACAGCCCAGCATTCCCAAGAATCCTGGCAGCCAC
Organism: Acomys minous; assembly: GCF_964271855.1. Classification (NCBI taxonomy): domain Eukaryota; kingdom Metazoa; phylum Chordata; class Mammalia; order Rodentia; family Muridae; genus Acomys; species Acomys minous. Next base: position 44,168,749 of record NC_140490.1, read on the forward strand.
CGGCTCTTCCTAGAAGGCTAACACGAGCCTGAACATCCACAGAGCCAAACGGACATTGCCACTGTTAATACCAAAGGCAGTTATCATCTCCTGGGGGGTTACTGGGAGCCAGGCACTCCCTGGGGTATTTATAACTGCCACGGACTGCAGGGGGTACAGACTACGGACTGCGGGGAGAAAGTATCTGTATGTGTGTGTTCCTAAATTCATACATTGAAGCTCTAGACTGGAACAGAGAGAGTAAAAAGTTACATGTTGGGCTGGGGACGGACCCAGTAGGGAGAGTGCTTGCTTAGCACATGCAAAGCCCCAGCTCTGATCTCAGCGTATATAAACAGATCACAAGGGTGCATGCCTGTAACCCCAGTACTTGGTAAGTGAAGGCAGAAGAAGCAGAGGTTCAAAGTCACCCTTGGATGTACAGCAAGGCTGGCATTAGCCTGGGATACATAAGACCCTGTCTCAAAAAATTAAAAAAAAAAAAGTCAGGTCTAGAACATATGGTCCAGTGGATAAAACACTAGCATAAGCATAAAGAGGAGAGTTCAGGGCCTAAGAACCCACATAAAGGTTGGGCAGGCACGGCAACCAGCTGTGATCCCAGCATTGGGGAGGCAAAAACACGGGAACCCTAGGCAAACTGGCTAGCTAGACTAGCCTAATTGGTGAGCTATAGATTAAATCAAAAGACCCTGCCTCAATAAATAAAGTGGAGAACAATCAGGGAAAACACCTGACACCTCCTTCCAGACACACACACACACACACACACACACACACACACACACACACACACACAAATGCACATACGCATTGTGTGCATGTATACAGGCAACAACAATACATTCTTCCCCCTTTACTCTGCCTTCCTTTCTCTCCTCTGGCCCTACATACATAATACAAATGATGGGCCCAAAAGATAGCACAGAAGATAGCACAGTTCTTCATAAGTCTCAAGGAGAGGTAGCAAGCCCCCTCTCACACCCCCACACTGTGGTTCCCCAAGGCCAGCTCCAGGAATGGGGAAGAGAAGAGAAGAGAGGTGGATCCGCCGTAGGGAGAACTGAGCAGGCGGTGAATGGCTGGTTAAGGGAAACCAACCGTTGGTTGAACAACTAGCTAAAGGGACTAGCTGTTGAGGAGAGGCTGAGGAACAGAGGAAAAGGAAATACTAGGAGACTCAGGCAGATGTGGTACAAGCTGAAGGTCTTGAAGTCCAGGAGAATTTTTCTATCTGTCTCCTTGCTCCTTGCTTACTAGCTTCCTGTCTTTCTTTCTATCATCTATCTGTCTGTCTGTCTATCTATCTATCTATTTATCTTGCTTGCTGTTACCCATCTTTCTATCTCCTTGCTTGCTCTCCATCTCTCACTTTTACTCTCTCATGTCTGTTACTTGCTTGCCTAACTAACTAACTAACTAACTAACTAACTAACTAACTCACCCACTCCATGGGCCAACCCCAGTATTTTATTGAAATGAAGTTTAATTTTTTTCATTACACATTGCATCATGATTTTTTTCCCACTGTTACACTCACTAGGGCAATCAAAAATCAACAGAGTAACAAAGAAATACAAAAAGTTCTGTAACCTACAACAAAGCAAACAACAAAAATCAATTAATTTTCAAACCACGGTCAGCATAACTGGCTCATTATCTTTTAAACAATACACAGGAAAGTTCAATCATAATTTTCCCTGGGCTAAAGCCAATGTGTTTACAAGATGATCATAGCAACATAGCTTGAGCTAAATCTTCTCTATAAAGAAAAAACTTGACCTACTTCCAGTCCCAGAACAACAGGTGTGCGATCCAAACCTAGGCTAACTGCCAAGGGGTCCTCTGTTGTAAAATATCTGTAAAGCATGATGTTCCAAGCCCACCTTCTATTGCTCTCAGCAGATTCTAAGGAAATGTTTCTACAGGTAACAGCATCTAGCCGGGTACCGTTATGTGTAGGTCTTAACTTTCTTTCATGCAGTTTCTGCTTGGGTGCTCACAGCTAGAGCAGAAAACTCTATCATTGTCTCAAGCCTTTGGCCAGATGCCCTCTTTCAACATTCTCCGTGGGAAAAAGTTTCCCTGTATGAATTCCCTAAGAGTTGAGAAATAAAGAGAAAAAAGTTTTAGAAGAAAGAGAAGATTTCTAAACAACATTACAGCTGGACCATATTTGGGGGGCGGTGGTGATCAGCTGGAGATCTTTGGAACTTTGTCAAGCAAAGCCTCAACAGCTGTCCTATATGTCTAGAGATCATGCTGGACAGTTGGAAGTCTCTGGAACTTTGTCAAGCAAAGCCTCTATGACTTGTCCTCGTGTCCGCAACACTACAGAGCTTTCCTCAATGGACATCCTCATTGAGACAGAGCCAGCATCTATGGTGGACAGCAAAAGGGGTAGGTAAATCACCTGCCTACCCAGTCTCCATCTCCCACACAGACTGGCCTGGTCACCTACAAAATGAGGACCAAAGTGACACAGAAGAGACTGGAACAGGGCTCCATCTGCTTGGGATTCTGAAGCCACTATGAAAATTAGCCCAGTCAAGCCTGTCAGAAAGCAAGATGCAGAGGGACCAAGATGCCCACCTACCCACCCGCCCACCCTGGCCATACACATATGGAATCACACAACAGACAACAGTCCAGATGGCCTAAACTGGGAAAAATGCCCTGCCCAGCTGAGTCCTGCACTGTTACCCAGAGCAGTTGAGTCCTAGCTCTGTGTCCTCACTATTTTAGTGGGAGCTTAGTGTCACAGTGTGTTAGTGTCAGACAGTATTAGTAGGGGAAAGATTATTCCATAAGTAGAGGGAGACAGCTGATCCACCACCCAGAAATATAAACGCAGGGTTTCTCACTTAGGCTAAGTTGGCTGGCCATCCAGGCCCTAGGGTCTGCTGCCTTGGCCTCTCCACTGCTGAGGGGAGGCGCCAGGAGAAGGGGTACAGACCCCTTTACTTCTCCCAGCTGTTTAGGGTCAATTGGGTTTTGGGACAATACCAATCTCTGTCAAGATCAAACACAGCAAACAGTGTCCTCTGAGCTGCTGCAGTGAAGTTTTCTCTCTGTCAGCCACATTGTCTATCTCTGGTCTCTCCAAACTGCTACACACCACAGACCACCACTGCATCCTGCACCTCTCTTTCTCCAAGCTCTCCTATTTATCTCCCTCAGAGTCTTAGACCACACCCTTCAATGTGTAGTACAGGCTGTTGGGAGCTGGCAAAGACCACGCAATTATCAGCTGTGGACAAACTGAAGCCCAAAGTAAAATCCCACACTTGGGATTTAAAAAAAAAAAAACAAAACATATTTACATAACATAACTGAGTTTACAAAAAACTAAAACTTCCATTACATCATAGGTTAACTTCAAAAAAACATAGCTGGACACAACACTTGACGGGGCCGTGCTGCTCAGATGTGAGGGTGCTCCACTCACCAGGAGCCTTGCCTAGAGGAGCTCTGCCCGCCGCTGCACACGTCTGCCCACATGCTGCTGCTCTGGGACACACTGAGAGGAGCACAGTGAGGAAGGGGGAAGTGGATGTTCTGAGAAAAGAGCATGTCTGTCATGAGGCAGAGCTGTTGGAGGACACTTCCTTGCTTACATAGGGAGTGCATCACGATACAGGTGCCATAGTTCTCTGCAAGGAAACTAGCTATTGGAGACATAATGTTAAAGAACGTATCTCACCGTACAAGGACCAAGGACATGCTAGGCTATCCCAAGCCCAGCAGGATTGTAAAGGATCCATCACTCTCCCGGCCCAAGCCATCTCTGTGGGAGGAGACTTGTGTGCACATCTATGTGAGTGTATGGCTGTGTGTATGAGTATGTGTGTGTGTGAGTGTTTGTGTGTATGAGTGTGTGTCTGTGTGTGTGCGTGTGTCTGTGTGTGTGCGTGTGTCTGTGTGTGTGTGTAGCTGTGTGACTGTGTGTGTGTGACTGTGTGTGTGTGTGTGTCTGTGTGTGTGTGTGTCTGTGTGTGCGTGTGGCTGTGTGTGTGTGTGGCTGTGTGACTGTGTGTGTCTGTGTGTGCGTGTGGCTGTGTGTGTGTGTGGCTGTGTGTGTGTGTGGCTGTGTGACTGTGTGTGGCTGTGTGACTGTGTGTGTCTGTGTGTGCGTGTGGCTGTGTGTGTGTGTGGCTGTGTGACTGTGTGTGTGTGACTGTGTGTGTGTGACTGTGTGTGTGTGTGGCTGTGTGTGTGTGTGGCTGTGTGTGTGTGTGGCTGTGTGTGTATATGGCTGTGTGGTGTGGCTGTGTGTGTATGGCTGTGTGTGTGTGTGATTATGTATGTGTGTATGTGTGTGTGAGACTGTGTGTAGGCCAGATGTCAACCTCAGATGTTCCCCAGGAGCTAACTACATTACTTTAAAAAAAATAATAATAATACACTGCTGAAAGACCAACCAAGTTAAAGCCAATTCAATTTTTTTTTTAAACAAAGAGTCTCTCATTGGCCTGGAACTCACCCAGTTTTTTATAAGAGTGTCTCTCACTGGCCTAGAAGTCACCACATAGGCCACCACAGATAGTCAGTCAGCTCCAGAGATCGAACTGTCCTGCTTCCGGGTGCTGGGATTACAAGCTCGTGCCACCCTACCCAGCTTCTTACACGGGTGCTGGGGATTGAACTCAGGTCCTCAGGCTTGCATGGGAAGCACCTCAGTCACTGAGCCTCTCTACCTTCAGAAGAAACCTATGGTGTGGCTCACATATAAATGAACATCTTGCAAACCCATACACAAGAAACGCTTACCTTTAAGAACATGTTTTCAGGAATGTTGGGAGCATAGCACGGCAGTCCTTGCAACCCTGAAACAAGTCATGACTGTTGGGTGGAGCCAACCTGATCACTATATTTGCCTCAAAATAAATCACATAGGAACACAATTTTCTTCCAAAACCAAGAAACAGTACAGCTTAATGGCAGCATTTTGGGGCCCTGATCCAAATTTCCAGCTGAAGGACCCAGCAGGCTGACAACATCCAAAAATGACAGCCAGCCTTATGGGGAGTCGAGGTTGCAACAGTTGTATCAAATCAAACAAGTGTAGAACAGGACAGGGCAGGACATGGAACCAGTGATGTGGAGACCTGGGAAACCTAGAGATCTGAGTCAGAGAGCCCCGAGCCACTGTCTACCCAAGAAATGAAGTCCAGCCTGGTCTACTTTTCTACAACTACAAATATGTCAGCTGAAAGGAGAGATGCCATTGTGTCTCTTCCCAGCAATAGAACAGTGACTAAGACAGACCCCATCCCATGGAACGGTGGCAATCACATTTAGGGTGACTCTTCATGCCTCAATTAACCTAACCTATGGCCTGGAGAGATGGCTCAGCGGTTAAGAGCACTGGCTGCTCTTCCAGAGGCCCTGAGTTCAATTCCTGGCAACCACATGGTGGACAACCAACTGTAATGAGATATAATGCCCTCTTCTGGCATACAGGTATACATGCAGATAGACCACTCATACATAATAAATAAATAAAATCCTTTTTAAAAAATTAACCTAACCTAGAATCTGCCATACAGACATGCCCAGAGCTTTGTCTTCTGAGTGATTTTAGATCCTGCCCAGCTGCCATTATTAACCACCATAGACACACATTGGAATGTACTGTATAATTTTAGAATAGTGCAAATATCATAGATTTAACCAGGCAATAGGAATTATTTAGTTCTATTAAAAAAAATTTTTGAGACAGGGTTTCTGTGTAGCCTTGGCTGGCCTAGACTCACTTTGTAGACTAGGCTGGCCTCGAACTCACAGTGATCTGCCTGCCTCTGCCTCCCAAGTGCTGGGATTAAAGGCATGCACCACTACACCTGGCTCCCCTCTATTAAAAATCTTATGGGGCTACTGTTACAAATATAGCTGGTCACTGGGTGAAGTGCCAATGCACAGAACATGACTTTATAGCCCTGAGATGTAAATTATTTTCTTTCTAGGTTATTGTAAAAATAAAAGGGGTTAGTTGGTAAAGAGCTTGCTGCATAAACATGAGGACTTGAGTTCGAACCCACAGAGCCATGTAAAAGCCAGGCATGACAGTGTCATCTATAGCTCCAGCACTGGGGAGTAGAGTCAGGCAGATAGCTGGAGCTCACTGGCAGGCCAGCCTAGAGGAATCAGCAAACTCTAAGTGAGGGGCCTCTCAAAAAAATAAAATAAAAAGGGGGGTTGGGGTATAAGTCAGTAGTAGTGTATTGTCTGGCATTCACACGGCCCTGGATTCAATCCTCAGGGTTATCCAAAAAGAGAAGAGCTGAGGAAGCCAGAGAGTGACTCAGAGGTGAAGAGTGCTTGCTGCTCTTTCAAAAGACAAGAGTTCAGTTCCTAGCACACCAATGTCAGCTCACAGTTGCCTCTAACTCCAGCTCCAGAGGACTCGATGCCCTCTTTTAGCCTCCTCAGAAACTTACACACAGACATAACACATAATAATAATAAAAAAATCACAAAAAACATAAAAAGGTGATGAGTCCTTAAGGGAGACACTGGGCATCAGCCTCTGGCCTCTGCACACCTACTCACACATATACGTGCCTAACACACACGCACACACACACACATACACACACACACACACACACACACACACAGAGGTGGGGAGCAGTGGGGGGAGGGGCAAGGCTGTGGACTCAATCTCTAATTCCAAAAGAAAATAGGTAAGAGGGAAGAAGATAGTGGGGAAAAAAGAAAAATAGCATTCAAAAGAAAGAAAGAAGGGAAGGAAGGAAGGAAGGAAGGAAAGAAAGAAGGAAGGAAGGAAGGAAGGTGTGAGAAAAGATAAAGGTTAGAAAAGTCTTCCAAGAGAGATCCTCAGTTAGCAACCACACTGAAATAAATGAACACCTTAAGCATGGTATTTACCAGCTGGTCTCTGTTGGCACCTCGTTTGGTTCAGAAGGAGAAAGAAGAAAATCAGGGCTGCTCAAGGTGTGAATGCTGGTTTATTAAACTACACAGTCTACAAACTTGATTAATAAATCTGATTACCAAAACATCACTAAAATGTGATAAGTCATTAGAAAATGCATCACCCCATAGATCATTTTACCAAAGAAGTCTGTAGGAAAGGTCGTCTTGCATAGATCTCTGATAGCTCATTGCCAATGTGACCTGGAGCCTAGGCACGGGTGGAGAAAGCTATTAAAAAAATAAAATTAAAAAGTTCCCTGCAAAGGAGCTCTAGGAACCACAGAGGGAGGGTGCAGTTCTTTCCGGAGCAGGTTCGGCTCTCCACCATAAATTGGTGCCTCTGCTATGAAATCTCCCAACAAATAGAACCAGTAACTTCCTCTTGGAAGGCACTGGTCCCTCGCTAGGAGCACGTGCCGTGGTCCCTCCAGATTCACCCCAAGAAGTTCTGGAAAACATCGGCTGCTTCCACCCAGTTCTGGAAGCAAGCCAGCCCTCGCTCCCGGATCTGCTTCCGCCCTTTGTTGGTGATTACTGCTCCATTCGGCTTGATGACCACGAGCTTGGGGATGGCTGTGACGTCATACCTCCTCTTCAGTTCACTGAGGACAGAAAGGCAGGGGGTTAGCACTGCTGCTGCAGGTCTGAAAGGACCTGTGTAGGTTGTGTGTAGGTTCTGTGCAGACTCTGCCATTTTATATAGGGATATGACTGCCCTTCAGTCTCAGCACCCACGGGAAATGCAAAAACCAATTCCTTTCAGATACCAAGGACAGCCATATTATATAAATCTCAAGATACAATCAAGCTCTTTTTTTTTTTTTCACCTGAAACAGGGTTCCTCTGTGTCATAACCCTGGCTGTCCTGGGCTCACTTTGTAGACCAAACTCACAGAGATCCACCTGCCTCTGCCTCTCAAGTGCCAGGATTAAAGCTGTGCACCACCACACCTAGCTTATCAAACTCTTATAGGACTAAAAATATGACTATCCCAAAACTCAAGAAACTTGTAGATCGAGCTACTCAGGAGGCTGGGGCGGAGGAATTACACTAGGTTATACATTTGAGATCAGCTTGGGCAACATAGGGAGACTGTGAGGTCTCATCTAAAAAGCACTTGGAACAAGGCAGGGAAAGCCGACTTAGTGCCAGGAGCTAGTGAAGTGGAGCCCTGGGAGATGTAGAGATCTGAGTCAGAGCGCCCCTAGCCACTGTCTCCCCAGGAAATGAAGTCCAGGTTGGTCTACTTTTCTACAACACTAGTGTGTCCACTGAAAGGAGAGAAGCCCCAACACCCAGCCAAGTCTTCAAAGGCAGGTCAGAGGCTGGGCTGGCCCGAGGAGGGGAAGATGCCTGCTTGGGCTCTGCCCGCATCTCAGCCTATGAGGCACTGTAATGAGGTCACTGTAAGCTCTTCATGGGTTCTCTTGGGAACAAGCTGTAGCTGGAACACTTGCAGCTTCTTTGAGGCCTGGTTCTGCTGTGTGTGGTAATGGTAATACACGCTGTCACAGACATGAGGACAAGTCATAGAGGCTTTGCTTGACAAAGTTGCAAAAATCTCTAATTTTGTCTAAAAAAAATTACTTTGAAATCCATTTTTTTTCTTTTGAAACTGTCTTTTTCTCCGTTTCTCACTTTGACTATGAGCCCTAATGAAATTCACAGAGGGAAAACTTTTTCCCACAGAGAATGTTGAAGGAAGGCATCTGGCCAAAGGCTTGAGACAAGGAGAGAATTCTTGGCTCTCACTGTGTGCAGTCAGGCAGAAACTGCTTGGGAGAAAGTTAGGACCTTGACATAACAGTACCTGGCTAGATAAAGTTAGATGGAGAAAAGTTTCTTTAGAATTTGCTTTGAGAGCAATAGAAGGTGGACTTGGGACGTCATTCTTTACAGATATTTTATAATAGAGGACTCATTGGCAGTTAGCCTAGGCTTGGATAGCAAATCTGTTGGCTTGGGACTGGGAGTAAGTCAAGTTTTTTTCTTTACTAGAGAATATTTAGCTCAAGCTACTTTGCTATGACAATCATGTAAACACAATGGCTTTAGCCCAGGGAACTTTATGATTAAACTTTCCTGAGTATTGTCTAAGAAATAACAATCAGGTTATGCTGACCATTGCTTGAAAATTGATTGATTTTTGCTGTATGCTTTATTGTAGGTTATATAGAACTGTTTGTGTTTCTTTGTTAGACTGTTCTCTTTTTTATTGATTTTTGAATGCGCTATTGATTATAAAAGATGGGAAAAATCATGCTATAATCTGTAATGAAAACATTGAACTTAACTTTAAATAAAATACTGGGGTTGGCCCAAGGAGTGACAGCAAGCAAGACAGAGACAGACAGACAGACAGACCGTAAATGCATGAGAGAGACAGAAAAGTAAGGGTCTCCTGGGTGTTAAAACCTTTCAATTTAGCCACGCGTGCTGGCACACCTTTAATTCCAGCTTTTGGGAGGCAGAGGCAGGCAGATAGCTGTGAGTTCGAGGCCAGCCTAGTCTACAAAGAGTCCAGGACAGCCAAGGCTATATAGAGAAACCCTGTCTTGGGGGGAGAACAAAACAAAACAAAAAACTTTCAAATTGTACCATGTATGCCTGGGCTAGTATTTCTTTCCTCCATTTCTCAACCTCTCTTCAGCAGCTGGTTCCCATAGCTAGTTGTTCCCCAACGGTTGGTTTCCCTTAACCAGCTGTTCACCACCTGCTCAATTCTCCCTACTATGGACCCACCAAGACTTTTTCTTCTCTCCTCTTCACTGTTCCTGGAGCTGGTCTGCATGCCTATAAAGTCAGTGTTCAGGGAGTTAAGGCAGAAGAATCTCTTTATAGAAAGGTAAACCCAGTCACAGAGAATGGGGTAAGATGGAACCCTCAACCTGAGAAAATGCTCACAGCAAGCACTGGTGCCTGTCCTGCTGTCATCCTCATGCTAAGGTGGTCCCTCATCTTGGCCACTGGGCTGGGACACCTGGGCAGGGGAGACAGCCCCAGCCAAGCACCTGAATCTTGTTTCAGAGACATTGATAATAAATGGCTGCCTCCCTGGGTTGTGTGACACAATGTCTGCTGCTCTGTCATAAGACAGGGCTACCCTAGAATGCGCCTGATAATTCTGAGAATAAGGCGAGGGCTCGAGTTGTTTCCTTCCTACAGGGGCATCTGCCTCCAGCCATGCCATGGTAACCTAAGGGAGCCACAAGTGATTTTCTTGCTATTAGAAAATTCCCTCCTCCCACTCCCTCAGGAATCGAGGGACAGCAGTGGGAAATGGAGGCCTCTGAGGGAAAGCTACACACACAACGCCCCTTCCTGGCTCACTTCGCAGCTAGGGCCTCTATGATTTTCCCATCCTGCCTTACTCCCTACATCAGGAAGCAACTTCCCCAAGTACCCGCTGGACGTTTCATGCGTCTTCATTTCTTCTGAGTGGTGGTTCTTTCTCTTTGGCCCACGACTCGATTCCACAAATTTGAGCTGAGGTAGTGGAACTTAGGACAAAGCTCCAGCAATCCCTTCAGAATATTCTACTTTCTGGTTTGCACAAAGCAACAGCAGGGTTAAGGAAGTACTGGGAAGGAACAATGACGGATAGCTAAATTTTCAGAAGGAAAATCCCTCTGGAAATGAAGAGCAGGATAGCCGGGCCATCCTGTGCTCAGAGGCTTCCCCCTTCCAGTGAGTAGAGAAGGAAGGAAGGCACATGGTCCCCAAAGCCTTTCTCAGGGGAGTCACTGTACAGATGGGGTGGCAGGGTGCTAGTCACCCATGGGTAGGACATCAGACAGGGTACAAAGGGAAGACCACAGGAGAACCAGACTCTGTGGCTCAGTGGTTCATCTAGAAACCAGGGCAATAGACCAGCACGTGGATCTGTCACCAGCCAACACCGCCAGGAGCCCGGCATGGTCAATGTTGAGTGGCAGTTTGGCAGGATCTACAGTCATCTAGGAAGACAAATTTCTGGAGAAGTCTGTGGGGGAGATTTGTAGGTTGGGTTAATGGAGGTAAAAAAAAGAACCCCATTAACTGTGGGAGACCCCATCCCGTGGGCTGGGTCCCCGGACTGAATGAAAGGGAGAGTGCACGTCCACACCTGCAGTCTTTCTCTCTGGCTCCAGGCCACACACAGTGACCCAACTCCTCGTGCTTCTGCCAAAACAAAAAGAAAAAACAGATCCTTCTGCCCTTAAGTTTCTTTAATTTTGCACGCGCGCACGTGTGTGTGTGTGTGTGTGTGTGTGTGTGTGTGTGTGTGTGTTTGGGGGGGGGTGGAATGCTGCATGCAGAGGCCAGAGGTATAAGATAGGTGTCCACATTACTCTCTTGAAACAAGTTCTCTCACTGACACTAAAGCTGGCTGTTTCACTGGCCAGTGAGCTCCCAGGATCTGGCTGATTCTACCCCTCCATTGCTGGGGTTACATGCACCCAAGTCTGTTTTGTGGCGGGGTGCTTTTTTGTTTTGTTTTGTTTTTGTTTTAACTTAAGTGCTCTGGATTTGAACTCAGGTCTTTACACTTGCACTCTTCCTCACTAAGCCAGCTCTCCATCCTCCCTTAAGTTACTTTTGTCAAGTGTTTTGTCTCAGCAATAAGAAAAGTAATGAGTGCAGAGCCCTTTCACAGACCTAGTCAATCGCATTCTCCATGCATCTCTTTACTCAGCCATAAAACTACTTTCCTGCCATCCTCATGGGCAACCCAGAGCCCTATTCTCCAAGGAGGCCTGAGTTCTGTGCCTAATTAGCACCACCGTTACCACCTCAGCTGCAAAACAAGTGTGCCCTGTAAAAGAGACATATAAGTGAGTGCCCGCCCACCAATCGAGTCAAGTCACACTTTAAAGCACGGGAAGCAGCTCTCAAGCGAGTCCTCATGCAAAGGTTATCAGCTGTCACTTAGACTTATTATCAGTGGGATTTTCATGGTCCCAGCATGAGTGAGGCCCCAAAGTACCACCTCCCCCCCCCCCCGCCCCGCTACATACACACAAAACGCAGCTCTGTGGACAAGGCTGGGGTGAGCAGCTCCCATTCCCAAGTCAGCGGCTTCCTGACCTTCCTCCTGCCCCACTTATCAAGGAGCCTAGCTAAGGGATGCTCCCCATTCCCCTCAGCATCCTTACATGTCCCAGGGCTCCTGAGACACGCGGGTCCCTGAAACCCCAATCATAACTGGCAGAAGCCTGAGCCCCGTGGATGCTGTAACCAAGACTCTGCGGAAAAAAGAGGCAAGGGTAGGAAGTTAAGGACCGGCGTCTGAAACTGCAGCAAGGTGAAGAAGAGCAGTCCTGGGGAAGCTAGAGCTCCCGCCCCATGCCCTAGCCCCGGGTCCTCACTCACTGCCGGTAGGGGTCGTGAAAGGGCAGTGCCAGCCAGGCGCCGTGCAAGTCGCGCATGAAGTCCAGCATCTCCTCCGCGCTGCGGTCTGCCGACACGAACACCACTTCAAAGGGCGCGGGCCGCCGCGCCTCGCTCACCAGTGCCGTGTAGAAGTCGCAGAGCAGTGGCGTGAAGTCGCGGCTGGGAGCGCACCGGCCGGCCGCAAAGTACAGAGCGACCACCTTGTTCTGTAGCGCCGCCTCGGCCTCTACCACCGTGCCCTCGCGGGTCAGCAGGCGCCGCCCGCCCAGCACGTCCGCCATCGCCCCGAAGCCCAGAGCGTAGGGAACTCAGCGGAGACCAGCCTCTGAGCTGCGCAGCTACGGATCTGCAGGAAGGGGACGCGGAGCCCCGCCTCCCTCTGGAGCAGCGCACCTTGAGCCTGAGGGAGGAGCAAGCACAGAGGCCACTCCAGAAGCTGTGGCGGCAGCAGTGACAGCTGATGTCCCTCTCCAGAAGCAGAGCCATGCCATCAACCTCGCCCACTGTCTTTTTCATCCTGCCTCGCCTATCGGCGACCCACTCTACCCACCGGAGCCCCACATCATCCATCTGTGCCCTGCCAGGCTCCACCTGAGCCCCGCCCTACCTCGCCCACCTGCATCCTGTCTCGCTCTCGCTACCTGCCCCGACTCCACGATCTGTTCGAATCCTCCCTGTGCCACCCGACGCGTGCCCAGCTCCATCCCACCTAGTCCACTCCTGTCCAGTTCTGTGGACTCGAGTTCTGTCCCGCCCACCAGCCCCGCCCCACCTCGCCCTAAGGAGGGGGGGGTACTATTAGAGCTTTGCCCCGCCCACTGTCCCCACCTCTCCAACCACGCCCCGCCCCTCACGCTCCTTTGGAGAGTCTTTCTGCTCCAGATAAGCTTTCCAGGCTCCAGCTAGCCACCTCCAACCCGCCCTCCCAACCCAGAAAAGCACTCCCTTGTTGCACCTTTAACTCGATTCTCAGTGGGAGCTGTTGTATAGGCCCTAGTGCCTCTGAAGAAGGGTGAGAAAGTATTCTGCTTCTAGCCAGAATAGGTCAGCTGTAGGGCGCCTGGACTCTTGTGTTCTGGGTGTGTACCTCCACCAAAAATTAAGGGCAGGCCTCAATGATTCACGAGGAGAGCCAGAGTGTTAAAGATACGTAGGTGCTGTGCATGTCCAGAAGTTTTTACACTAAGAAAGTTTCAGCTCTTTGCCAAGCTGAAGGAGGCACCCTTGTGGGTCAGCGTGTACTGGCACACCCAAAACCTCAGGAATCGACATAAATAGCTCTCGAGAGCAATGTTTTAAAGTTTTTAAAGTAGGAGTCATTAAGAGTCATTAAGAGCACTGGCTGGCGACTCTTGCCAAGGATCTGGGTTCTCAGCACCCTCAAGATGTTTTACAAAACCTCTGTAAACTCCAGTTCTAAGGGATCAGACGCCCTCTTCTGGCTTCCATGGGAACCAGGCACACATGTGATACAAATACGTAAGTGTAGGCAAAGCACTCATACACACAAAGTAAAAATAAAGAGTAACGCAAAAAAAAGTTTTAGAAAAGTACTAAAAATTAGAGGCAGTGTAGGAAACCAACCTTTGTGCGCTGGTTATTTTGAGTTGAAAGCAACTAGAAAACAGCAAATGCAGGAAGAGGTTTTCTCTGCATGTCCCCATAGCTGTCTAGAGGCAGTTTTGCCCAGGGGAACTGGACTGCCATCAACAGAAAGAGACTCATCCAACAGAGAAGATGGGTTTTCAAAAGCCCCAGACAAACTGCCAGAGCCTCCTCCATCTCCTGTGTATTCCTCCAGGGACCTGCCTTTCCTCTGTGAGGCCCTCAGGTCTCATCACACTCACGGGTGGTCTTTTCTATTCCCACAATTAAAGTGTTCTTTCTCCTATGCACCTGCCAAGGATCAGCTCACTCAGGAGACACTACGGAAGGTCGGTCCAGCCCGATTCTGGAAGCCCTCGGCTCCCCTCCCAAACAGTCGGCCTCTGCATTGCCTGCAGGGATGATGGGACTTTACCTTGCCTGGGTGCACAACCAGACGGGTCCCCTCTCAGCGGCCTCTGCTGAGACATGGACGGATAGTGACTTTCTGTCTATGCAGAAAAGAGCTTCAGGGGCCAGCAAGCTGGCTCTGTGGTTCAAGGTAGTGGTGATTAAGTGCTAAGCCAACCGCCTGAGTTCAGTCCCCTGAAGTCAGTGGAAGGAGCTAAGAAGGTTTCTATCAGCCAAAGCAGAGGGAGAATTTTAACAAGTGTTGGTCTTATTTCCTTATTTGTAAAATGGCATTTTAAAGGTTTATTTCAGAATCTTTTGTGTGTCTCTCTGTTGTACAGGTGCCTCTAGAAGCCAGAAGAGGGCATCTGCTGCCCTGGAGCTGGAGGTCCAGGTGGTCCTGGGCCACATGATGTGGCTCTTTGGACTGAAACTCTAATCCTCTGCAGGAGCAGGAAGGCCTCAATTTAGGCTGAGCCATCCCTCGAAAACCAGAAGGTTTTTTTTTTCCCCTACAGGTGAAATTATACAGTGACTTACAGACAGGCTGGTAGCTGAGGGAGAAATGTGGTTAATATAAACCTTGAGCTAAGACAATTAAAAAAAAATCAAAGTAATCTTGCTAATCAAGGTCACAGAAAATGATCCAGGCTTGTTTTGATCTTGAGCATGGTTCACTGGATGGCTTAGCCTGTGATATTTTCAGTGACAGAGTGTTCCTCCTGTGTACCTTCTGTGTGGGCAGGAGTCTCCAGTGAGCCGTGTCAAAACTCTTGACTCAGCCAGACACAGCTGGTGAGGGCGTGAGGGTATGGGGCACTTCCTTTCCCATGGCTGCTGAAGTGTTTCCTGCCTTTCTCTCTGGACTAATGTCCACTTTGCTTTCCAGTCCAGGGAACAAGGAAGTGGGGCTGGGGGCGTGGCTCCGTCGGTAGACTGCTTGTTTAGCATGCACAAGGCTGTGCGTTCCATCCCAGCCCCTTGCAAACCAGGTGTGGTGGCATGGACCTGTAATCTGAGCATTTGGGAGGTAGAGACAGGAGGATTAGTTCAAAGTCATCCTCCACCTTGTAGTGAGTTGGAGGCCAGCCTAGGCTACATAAAACCTTACCCTCCCCCCCCCAAAAAAAGAGGTATTTTGAACATTGCATGAAAGAGGCAATGTGCCTTAGTATTTAGCGGTCGGAGGGGTCCAGGTGAGTGAGCTGAGAGACCAGACCCCCTTGGTACTGGCTCCCTCACATCTCAGCCCTGAGTAAAAGAGAAACAGCTGGAGGCTTCACCGCCAGCTGAGCCTGTGTGTCGTCAGGCAAGCGGGAGTAGCCAGGCGATGGGATTGAGGCATGGTTCTTCGACAGTTCATGGTCCTTTTGGAAACAGGAAAGGCACAGACACTGGGAAGGAGCTGAGCATAGATGTGAGCAGTTTACATTTTGCACAAAGAAGCCTGGCTTAAGCGGAAACTCCTCTGCAGAATGAGAGGGTGGGCAAGAGAGAGGGGACCAGCCATGAACCAAAGTGGAAGCGTCCCCTGTGAGAGTACTGCTCAGCTCAGAAACTTGCTCACCACACCCTCACGTGCTGTGGAGAGTCAGGTACTCCAAGCAAGAGTCTTCTGGAGTGTCAGGATCCTAAAGGGACAGACTCACCCCATTCCACCCCTCCCCCAGGCCATCTGCCTTGTCCTGGGCTGGTGTGAGCCTGGGGGCAGGGGGGTCGGGGGTTGGAAGGACGGCATGTCTATAAAGAACTCCTTCAAGTGTGGCCAGAGCACTGGACAATTCAGATATAGTCCCACTTCTTAAGGTCATGGCTGACCACCCCAAGGCAGCCAGCCAGTCTTCTGAGGGAGCTCCCTGAGGCTCACCCAACTAGACACTACTGCCATCTGCTCCAGTCCCACTTGCCCTCTCCACTAAGGCAGGAGTAGGAGTGAGGACAAGCCAGTTCACAGCTGACTTCCGCCAGGCTCTGCCCTCACTGCAGGAATGAGCTTGATGCTGGCATGAGCTGCCTTCTGTAGACTCTTCTCATCTGGCCACCGTGGCTTCTGAAGGTCCAGCTCCGCAGGGAGCTAGCAAAGCTGGAGCTTTGCTGGCAACGGGTTTGAAATGAAAAGAGGCTTACTCAAGTTCCGCTTGCTTGTGGGCACAGATACAAGTTATGTGGGAAGCCGGGTGGTGGTGGTGCACGCCTTGAATCCCAGCATTCAGGAGGCAGAGGCAGGTTTATCACTGTGGGTTCGAGGTCAGCCTGGTCTACAAAGCGAGTCCAGGACAGCCACGGCTACACAGATATGTCTCGAAAAAGCAAAGCAAAGCAAAACAACCACAAGTTACATGGGGCTTCCGGGGTGGGGGTGGGGTCTTGGCTTTGGCCTTCCCACCTAAAGGCCATTGATTCTTGCAGTAAAGAGGGCTCTGTTTTGATGCATCCTGCAGGACACTGGGCATCAGTATAAACTGCTCAGGTTTCTAATCAGAAACCGTGGGATTTGTGGGTGCCTTGCTTCACACCACCCCCACCCCCCAGTTTTTCTTTTCAGGAGTAGCTGTCTTTACCCGTTGTTTGGGGAGTGAGACAAAACAGAAGCTGTGAGAAGAGACTTGTGAAGTCAAGGAGTGATTTGAGCTCAAGGAGTGATTTAGTCTCTCCACTGTGTTGAGTGAGACGCAGGGCGATGCTCACAGTTTGCTTAGCACGTCTGGAGTTCCAGGTTCTGTCCCCAGGACTGTGAAAAATACTGCTCTGAGCTTTAGAAAGCCCTTCCAATGTTCTTTTCAAGTAGGCCACCTTGAGTCTATGCTGGGCCTGCCTAAACCAGACCCAGAGAAGAAAGAATCCTGCTAAGTGACCCATGCCCCACTGTTACCTGATTACTTTGCCCGGCGGCCTTCAGCAAGGATGCTATTAAGTGGGTTCAGCAAGAACATCGCCCCAGAAAACTTGTGTGTACATGATAATAGTGGCTCATTTATTTCTAGAACCATTTATGAATATATAAACATAATTATGGATTTTTTTTTATCTGATTGGCAAATTAGACACCTCAGGGTGCAAACACCGTACTCTGATTTTCCTGGTTTTAAATCTTCATGCTTGAGTTATTTCCCTGTGTGGATATGGTGTGTGTTTCCAGAAATTGACAATGTGAAGTCTTCACGACCTATGTTCAGAGTTATGGTGCATTTGTTATTGGGGAAGGACACTGATATGAAAACCAGAAGCCTGGGTTTGTCAGAGATTAACGTGGGTCCTTTGGTAAATCAGCTTGATTAGCTTTCTCCAAGAGACGCTTTCCGATGGTTCTAGAAGCAGTTGGATTATTGCCACAAGATGAATTCAAGCAGAAATGTCAAGCCTAAAAAACTAGCCTCTCTGCACTGTTGACAATAAGGGGTTAATCTTGGTTGTCAACTAAGAGATGTCTGGCCTCCACACGTATGTGGCACATATATGAATGTACACACACACACACACACACACACACACACACACACACACACACACTGGAACACACACAGTGAAAATAAAAGTCTCTGTGTCTGGTTTAAGCAGACCCAGGACGGAATCACGGTGGCCTACTTGAAGGAAGATTGCAAGGACCTTCTAAAGCTCAGAAACAAGAGAGGGGGCCTTTAGAGAATTGGGCTGCCATGCTGGGGATTACAAAGGGCTGTGGAAAAAGTACAAAGAGGAGATCCTATTTAGGCTACAAGATAACTGAACAAAAAATTAGACCCCAAAAGGTACAGATCCGTAGAGATCAATTACAAACACTAAATGATTTTCAAAAATTAATGGGAGACATTAACTGGTTAAGGCCTACAATTGGACTAGCCACCTATGAGTTAAGTAACTTATTTCAAATGTTACAAGGCGATTCAGATTTAAACAGTACAAGGTGCCTAACAGCTGAAGTGGAAAAGGAGTTAACTTTGGTAGAGCAAAAGGCATATGTGGATAGAATTGATCCTAAACTTGGTCGCATTCTGGTTATTTTGCCTTCAGAACATTCTCCTACTGGGCTCCTTATGCAAAGAGAAGATAGAATTATGGAATGGGTTTTTCTAGAAAATAAACAAAGAAAGTTGAAGACGTATATCGAAAAAAATTTCCGAGTTGATTACAAAGGGAAGAATAAGATTGCGTCAACTATCAGGGATGGACCTGGCAGAAATTGTGGTGCCTCTTATTAGTTCTGAAATCATGTCATTATGGGTAATTAATGAAGACTGGCAAAGAGCTTGTAGTAACTATTTGGGAGCAATTAATAACAAATACCTGAAAAGCAAATGTATACAATTTATAAAGAAAACTAATTGGATCCTTCTAAGTATTGTGAAGAGGACACCAGTACCAGGGGCTCCCACCTTCTACACGGATGCTAATAAGATGGGCATGGCTGGTTATAAGTCTGATAAAACGACTAAGGTGATCAAAAGCCCATTTACTTCCATCCAAAAATCAGAATTATATGCAATCCTTATGGTACTGTTAGATTTTCCGGAATCTCTTAATATAATCAATGACTCTCAGTACGCAGAGTCATTCTGCATATAGAAACTGCTGAATTTACTCCTGATAACTCTGAATTAATTACATTGTTTATAGAACTGCAACAGGTCATCCAAAGTAGAAACTATCCCTTGTATATTACTCATATTCAATCCCATACGATCCCAGGTCCATTGGCATGAGGAAATGAGGAAATCGAGCAATTATTAATAGGGAATGTGCTCAAGGCCTCAAAACTTCATGAGAAACATCATGTTAATGGTGAGGGTTTGAAGAAGAGGTTCCCTATCACTTGGCAACAGGCCAGAGAAATAATTAATAGGTGTCCTATGTGTTCATTGTATAAGCATGACCCTTTACCTGCTGGAGTTAACCCCAGGGGTACAAAAAGGAACAAAATCTGGCAGATGGGTGTGTTTCATTTTGCAGAATTTGGAAAACTAAAATATGTACAGCATACTATTGATACCTATTTGGGATTTAGATGGGCAACTGCCCTAAGTTCTGAAAAGGCTGATTGTGTAATTATTCATTTATTGGAAATAATGGCAATTATGGGAATACCTGCACAAATAAAAACTGATAATGCTCCTGCATATGTGTCCCTTAAGATGAAGAAATTCTTTACATGTTATAATATTAAACATATTACTGGTATACCACACAACCCAAAAGGGCTGGCAGTTGTTGAGAGAACAAATCATACTTTAAAAGAGATGCTTATTAAACAAAAAGGAAGGGTAAAGAGCCCCAGGGACAGATTAAATAATGCTTTGTTGACTTTAAATTTTCTGAATGTTGGTGATGAAGGGACAACAGCAGCTGAGAGACATTGGGTTATAGAAAAAAAAACTGAGGAATTAGGACAACCAATTTACTATAAAGATTTATCAAGCATGGACTGGAAATCTGCAACCGTTTTGAGGTGGGGCTGAGGCTATGCCTATATTTCTACAGGGTGTGAAAAGATATGGTTGCTGACAAAACTTATAAAGATTAGATCTGACCAGGAAAGACCTCTTAGTACATAATACATGAATTCATTAGTATAGCAAGGGAATAATAAAGGATATCTGGTCCTTATTACATGACATTCTTTCTTACAGCTTGGATATTACAGCTCAAACAGATGTATAACATTGATGGCTTACACCTGCTCAAAAATAGGGCAGATGTTTAATTTTAAACAATTTGTACACGTTGAGTATGTATGTATGTATGTATGTGTGTATGTATGTATGTATGTACTTATACTAATACTTGTGAAAGTTTGCTTATTTTCAGAGCAAAAAACAGATAATTATGAAGACAAAGCAGATAGCCCAGGCGACTCAACATCAAAGACTGCTTCAGCTACTGTTTCCTCAAGAAACTGCATGCATATCAACTTTAAAAAGGGCTAGCCCCAAGGATCGATCCAAAAAAGACTGGACAAAACAGATACAGCTAGCTTTTGCAGCACTTGGCCAATATCTTATTTTTCTAAAGGTACTCAAAAGATGTTTTCTCCCAAACAGCAAAAAGTAATTTTGAGAGAACGACGCCCCCCCCCCTTCCCAATAGGTGGGGTGGTGGTTTCTGGTGGGTTATCAATGTTTATTTTTGCGTAGGGGTGTTAGTTACAAGTTAATAAAAAAATCATTTTGGGATTTCTTTCTCTCATTTTTCTATCTCATATAACATTAGGGGAAAAGGGGGGAAGAAGGGAAGATATAAGGGAAGGATAAGGGAGGATATAGATTTATAGAATAAAAAGTCGATTACTGAATCTACTAGCCTCAAATAATTTATATTGGTATTCAAATATTTCACATTGGTATTGCAGATTGATGGAAATTTAAGACTTTTTTTTCTTTTTCAACTTTTGCTTTATATATTGTATATGGTATGTTAATGGAAATTTAAATTGCATATTGTACGTTGGTAGAAACTTAAGATCATTTTATTTGACATTAATTTCATGTATTATACATGTACAACTTATTTGAAAAGGTGAAAAATAACTGCTATAACTTGTTCAGGATGATCGGAGATAGAAATTGGTAGTTGATCACTTATAAATCTTACTAAATACTAAATTACTTATTATAGAATAAGCTTTATTTAGTTTTTGTATATGTTTTTCAAAGGAATAGACAGATGGTAGAATAGATAGATAGATGGCCTTCAAACACTTCAGAAATCCACAGAAAATGGCATTGAATAATAAAGGGCTTTTATGACAGAGAGATACATCAATTCCTGGCAGCACCTCTAGTCTAATGATGCGGGCATCAAGAAATGCTAGTGGCAGACAGCCACTGGACTGAGGAACTTTGCTTATCTCTACTGCTGATGGAAGAATGGCTGTCCACTATGATCAAGCCTGATACTGAGAAATTGGCTGCCCAGCCTTGCAGAGATTAGGTGGGCCAGTCCTTCAGGATTCCTACTTCAGAGCAGTCTCTGAGATGCTTTGAGGGGCTGGCTGAAGGTGGGATGCACCTATGATGGAGAGAAACTTGGGACAGTCCAGAAGCAGTCTGTCAGATGCCTTGGGCCGGCTGGCTGAAGACTGGATGCCCCGACAATGGAGAGGAACTTGTGACTGTCCAGACAGTCAGCTCTCTGTCCTGTCAATACCTTTGGAAGTTGCTTACCTGTACTTCCTTCATATTAGATAGTTTTTCCTTCTGGGGTCTCTGATGGGGTTGAAGACTAGATAGCCACAGTACTAATATAAGTTTAGTTAAAAATAAAACTTTAGACATTAGGATAAGAATCAGTAGCATAGAATAGATAGTGGAATAATTTCTTATTTATTGTTAACTACAAATGGGCTGGTCCTTGTAAATGTTGACTTAATGGATGATTCTTATTTTGTTGTTTATAGCTTATTGTATTAGATAGGAGGGGGAGATGAGGGAGAGATAAACCTGTTTTGGTTATGATCCCGAGTGTGGGGTGGGGAGCAGTCTTGTGAGAGGACAGGTGATGTTAATCCACTGGAAGGCAAACCACCTCGTGCAGGAGCTTGATTGTTGCCAGCTGAAAAGATCCGTGAACAGACTCTGAGAGGAGCTATATAAGCAAGCCAGAAACAAGAGAGGGCCTTTGGAGACTTGGGATAGTTTGGGCTGTTCATCGCTCCACTTCGAGATGCTCCTAGAAAGAATTGCTGGAGGGAAGGCGTTGGGGCTCCGGGCTCCTGCTGAGGTTCCAGGTTCTGGTTGTTCTGGTTCCAGCAGAAGAAATCCATCCTACTGGCAATACCAGGCGAATTGTTCCTTGGAACTGATATCCTTACAGTTTTGTTATTCTTTAATCCTCTTTTCCTATTGTTTCGGTTAGTCGGGATATAAGGGACACACGCTCGGTTAATAAGTTTGTAATAAAATATATTGGTTAAGAAAACTAAACTTACACTGTAGAACTCAGAAGGGTTGGGGATAGGACAAAGGGGTGACTAAGAGTAGGAATGTTATTAGAATGTAGCCTCATGATTGAATCCTAGTAGCTGCATAAGAAAAGGGAGAGAAGGTGGTGGATATGGTCAAAGTTCAAGGTGCACATAAAATGAAAATGTCATGAGATCCATTACGGTGGATAAGAAACATTCGCCAATGTTTTCACTTACTCTTTCCTCAAAGTCCATCACAGATCCACTCAGAGAAGAACCCTACTAAGAATCTCAATCTCTCTCTCTCTCTCCCCCGCTCCCTCTCCCTCTGTGTCTCTCTCACACACACACCATTGCTATCATCTTGACCTGCTTTCATGAAGAATGCATTAAGTGGGCTCAGCAGGACACCCTCGCCCCTTGGTGCCCTGGTTACTTTTCATCAGCAGCCTTGGCCAGAAATCCCACCAGTCTCCCTCTACTGCTGAGCACTCAAGTGTCTGTCAGGGCTGCCTTCAAGTTCCAGGTGCTTGCCTAGTGTGCATAAAGTCCTGGGCTCCATCCCTAGCATCACAAAAACCAATAAAGAGATAAATGTTTCTCTCTAGCACTTATCAAAGGCTGCAGCATCTTGGCATCCCTCTATGCTCCACGTGGGTGGGGATGTGGCTCAGTAGGTAGAGTGCTTGCCTGGGATGCATGAAGCCCTGGGTTCAATCTCCAGCACCACATAAACTAGGTATGCTGATACAATCCTGTATTCCTACCACTTGGGAGACAGGAGAGGAGATCAGAAGTTCAAGATTACTTAGCTCCAAAGTGAGTTCAAGGCCACCCTGGGAACCATGAGGAATTTCATTAAAAATATGCATGTGCGTGTGTGGCTGGACACAGTGGAACTTAGCTACAGCCTCGGTACTGAAGAGGGGAAGACAAGAAGATCGCTAAGAGATAGAGGCCCCTCTTAGGCGACATAGCAAGCCCGTGCTTAAAAACAAACAAAACCCATGATAATGATATAGGTATAATTCCTATTTGAAAACAGAGATTGGAAAAAATCAGAAATGGGGACTTTTGACCTTACTGAAGATGAGACATAGGCTGTGGATGTACTGCTCAGTGGTGGAGTGCTCGCCTAACATGTGCAAAGCTCTGGCTCTGTTTCTAACATCGTAAGAACTAGGCAACATCAAAGAATGACTGATGAGGGGGCTGCTCTTCTAGAGGACACAAGCTGGGCTCCTAATACTACACAGCCCACAGCCACCTGTAACTCCAGTGATGCCTCTGGCCTCGGCAGGCACCTGCACTCACACCTACACCCACAGGCAGACACACTTAGCTACACATAATTAAAAACTTAGTAAAGAGAAATCTTTTAAAAGAACGAAAAACAAACATGAGAATGGTTGAAACCTCAAAGCCCTCTGCTGGCCAGGGCCTATGGTTTTCCACAGATATTGTGATCTGAGCCCGCCACCTACTCAAGTCCTCCCTCGGGTTTGGCAGAGGCATATCCATTCTTCTGGAATGACGCTTCAGTCCCCGATATAAGAGTAACAACTCCCTGGGGACTAGTTGGGAAGGAGTGTGAGTTGGACAAAAAGAGCTTAATGGGGAAGAACGATTGAAATACATTACATTCAGGTATGAAAATGCCATAATGAAACTCATTATTATGTATAATTAATATATACTAATAAAACATTAAAAAATTAGAACCCTTTGCCCAGTGCAGCCCTCTCAACTTTAGTTTGGTTTTTCGAGACAGAATTTCTCTGTGTAATAGCCTTGGCTGCCTTGGACTATGTAGACCAGGCTGGCCTTGAACTCACAGAGATCCACCTGTCTGTGCCTCCCGAGTGCTGGGATGAAAGGTGTGTGCCACTTTTATTTTATTCTGATTTTATGTTTATGTATTTGAGGAGAGGTGAATGTCAAAGGACAATTGGCAGGAGTCAGTTCTCTCCTACCATGTGGACTCCAGGATTAAACTTAGGTCATCAGACTTGACAACAGCGCCCCCTCACGCCCAACCATCTTACACCCTCTTCCTGACTTTGAACATTGCCTGAGGAGCTGCTGCCATTATTAACACAGGAAAAGGCTAGATTTTCAGAGACATCTGCCTGAACCTGGCATTGCTAAGGCTCAAAAATCCAAACAAACTGTAACCTGTCCTCAGACAGTCCTCAAATACGTTTATCAAGACTGCTGATAAACTATGGTCGCATAGAGCTACTTTTCAAGGTTGGAAGAGTGTTCTGATACTGCTAACGTACCTGCCTCCTTTCCCCTGCCTATAGAAGCCATGTTGGGGAAAGAACTGGTGTGACCTACACCAATTCAGTGGCACTGAACTGCTGTTAATAATCCCTGGATGACTTACTGACAAACACCACACCACAGACACAACAGATACACCGCACCATTATGTTACCATGGCGATGATACCACAAACACCATGCCACAGACACATGAACACAGTACAGCTGCAGTCAGTGACTGTGCAATGGCTTTCTCAAAGAAACCACATACGCAGTTGAGCTGCTAGCTAAAGTAGCTACTGTTTTCAAGTGACATCTTTCCTTGGATAACTGGTATGTGAAGAATGCATATTTAGACTTAGGTATTTAGTAGACACTAACTCATTGGAACCATCAATTCAAGAAAAACAAGTGGTTATTTGTTGTCTGTGATCCTATGCTATCAAACAAAATGTAGTTTGGATACACTTTTACACAGACCCAAAGGCTTGGCACCTTCCCTGTGCTCAAGCCTTCTCCAGTGATTGGTGGGGGCTTACTGTGTCTCAAGCTCTAGGGATCCTGTTTAGTCCAGGGGACCCACTCTCCCTCAACAGCCCCTTTCTTCTGGCTTCAGGCAGCTATACTGATGTACACAGTATTTTACAAGCTCACCTAGAGTCACTGTCTTTATCCTCCAAGCCAGGGTGACCGACTACTGCTCTGGAAGAGGCGACATGACAAACAGCTCTGTGTAGTGGATGTAAACATGGTTTTGTTTTGATTCCAAGTGTGGGATGGGAAACAGACTTGTGAGAGAACAGGTGATATTTATTCACTAGAAGAGGAACCGCCCCTTCTGGGGGCTTGGTCTTTTGGTCTTGGTATTGTTTCCTATTGTTTGGCTGGTCATCGCTCCACTTCAAGACGTTTCTAGAGAGAACTGCTTGCTACAGAGAATGCTTCGAGGTTCTGGGTTCCAGCTGCTGCTCAGGGTTCCGGCTATTGCGGTTGCAGTCACCTTTGCTGAATTGCTGGTTTGCTGTTTAACAGGTCTGCTGGAATCCTGCCAACTGCGCCAGTTCAATGGCTCCCAGGAACTGAGTCTAAGAAGGTCTATTTCTCCTGTTTCCATTAACCTCTTTTCTCTCCTATCTAGGATAGGTAGGTTTGAAGGGTGGTATAAGCATTAAAAGAACCCCAAATAAAGAAGGTTTGAAGAAGTTAGAAGCCTACAGCTCTGACTCAAGGGTCTTAGGCACAGCCAAATGCAGCAGGACCCAAGTTAACATAGGTAGGAGGACCCGCTGTAAATGCCAGCCAGTAGCAGCATCCCACGGCCTGGGTCCTGGACAGGATAAAAAGGAGAAGGCAAACTGACCAGGAGCATCTCCTCAAGCTCTTTGCTGCTGCTATGGCTCCCCCCCCCCCCAATAATGGGCTGTACCTTCAAACTGTAATCCAAATAACCCAATCCTTCATTTGCTTGCCAGGTACCCTGCCACATGAGTATCTGATGACACACGAGAAGGATGTGCTCGGGGCTACAGCTGCTCCAAGGACAACGTGTGCTGGGTGGTGCACCCCCACAGCCACCAGCCAGTCAAGCACTGAGCTCTGCCTGGGCGGGGGGGGGGGGGGGACATCTCTCCAGCTGCATCACACGTAGAGCTTGCAGATCCACAAGCAGTTTCTAAGCCGATGGCAGTCTATTGGGAGTAACCACAGCTGTTGAGGAGCCTACGATGGCAAGCATGGTGAAAACAGGACCACCACCCTGATAGCATGAACTACACTGTCATCTCCCATCCTGTACCAAAATCACTGCAGGGATCTTCTGCCTCTTCTCACCCCCACCAACATAAACACGTTAAATGTTTCTGCTTCGCCAAATACATCAGGTTGCCAGTAATTTAATCTCCAGGGAGAAAATGGTTCTCCCTGGTGAGGGAAAAAGTAAAAATAACATCAAATATTCATATGGGATTGCTATGGAAGGAAGGTTGGTTCCCTTCATCAAGCTGAGAAGCTGGAGTATTTTTTTTTTTAATTTTTTTTTTTTGCCTTTGCTTTTGCTATGTTAGGGCTCAAAACCAGAGCCCCATGAATGCCACAAACAGGCACTTGACCACAGAGCCACAGACCAACTCCTTGTTTTGTGTCCCAATCCCGGTCACTGAGGTCACTGGAATGTTTAGGCTAAAAATGTCTTGCTACCTGTCTTACAGGCTTAAGCCTTATGACCTGAAGGGTATTCTCGATGCTCCTGGAAAGTCATTGTAGAGGTGCCAACTCCTGCCCTGCTGTGCCTCCCAACCCTGCCAGAGAGCAGGGACCAGGATTCAATTCGGAACCCATAGTCACCTTCAAGAGCCAAGTAAGCTGCTGAAAAAGAGTTAGTACCACAGGCCTATTGATACATATGCAAATTTATTTAAAAATAAAAAATAAAACCGAGGGCACTATGAATGTAGCTGTTGGTGGAGTGCTCACTCAGCGGGGTCCACAGCACTACATACTTGGTGTGCTTCTGATCCATCTCAGCACTCAAAACAAGAGGATCAGAAATTTAAGATCATCCTTGGTTAATGTATCCTGGGCTACATATCCAGTCTTAAAAAAAAAAAAAAAGCCACTCACAGCTACTGAATTGTCATTATTTCTAAGCAATTTATGGTCAATACTGAAAAATATACAGAGAAAAATAATTCTTTTCAGTTACTCTGGTATTTATAACTTCAAAACCTAAAGTATCTAAAACTCCTTCAGATCTAAAACTTCAGGGTTACCAAACTTCTCAAAGGTTGGTCTTCTGTGTGATGTTGGTGCTTTTTGTGTTTTCTTCCCAAGTCTGCCTTGCTTTTTCAAGGTATGCTCCCAGAGTGTCACTACTAAACACAATTAAGTGTAGAATGGGGTATCTCTGTGCCTTTTTTTTGTCGTTAGATCCATCTTGCTTGTTTGTGAGAGAAGCTTGGGTCATCCACATCTTCAAAGCCATCTCTCCTGCCCCTTTGTTGAGTTATGTCTCTCTGGACAGACTTTTGCTAATTAGTTTTGTTAAGAGGTAGTTTTTGGGCCCAGCCATCTCAGAACAAGCTCTATCTTGCTGGCAGGGTCAGAATTGAGTTCATTTTCCCGGGCTGGGGAACCCAACTCCTATCTGCTACTTCAAGTGTTTGATGTTTGTTCACCAGTAAAAGGTGTAAAGAGGGCAGCTGCCATTATCCATTATCTAAACTAAGGCACACAGGTTGTAAACGTGTTAGTGTCTCGACTTAAGGCTTCCCCTGTACTTCTAAATTCCAGACCAAAGCCCATGAGAGGGCTTGTCTGCAAAAGGCCAGGTCTAGGGTCCTGAAACCAGGTAACCTGGAAGGGCCCCGTCATCCACATTTACTTCCTGCTCAATCCCTTGTGTCAAAATATGACTGGTCGACACAACAACCCACCCCAACTCCTATTCCTGTAAGTAAAAGACGTACAATCTCCCTTTGAGGACACAGTTCAGATCCCGAACTGGCTACCTCCTTGCACGAACAGAAAATAAAGTTTGCATTTTAAGCATCTATCTCTGAAGTGAGTTTTCTCGGCTTCCACCCCAACCGTTTAATGTGGGAGGTTTTAAATCATATTTTATACGGTGAGTTTTGATTAGCACTTCTTCTAGAGTGCCATCCATTTTGTCCAGAAGCAGGAAATTGCTGACCACATTCTCCTATTAAAATAATTTATTCACAATTGGGCCCTCCTTCTTTTTAGAACTGTGCTGTGTGAACATGACTGTAGACGCCAGCAGAGGCCACAGGGAATCAGGGCCTCCCTGGACCTGGAATCCCAGGTATTGTAGACATCTGACACAGGTGCTGGGAACCAGAGGCTGCTGGCTCTGCAGCAGTTGTCTCTTTTCTCCACGAAGCCACATCCCCAGCCCCCTTTTCTTTCCCCACTGCAGCAGCTGGGGGCTGAACCTAGACTCCACATGCTAGGCAAGCAGCTACCCTTGGCTTACTGAGACAGGCCTCACTATGTAGCCTAGGTTGCCCTTGACTTCAAGATCTTGTCGTCTCAGCCTCCCCAGTGCTTGGGTGCCACCAGACCTGCTTTGGCCTCTTTGTAACAACCTAGCCTGGCTGTCCTGTTGGCTCTCATCCGGTCCAAGGGTCTTTCTGCTCCCTGTGTTCCCACCGAAAGTCAGCTTCGAGCCCATATACCTTGATGGAAATATTTGCTAGACTTAAGGTATACGGTAGCCATTGTGATTATTTTTATTTTACCAGCCTATCAAAGAACAAACTTTCAAAAAGCTGAATTGTAAAGGTTGAGTACCTTTATTGGCTCCTGTAACAGGCATGGAGGACCTGATGCATTGTCCCTCATGATGATTGACCCTTTGGGGTTGGCTGCTCTGAACCTTCTGAGTCTTGAAAAACCAGCTTGTCCCATCAGTTTGATGACAGGACACCTGTCTGCTGCCTTCTTGTGGAGGTCAGAGGACAACGTCTCTCCTTCCACAGGGATAGGCCTGCTGTCAGGTCTCATGCCGCCACCACAAGCCAGCTGTAGACTTATGACTCCCTGGCCAGGTGGAAAAGTCTCCCCTCTCACTTGGCTTTTTCCAGGGCTTAGCACAGATGCTAATCTCACCAAATGTGTCTTCTCCCTTTCTGGATGAGCTGGGTCTTCGTTCCCTCACGGATTCAGTATACAGTAACTGATCTCATGTTAAATGCCTCTCACTTGGTCATGTACCTCAGCCTTCCTATAGAACACTGTTCATGGTTTTACCTCCACTATTCCTGAGGAGATTGGCCTGCTGTTTTCTTGAATGTTTTGTCTGGGTATGGTGTAATTGGGGTAATACTGGCTTCATAGAATCCGGAAAAGCACTCTCAAGTTTCCCTTATTCATGAAATATTCGAGGTAGTTAACTTATAACCCTTTATTCTGCCTGTCAGTTCTAGAGGCTCCAGACCAAGAGGCCCTATGTGCTTGTGTCTCCTATAAGGCACCAACACACCACGGTAGGAGCAACATGACCCCTGAGACCACCTCTGAAGGTTCCACTACCTCCCCTCAATGCCTGTGTGGGACCAGGCCTTAAACATGTGGAGCAGTGAACACTCCCTCCTTTTCCACTTCCTTCAAGTGTCCACAACACTCACCGGTAAAGCTGACACAGGGCAAAGTCCAAATCCTTAATACAGGAATCTCTTTTTTCCATTTGTAAATTTTGAGTATGGGTGCTTTGCTGGGGGTTTTCTTCTCGAACTGACTTGAACTTAGTGTGTCTTCAAAACATCAACTGCAGGTGCTACTTCTCCCACAGTAACTAGGGATGGGATACACAGTGAGGCCTGCATCCGAAGGATAGGTAGCCCAGTCACCTTGAATATGGTACCCAGCCAAACACACCCCAGCACCTCATTCTTCTGCTCCACTTGGACACGGTAAAACCAGAGCAGCTTTAAAGGACAAGAAAACACGGGGCAGCAGGCTGACGTGGTGGGTGACAGCGCCTGCCACACAGCACGAGGACCCGAATTCGGATCTCTAGAACCTAATGCTGGGTGCAGCACTGTAACCCCTGCGCTGGTGGAATGCAGACTGGTGGGTCCAAGGAGCCTGCTGCCAATCAGACTAAGGAAGCAGTAAATTCCATTCAGCAAGATGTTGTATCGAAAAGCAAAGATGAACAGTGAGGTGGTTAAATGACAATGTCCCCCATGGACTCTGTCATTTGAACACTTGTTATCTAGTTAGTGGGTAGGTTAGGTTTGGCCTTGCGGGAGGAAGTCCTTCACTGGGGGTGGGCTCTGAAGTTTAAAAACCACAACCTACTCCCACATTACCTTGTAGTTCAAGGTATGAGCTCTTAGCTCGGTGCTCCAGCGACCACGCCTACCTGCTGCTGCCCTGCCATGTGACGGACTCTTATCCGCTGGAACCCTTCTTTCTAAGTTGTAGGTCATGGTGTTTTACCACAGCAAGAGCAAAGTAACTAAGACAGAAACTGGCACCAGGAGCAGAGTGCTCGTGGAAAGGTCTGACCATGCTGGCTTTTGGAGGTCTGCGGAGGACTGTTTTGAAGACTGTGACCAAAGCTTAAGGAGCCATCCTGCCAGAAGATTGGAGGACAGTAGTGCTGGGAGCAATGTGGACTCTGAGGTTTCAGAGGTGAACAAAATTAGCAACTAGGCGAGGCCATTCTTGTGATATTTTGGCAAAGAATGTGGTTTCTCTAAGTCCATGTCCTAAGAACTTTCCTGAGGCTAAATTTAAAAGTAATTGAGTAATTTCAGTGGAGGAGCGTTTAAGACAGCCTAATATTGATTCTGTCCCATGGTTATAGTGATCACTATAGGTTTATAGTGATTTTCAAATGGGCGAATGCAGCAGGAAAAAAAAAATACAAAACGAACAGTTTGAGGAGAAAAAGATGACTGGAAATGTACTGTTGCACGGAGCACAGAACGAGGGGCAGGGCACCCCAGTGGCAGGACCACACCTAGCCATGCTTCGGCTCCCATAAAGGACTAACAAAGCTGCTGCAATGTGATTTAAGGAGACCAGGGTCCACCCCAGGTGGCATCTGAGTTTGGTGTTGGCTTTACAGTCATTAAGGATACACAAAGGATGGCTTTTCGGTCTTTTGGCTAAGACCTAGAGTACAGAAGGGGTTGTGGGATGTTCCTCCATGGTATCAGAGACATTGTGTGTGGGTCCCCCCCCCCCAACAAACACTTAAGATGAAACTAAAGACATTTTCATAACATAAAGATATAGAAATGGGATTTTTTTCTGGTAACTATGGAAAGTGACTGGAAGCTTCCATGTTTCATGCATGATTAAACTGAAGGATAATGCGTATGAGGCACCAGAAGAGCCGGCGCTGTTAATGCCTGGTCAGCAAATGGTCTGACCACAATTCCGAGGATCTGGTGAAACTGATTCCTGGTGTGTCAGCATCCTGCTGCACAAACAACCCTAGGGGTTCTAAGCATCATCACAGTGTGCTAAGCCAGCAACTAAAAACCTTTTGTATTTTATTTTTGCCTCCTAAGGACTACACTCTGGAGCTCCTCTCTCACAAGGACTGGCATGTCTGCTGGGCCAACTTTGGTACTGGCTCCTGAGTGCAACATGAGAAAGTACCCTGCAAGCCAAATGTCTGCTCTCAACTAATACACCACACCACCATCCACTCACGCAGTGACAGTACCAGCAGAACAACCTAAGGCTAGTCTTTACAAAACCCTGTTCATTTACTTGTGAAGTCCAGCAGGTGCCCCAACACGGCTTCCAAGCTGTCCAACATCACCTCAGGGAGCACCACTGACAACTTCCAGGCATGGAACAGAGACTGGCTCAGTGAGTGCTTGCCTAGCAAGCACGACATGCTGAGTCTCAGTCTCAACACACATAGGTGCACACTTGTAATCCTAGCACTCAGGGGGCAGAAGCAGAAGGATC
Source organism: Acomys minous (assembly GCF_964271855.1). NCBI lineage: Eukaryota > Metazoa > Chordata > Mammalia > Rodentia > Muridae > Acomys > Acomys minous. The sequence goes on from NC_140490.1 coordinate 44,200,673, forward strand.
AAGGTTGTCCTTAGCTACATAGTGAGTTCAAGGCCAGACTGAAACACACTAGACTGTATGAAAAACAGACAGACAGAATTCTCCAAAAACACAGAGACAAACCTTAAAGCCATTTCTGCTGTCTCTGAGGTTAGATGTTACCCTCAGTTCACATTTTCAGGGGGTGCAGGGGGTGGGGGAAGCAATCTTCCAATACGGTAAGTTGAAAACTCACAATTAAATGGAGAACTAGCAAGAATAGCCACATACCTATTTATTTTGTTCTATTAGATTTTTAAAGTGCATAAAATTACTTGTATGTGCCTGACCTTTGGATAATGACACAAGCAGAGCCCTTGAATGTGGACACTGTCACCCTACCACACGGAGGAGGCACAAGAATCACCATTTGAGGTCATCTGAGAATTAGAGTTGAGGAAAGGGGATGCATGAAGGGAAAAGGAGGAGAGAGAATGAATAAACCAAAGGAAAAAACACAGTTTTGCCAGTATCTGAAGAGATTAAAGCCACACTAGGAAGGTCATTGAGATAGCTCACGTGGTAAAGGTGTTTGCTGCCAAATCTGATGACCTGAGTCCAGTATCTCCCACAAGCTGTCCTCTGAAATCCGAAAGGCTGCTGTGGAATGTGAACAGTGCCCCCCAAACCTAAGTAAATGCAATAAAAAAACTTTATGTCAACCTGTTGAGTCCTGCTCTTTGTGACATAGCTGCAGCCATTTTCATATTCAGTTTCCATTTTGTTTATAAGGTGAAATTAAGTTCATTTTGTTAATGAGGTAAAATTAAGTTCAAAAAAATTTTAAAGATTTATTTACTATTTATACGGTACTCTGCCCACGTGTGCCTGCATGCCAGAAGAGAGCACCAGATCTCATTATAGATGGTTGTGAGCCACCATGTGGTTGCTGGGAACTGAACTCAGAACCTTTGGAAGAACAGTGCTCTTAATCTCTGAGCCATCTCTCTCTTTGCTTCCTAGAAGTAGTTATTCACAAATGACAGCAACAAACCCTGCTAGAGAGTCACGTTAACCTTCTATTTTATGAAGATTCAACGGTGTCATAATCCATACTTTAATCTACACACTTGGCTACACTCTGGCTCTACTCTTGTTATCTACACACTTGGTTACACTCAGGTTGTGCTCTAGAAGACTCTAACCACCGCCTCACTTGGGACCAATCAGCTTAAAGGTTAGCTGATAATACTTTGTCTAGTTAGCCAAAATGTGTTACTGTCCTCCCCGTGTCTTTTACCTTTGGTTTTTCTATTAAAAGGCTGCCCTAAAAGCAGGTCAATGTCACAGTTAGGCTCCAGAGTCCTTTCTGTGGCCCTGTTAACTATCAGCAGAAAAGGTGCTCACAATAAACCATCAATATCCAGTGGAAACCAGTGTCTGAGTGGTTTATGTGGTACTTCTTGGGCTCCAACAAAGTGAGATTAGAGATAGTTTGTAACAAAGACTTGGAGGACATTAACATCTATCTAATGTTACCCTAATAAAGTTTAAACACTTCTAGCTGTGTTTTCTAGTTCATAGAACTGTTAATCCTTCTGAAAGGAGCTTCTAACTGTCCTCTATTGCAAGGACCAAATGTTTACTACTGCTGTCACTCACACAATCTACCACATTACCAAGGCCCATGGGGAAGAACATGGCAGTTTTACAATTACACCTTAGAATTTTAAAGTAAAAAACATAAGCACTGAGTATCCATTAAAACAGAATGAGACTCAGCAGGAAGCAGCTAGCATTTTTTCAGTTGGGAGGATGAGAAACAATCACATGATAAACCCATACCACAAACGTTTAGCAGTCCACATCCAAATCTAAGGTGAATTTCGACTCAGGAAAATTTCTTAGGGAAGCAGAAAATTCCAAACCTCTACAAAGATGAGTCACATGAAATCTACCAAAGGTAAAGCTGATTAGAAACCGAGCACAGAAAGAACACAAGGGAGTCAAGGACATGCTGAGCTCCTGCATGTCTGTCTGTCTGTCTGTCTACTGCCCCTGCCCGCCCCCTGCCCCCCCCCCCCCCGCAGCACCTTGCTCAAGAATGTGGCTTTCCTCTAGAGGCCAGAATTCCATTCTGAACGGCCTTTGCCACCTAGCCAGGTATGTCAACTTCACCACACATTACAAGTGCAGGGGCAGCATTTCCTGGCTCAAACGTCAAACAAATGCACCTTCTCCCACAAAGCTTGAATCTGAGGTCTCCTTGGCCTCAACAGAGCAGTATACTGACCCTGCAAGCTTGGTCACCGCAGCTCTCATGTGTGTCACAAAAGAGGCTAGCTGCTCAGAAACTGTCTAGATGCCTGTCTTCTCTATGCCCCAGGCTGCTTGGACTGGGGACTGCAGTCCTGGTGTGGTGGTGACTGGACGTCTCAGGCACTCTGGGCCATTTATTGTGCAGCTCTCCTCTGCAGATTCAATCTGAAAGTGAAAAATTCTGTCCTTCCTACTGTGAAGAGTCAAATTCAGACTAAGACAGGGCTACAGAGATAGCTCAGTGGTTAAGGACACTTGAGGCTGTTCCAGAGGAGCCAAGTTCAATTTCTAGCACTAGTATCAGCTTACTTACAAACACCTGTAACTCCAGGGGATGCAGCCTCACTCTCATGTTCACATGCACATACTCCAACCCAGACACAGCCACACACAACACACACTTACATTCATTATTACAAATACAATGTTCTTTAATATTAGACTAAGAATTAAACCCATGGTTAAAACCAGTTCACCACAGAAATAAGGGGAAAACACTGAACAAGCACTTCATGAAAATCAGGTTTCCAGAACTGGCAATATAGCAGTGGGTAAAGGTGCTTATGGCCAAGCCCAACAATTTGAATTTGATCCCTGAAACCCATAAGGTAGAAGAGAACCAACAGTTGCCCTCCAACTTCAACAGATTAGCTGTGGCAAATGAACACCTGCCAATTAAAACAAACAAACAAATAAACCCCAACAGTCCCCCAGTGAACAGCACACACCCAGAGTTGACTCAGCATCAAGACAAGGAAGAGCCGCAAGAACAGCCAGAGTAGGTGCTGTCCCTCCTCCTGGCTGACTTAGACGACACCTGCTAAATGCCTGGGAGAAGAAAGACGCAGTAGACAGGGAATGTCAAATTCACAAAGTCCAAGGAGACAAGTTCAGGACAAGACATCTCAAAACTATTTCACAGATTTGAATCATGTTTATGAAGACAATTCAGAAGGCTTCACCCCAATTCTGAGTCATCAGCAACAGCTGTCTATGTGAACTTCAAGGTTTAAAAATGGCCCCCAACAACAGGCGTGGTGGCACACACCTTTAACCCCAGCACTCAGCAAAGTGAGGCAGAGGCAGCTAGGCTGGTCTACAAAGTGAGTCCAGGGCAGCCAGGGGCCTGTTACACAAGGAAACTCTGTCTCAAAAAAGCAAAACAAAGAAAGAAAGAAAGAAAAAGATTAAAAACGGTCCCCAGGGGGCTGGAGAGATGGCTCAGTGGGTTAAGAGCACTGACTGCTCTCCTGAGGTCCTGAGTTCAATTCCCAGGAACCACATGGTGGCTCACAACCATCTGTAATAGAATCTGAATTCCTCTTCTAGTGTGCATGAAGACAGAACACTCATATACATAAAATAAATAAATCATTAAAAAAAAATAGTCCCCAACCCTTTCTCATTAGTCAGCTTCCAAGGTTCAATGCAGGAACAGAACATGTTAAAAAAAAAAAACCAACAGCTACTCTTATAGTAAACTTTAGATAATCCATGCGGTACATAAAACTTAAGTTTTCTGATGACTACAAAGAAGACATAACCTTTCAAGGATCAGGATAAGCCTATGCAGCTACTGTGACAGCACAGGGAAGTGAGGCCACGCAGGGAGAGAGACAATCCTCCATGCTAGGCGGGCAGGGGAAATGGCTTACCAAATCCGGTCTTCGCCAATCTAAAGGCAGCTGTCGATCTGGACTGGCTGGTTCTCTGAAGCACTGCTGGAAACTGGTGTACGACACAGGACAAACCACTCAGTATAAAACTTAGTATGAGAAGGCATATGCTGGGCCAAAGAAAAACACTAGACCAGACATGATGGTATACGCCTGCAACTACAACAGCACCCAGGAGGATTAGCCGTCTGAGATCAGCCCAGGCTATATGAAATCCTGTGTCCAAAATCCAGAATGGGATGGAGAGATGGTTTGATTTGGATAGTGTCTAGGACATAAACAAAAAAGACCTGAGTCTAGATTCCTAGAACATTTGTAAAAATCCAGAAGTGGCTACACACATCTGTAACTCCAACAGTGAGGGATGGGTCATAGGCAGGATCCTTAGTTAACTGGTGACTTCAAGGTTCAGTAGGAGACTGTTTCAAATAGAACGGGGGGGGGGGGGGGGGGGCGCGGCGGGAGAGGGAATAAAGGCAAACCCATCTGCCTTCTTCCTCCAGGCGCTACTAGAGTTATCCACACTAACAAGTGCACACACAGAATACATACAAAGCCACCAAATGAATTAAAAGCAACTTTGGAACCAGTTTTTAATTACAGAGAGGAAAAGGTCTGAATTCTAGTGACCAAGAAAACTTTTGGATCAAACTCAAAGTACTTTCCTGCCAGGGGGTGGCAGTAACTCACACCTGTAACCTCAGCATTCAGGAAGATCGTCAGGGATTTGAGGCCAGCCTAGGCTGAAGTGAATCTTTACCTAAAATGCAGACATACAAACATACATACATGATCTTTCTTGCCATTAACTGTTAAGTCTACAAAAACCAATCCAGAAGGTGTTACAGTATTGATTACTGAAGTGACCAATGATTAGGTCCAAGGCATTGAGAGATCTGACAAAGTAAGTTACGTTACGCCTACACTCCCCCAAAATCCAGGCCAAAGCCTCTATGCCTTGCCCTGCCCTCCTCTTCAAAGGAGGGAGGAAAAGATTATTAGTAAGAAAATGACAAAACAAAAAACTCCAAACTAGTTATCAGCAAAGCGCTTACTAAGTAAACATCTAGTCACCTCTCATTAGTGTCAAATGCTTTTATCATCAGAGTTTAACTCCCAAGTCTCCCACAGAACCACAGCTTATTTAAACACAGACCTGTTTCGCTGGCCATCAGCACCCAACCTTCAAATGAAACTTTGTTACTTTGTCCAAAAAAGATTTTCTGAGCTGCACCTTCAGTACACAGCACAGTGGCTCATGTGCCTTCAGCAAGGAAAGTTATGAAAGAAAGCCAGACTGAGTCTCGGGGCTCATTCGCTTCCCTCACTGCACCCTGATACTCACTCCAGAATCTGACAGGCCTGGCTGCAGCCAGGCTTCAGCAGCACCACACAGAGAAGCCACTGAATACCAAGCACTCTAACAGCAGAGGAATGCAGGAATTTTCCTATCCTAGCCTTAGTACATTTGTCAGGAAAAGAAACAGAGACACTAAAAAGAATTTAGTTAAAAGCATTACTAATTCTCTACTTAATATGTGAATTCAAATTACCAAGGGATGTAACGCAGGTGGTAACATGATCTTACACTACCAAGTCTCACTGAGTGGTGTTTTAAGTATAAAGGAAAGCACTATAGGCAACATTCAATGGATGGAAGGTATGAAAAGGATTCAACACACACACATTATTGAGTTCTATGTACAGTAATTGCTTTAGGTGTAAAAGTCACATTTCTCATTACTGTCAGATCAGAAACATCAACAGCTAGATACATGGACGATGACAACCGTGCCTGCCTCTGATGGTATTAACGTCACCACTCACACAAACATTTGTTTCCTTCCGTTTCTATCAAGCCTGACATTTCCATGTGGTGGAAACATCACCTGACTTCAGGACCCCTTTCAGGAGCAGATTCAACACAGCAGCACAAAGCTCAGTCAGAAGTTGCACATAAAGGGTTTATTTTGAATGTTTTGAGGAAGGATAGAGTTACATCATAATTATAAAAATTACTTACAGAATTAACAGAGTTGTACTGTGTATACTTCTAAATGCAGAGAACAGGGAACTGTCTACACGTTGTATAAAATAAAATTAAAAATGAATTCAAGCTCAAAAAAATGAGGTCGTTTATCTAGTTTTAAATGTGAACACGAAGACCTCTGAACTCTACTCATTCATTCGAACTGCACCAATGATGGAGAATACAGAGAGCGCAGCATTCCCAAGGAACAGACATTTCGACCATAATTGTCTGGATATTTTTCCTGTGTCATCTTTGGAGGACTTTCATCTCTTAGACAATCAGCGTTAAGTGTTTTCAGGCACTACAATTTGTGACAATCAGAACAGTTTTCTTTCTAATGGGTCTACCGTGTTCAGAGATTCAGGCCCAATGCACTTCGGGGTTTGGCACATAAAACAAGAATAGAAATGAAATCTGGCTTAGAAGCAACTGTGATTTTTAGAGCGTGCACAGTCCCTTCGAATGCTGCGTGACATCTACAACTGGAATCACCTTCTGTCGGCGCTACGACTGCGTCACCAGTGCGTCTTTACCCTACAACCACTAGAACAGCACAGTAAGCAAATATACAGGAAACCAAAAGCAAATCCAAAGAAAGAGAGAAAGAAAGAACCTAAGTCTCTTTAACATGCAATTTTAGTTAGTTACATTGGACATTCTACTTAGAAGAGAGCATGCAAAAATGGATGGTCTGCTTTTAAGGTTCTTCTCTGAAGTTTACGTGGCAGCCTGACATCACACACGCACGCACACACGATACGATACTAGAGCAGGTAAGTGAGGAAGGCCAATAAATTTTATACACAGATTCACGTCTTGTGTTGCCACAAGCCCCATGATAATTTTGGAAATTAATGTTGAACTCCTAAATGAGGAATCAACATTCAGATACCAGAACAATGCAAGCAATGCATGCAGATCTGAACTGTGAGCCTAAGGGAAGCCCAAGGTGGCAGGCTCAGAAGGAGTCAGTCACCCTTAAGGGTGGTGGAAGCCACCAAAAAGAAAAAAAGAAAAAAAGAGTGGGGGAGGGATGGAAAAACAATTAAAATACAAATGAACGAATAAAAACCTTCCCCTTCCCTCAGCCTTCCGTAAAGGTAATAAATGGAATAGTGATCAAAGTCATCACCACCATCATGCTGCATGGTCCAGATCGGGAGTTCATGGGTAACCAAAGTAACTTGGGGTGCTTGCAGAAAACCACAATGCAAGGCATCAGATAATGGCAGACACATTTTTTTTTTACTGATCCAGCCCTCAGGCCATTTCAAAAGGATTTTAACTTTCCAGTCATCGTGCCATGTTCTGCACTGTCCGTGCATGCAGGACACACTCACCCACTTGTGTAGGAGTCAGACTCAGCCCTGAGGTTTACACGCAGGACTGCACTGGTCACACACACGAGAAGCACCGAAGACTAGGGTATATCACACTGCGTCGAGAAGCGTGTCCCTGGGTGCCTATGAGAAAACACTGAGCACAGGGTGACTGCAGCCAGGAACAGACTGAGGTACTGTGTTCACATGGTGAGCAGTAGTGACCATCCAGTGTGCGAGGCGGTCCGCCTCCGTGTAGGCTAAATGGTTATCCAAAAACCATGCGCCTTGAACCATGGAATGATTCCTGCATCAGGAAGAGCCCCAACAAGGTAAACATACCTACACTTGGACAACTCTCTGGCGTTTGCTTGACAGCATTCAAATCTGTCTGGCCACAGACAGGATTCCCAACCTCCACAACTGGTTGTACACCATCTTTCTCCCAGCTGACAACCTCCACAACTGGTTGTACACCATCTTTCTCCCAGCTGACAACCCCCACAACTGATTGTACACCATCTTTCTCCCAGCTGACAACCCCCACAACTGGTTGTACACCATCTTTCTCCCAGCTGACAAGCTACCAGTGTTCTTCCAAAACACAGTGAGAGTAAGTTGACATTTGGCTGGTCAATCAGCCACGTTTCTAGTTCTGTCTCAGCTTCCTACAACCTTACAGGAGCAAACCGTGAATGCACTCGATGGTGAAGAGCTGCTATCTACCCATAACCAGCAAGGATGACTGACCTTCCACAGCGACACATCATAGACATGCAAAGCCTGGCAGGGGCCACAGAGGGAATGGACCTGCATGAACAGCATACCTGGAGCAAGAACAGACACTGCCACAACAGGGTCAAGGCAAGAAGCCGTATTTGTCCAACATTCTCTGTGGGGGAAAGAGCCAGGAGGAGTGGGAACAGGTAAAGAAGGGGAGAAGAGGCCTTCTGACCATATATCAACAATAACAGTAATAAAAATTAAAAGTCCCAGAGAACTTGATAGAAGGCAACAATGCCATACTGAAAACTTACATTTCTAATACAAATGCACTGTTCTTGCAGGAATTTACCACATATACAAACACTGATAAGACTGTTGCCTTTTAAATCCACATACTAAAATCCTGATGACCGGTGTGTACAAATGGACCAATGTGCTATCTAAAAGCACATCTATATTATTCCATGTGAACCAAGGTCCTGGGCTTTATTTTAAAAGTACTTATGATGAAAGAATAAACAACAACAACAAAAAATCAAACAAACAAACAACAACAAAAACCACAGAAAACAAAGCTTAGAATAGAAGGCAGCCTTTTACCCAGATTTCTCAACAGTTTACTAAATTCTACTGTGGGTTGTTAACTGTTTATGGCTAATTTATACCTGGACTCAAAGCTAAAAGCCTCCAGATTGCAATGGTACTGTGAAATTCTGACTTCTGAAACAACCTAATGTCCCTGTGTGCTTCCTGTGCCCAGTATTAATTTTAAACAAAGAGCAGGCATATTATAAATATGACTGACTTGGGTCAAGCACTCCTGTTGAACTGGAGAAAACATTATCACCCCCCACCCCAATCCGCAAGGAAAGGAGTGCCAGTGGTGAATGCCTCTGTGTGTGTATAATATATACATAGGCACACAGATGCAGATCTAGACAGGTAGCTATATAGATACATAATCTCTCAAAAAAGGCAGTAACAAAAATAACAAACTATGCTTGCATTGTGGCAGCAGAATAAGACAGTGTCAGAGTGAAGGGGAAAATGGTTACAATCTATCCAGATTTAAATGACTATGATACTAGCTTAACTTTTACCACCTTGCTTGTAACCCCCAACAGACAGCCTTCTTGTAAGAGGGAGGACCCCCTCACACAGATGCTTTGAAGAGGGAGGACTCCCCTCATAGATGCTCTGAAGAGGGAGGACTCCCCTCACAGATGTCTTGTGTTCGAATCAGTCTGCACTGTTCAGAACAACACCAGCTCTGCTGGTGGAGATTGTGGGTTCGCAGGGACATCTAAGCTTTCATTAAACTGGAAAGCAATCAAGTCTTTATGTCTACAAATTATACATTTAATAGTTCCACAAATTTGGCAAAGTTTGTGATGACATCTAGGATGTTTTCACCAAATCGTAGACGTAAATATGGAAGTCATCATCAAACTTGATGAAATAGACAGAGGGTTTGGCCTCTACTTGATGGATGACCATGCCAGTCCTTTTCGAGCCATCTTCTTTGGCATATTCCACTTGCTTGCCTACCAGGCTGTCCACAACTTCTCCTGGTTCCCTTTCTGCTGGAGGAGAATCATCTGTATTTAAAAAAAAAAAAAAAAAAAAAAAAAGCAAGTCAATATTTAGATATATCACTACAAGACTTTAAGATATCCTGAGTCCATTAACACTTTCTTCAAAGAGCCACTCTGTAAATATTTCAGGCGCATGGTCAATGTCCCCAATCCCTCATCTATGAGAATGCAACACCAAAGTGGCTAGGGCAGTCCAGAAGCTAATGGCCAAGATGTACTTCAGGAAAACACTGCTCACATGCTTTGCCCAACCTCATCTAGACAGATAAAAGTAATTTAAAAATTGTAACCCAAACAAACTCCTGGAGATCATATTAAATTATAGCTGCAATTATCTGACGTTAACTTTCCTGCAGGGCTTCCTGAGAACGTGCTGCCGCGCCCAGTGCTAAGGGTCACTGGGGTTTACTGTGAGTCTCAGAGCTTCCCCTCCTCAACTTCAATGCATCCGCTCACCTTTCATCCAGTCTCAGAATGAAGGAAACAAATTCACCATGCTTTGCAAGCAAGAATTAGGTGAACTCCACAGAGAGCAGGAGAAAGAAAGGCAGGTCCCTGAGGACGGCCCAGTCCCAGGAGGCCCAGGTTGCAGCTACCCATTGTTGCCACTACTACCCACATCAAAACAAAGCGGGGTGGGCTCGCAGAGCAGTCTCCAGACTATCTTAAAGCTCTGCTTGGAGGAGCAGACAAGCCACATGGTGGCAGATGCCTCAGACAAACAAAGCGGCCTCTGCGACCTCGGTGCAAGTGGAAACAAAAGTTTCCTAGCACAGCTTCTTAGTGGCTCATATACCGTGTCTACACTAACATCCTTTATCTCCAAGCACACAAGTCTCTCACTGGGTGACAGTCTAAAACCCAGAGTGATCGCTGGTACAAGCACAGACAATACAAACTGAGCGCCAAGGCACAATCAGTTCTTTTAAACCAGAAAGTCAAAAAAGGAAATATTTTTTCTCACAAATTCTCTTCCCTCAGGTGGCACTGTCTTACTATCCACACTTGCACAGTTTATCAAGGAATTTCAAATGCACAATACCACTGACAGGAACTCCTACTAGGAAACCCAGACACTGGAAACGCATGAGAAGATCAAGAAGTAGTTGGAAAAGTTGCAGCATTATGTGTCAAGAGCTTGCATGTCTATTCTGAGCTCAACAGCACTTGTTTGATGGACATTTCTCTACAGGCAGAGAATGCTTTCAAAGAACACTCTTTGGCACATAATCCTAGAGTACATAAAAATTTTCTTTGTAAATATGAACAAATTTTTTTCTAAAAAGTAAGTAGTCATTCCAGGCCAGATAAGTTCATCAGTAAATCCTGGTAACTGGCTTCTTCAGAAGAACTTTTACATCAGGTTTAAAAGAGAGATGGGTGGGAAGGAGAAGGGGGTGTTGTCACACAACTAACAGCATCTGCCAGCCTCAGTATCTGGTCAAGTGTCCATGTGTCTGAAAAAGAGTCTTTTTAGAATAGGGTTAGCTTGATATGGGGGTTCATGCCCACAGTTCCAGCACTCGGGAGGCTGGGGTAAGGAACTGTGAGTTTGACATCTTCGTTAAATAGCAAGAAACTGTTTCCAAACAAAACAAATACTAATTAATTATTAAATGAACAGTCTTATCAAAAAAATCATAAGAAAACAATTCCATTTATAGTAGCTTTTTTAAAAAGTTCTTAGGGGCAAAAGAAAGGCAATGTGTAGACTCTGAAAATCCTAAAACATTGTTGAAAAATATCAGAAATCTAAACACTTTTAAAAGCACCTCAGTCACACTGGAAGGCTTGCTGGAACATCAGCCAAGAGGGCAGCACATTCTGCAGACACACAACACCAACACTGTCAGCATCCCAGCCAACTCTTTACAGAAATTAGCAAACTGATTTCAAAATGCATATGCAACTGCAAAGAACTCAGACAGAACAGCCAAGGCAGTCCTGGGATGAACCAGAAAAAGAGGCCTCAAACTTCTTATTTCAATAATTACTACAAAGCAATGTAATCAAGACAGTGTGGGAGCTGCAATAACAGACCTAAAAATTGGTGAACAAAAACGGGGGTCCAGACACATTCACATATCCACGGCCAACTGATTTTCAATAAGGTGCCAAAATATTCTATGGAAGAAAAAACAGTCTTTTCAACACATGGTACTTAGTCACATGGGGAGCTACACGAAAAAAATTGAGTTCACCTCTATACCCTGACCATATACTATATACCACATGTTAATTTAAAAACACATCCAACTATACAATAATTAAAAGAAAACAAAAGGCCTTAAGTTATGATCTTGAATTTGGCAATTCTGAAGACACCAAAGCACAAGTAACAGAAGACACAGATGAACTGGACCTGAAAGTTAAAAATCTTAAGAATCAAAGATCAACAAAGAAGTGAAACAGCAGATGAAATAGCCCTGCAGAGCTATAACCCTAACATATGGGGAGAGAGGGTGTCCACAACGCAGGAAGGTTGGGTTTGAGGCCAGTTTGGATTATATAGTAAACTGCAGGCCAGCCTAAGCAACACGGCAAAATTCTGCCACAATGCACTCCTGCTAAGTGACTTGTGTCTAGAATGTTGACTTTAGACAATCATCTCACCATAGCTATACAAATGTTCAGTAAGCACACAAGAAGATCCCTGTGTCATCACCGGTCACCAGGGAAAAACACGGTAAACCACCAAGGGAACCTGCTTCAGCCTCACTAGGAGAGCTGATGGGATGAGATGTAAAAGCAGCACATGCTGGCGAAGACCTGAGAACACCCTCACCCACTCACCCACTGCTGAACGCAATCACAGTTTGCGTTCCAACAATGAAACCTGCTGCTGCCACCAAGACCCGGCAATCCCACTTCAAAGCACGTATTGAGGATAAATAGAAAAGCCCAGAGAGCATCTCTATACAAGTGTTTATAAAACATCAACACTCATAGTAACCAAAACATAAGAGCAGCCCAGATACTAATCAACAGCTAGACAAATGAAATATGGTATAATCCATACATGGATCATTATTTATAAAGAATGAAATCCTAAAGCATGTTCCAACATGGAGAGGCCTTGAAAGAATGCTGTTACTCACAAAGAAGGTTATTTCCAAGTCATTGGTATAGAATTTTGTATATTGATACAAATCATGGTCATGCCAAGTACTAGTCTGATTTATCACAAGAATATATATCCTAATCTAACAGATAGATATGATTCTATAGATATATAAGGTAAAATAGTTAAATAAGGTCTTCAAAAGCCTCAGAGAACCACAGAATATGGCATTTAAAGATGTTTTTATTATTCTAAAGATTCTTTGACAACAAGAAAAGTTAACTCCTGACAACACCCAGCAGACCTCAAAGATGAGGATGAGCATCAAAGAACCTCCTTATGAAGTTTGCTTCAAATGTGGCAAACCAGCCACTGGGCAAAATGTCCTCATTTCTGCCACAGACAGAATTCTGCCTAAAAAGCTGACGGCCAAACTATGCCAAGACAGGGTGAGCAAGTCCTCAATAGGTCCTTGCCTTGTGAATAAGTCTCTGGCAGAGACACTGGGCCAGAAGGTGGAAGATGAGGCTCCAACATTATAGAGAGTGCTGGGTGGCTGTTCAAGCAGTAAACTGTCTCAGTTTTTTCATTTTGGAAGCTGCACTACCGGTTCACCCAGGCACTTGAATTTTATTCCTCTCAAGTCTCTGAGGGGGGTTGAAGACCAGATAGTTTTAGTTTTACCATCAAGTTTAGTTGGTTAGGGGATTAGATCTTTTTAGATCAAGACAAAGGATTTAAGTTAATAGAGATGAGATTTGATAGATGTTGAATTTCATTCAGAAATTTAGACTCAACAAGACAGGAAAGATGTTTACTTCAAGTTTGACAAATACAAATAGCCAAATCAATATGAATGTAACATTTATATAACTCATGATTGTCTCATGGTTCTCCCTGCTGTATGTAGTTTGTTTTATTCATGTGTAATAAAATAAATATATGTTTTTTAAAAAGGAAGAATGCTAAATAAAAACTAGTCACAAAAGACCACATAAAAACCCATTTACACTCAAGGTCACAACAGTAAAATGTACAGGAAGTAAAATTATTGGTTGCTTAGGGCTGTAAGGACAAGGAAATCAGAAATAAAAAAGCTGGGCATGGTGGAAGCAGGGGGATGAAAGTCAAGGTCACTTTTAACTGAACTGAAGGCTGAAGATCTAAGCTACCATCTCAAAAATCAGGGTAGGATGAGGTGTGGTAAACAGCGTGGGCCTTTCTAAGGCAGCAGTGCTCTGAAGCTAACAGACTCAAAGAGCACACATCTGTGAACACACTAAAAGGCACTGGGTTGACTTTTCAATACAAAAATTCAGCAAAAAGAAATGGTTGTAAGTTTAAAGCAAAACCTGCATGGGCATACAAGTGCACTCCTGTCAACCCAAGCACTCTGGAGCCTGAGGCAGGAGGATTAAATTCAAGGCCAGTTTAAGATAAAGTAAGTCCTGGACCAATCTCTGCTATGTGACTGTCCGAAAGAACAAAGACTGAGCTTTGCATAAACAGGTCATCGCCCTTACTTTCTACTTTTCTGTAAGTTCTCTCCAAGATCAAGTTTGTTTTGTTTTTATGGTGTTAGTGATACATCACATGACCTTATGGGTGCTTGGCAAGCCCCGCCTCTAGCATCGAGTTTTATTTCAAGCCTCCAATTAGCTGGTTTCAGGAAACCAGTATTCACAGATAAAATTATCAATGTCGATGACCGGCTTTCATCTGGGAAAAAGTAAGCAAAACTAGACTTACAATGAGCTACTAAAAACAATTAAAGAATTTACTTTATTCTCTTCATGGCCACATACTTTCCATTAATAAAAAGATTTCATTGAAATATTTCTAAAAAATTAAAATAACCTTTCCAAATGATCATTTTATCATCTAAAAATAAAAATAAAACCAACAACAACAAAACCCCCTTTTTGACTGTATTTGTATACAAAAAGGGCCCAAACTGGGTGTGGTGGTGCATGCCTTTAATCCCAGTACTCAGGGAGACAGAGGCAGGTGAATCTCTGTGAGTTTGAGGCCTGTGGATCTCTGTGAGTTCAAGGCCAGCCTGGTCTTACAAAGCAAGTCCAGGCCAGCCAGGGCTACACAGAGAAACCCTGTCTTGAAAAACCGAAAGAAAAAAGAAAAAAGAAGGCACAAGTACCCCCAAACATACCTGCAAACCTGTTACTCAAGTATTTAGTTAAAATACAAATTCCTTTCAGATTACTAAAGCCAAAAAAGTTGCTGATGTGTCAGACTTACTGGAATCGGGCATGATGCGGAGATCGCCTTCTTTGTAATCATCTAGGAGCTGGTACATGTACAAGACAGGGTCTTTCTCATAGGTGATGTAAAACCATGTGTTCATGACAGGTGCCCGTGCCAAGACCATTCCCCTCCACTCATCCTTAGAGCCATCCTCTGTTTCAAACATGTGCTCCACTGCTTTGCCAATCATTGTGTCCGCTAAGTGTGCATCGCTGATCCGAGATGTTGCTATAATTAAAAGAGCAAAATAAAATACTTCAGCAAGTGTTTCCCAACAAGATTCAACTTTGCCCATGCAATAGATTACTAAACATGACACTGGTCAAAAGATCCAAGATGAGCAACTACCAAACCAAATGCCAGGGCCTTGCACAGCAGTAGATTAAACAGGAAGAGCTGGCCCAAGGTGGATAACAATCTGTTTTGTTATTTTCTGGTCTCAGGTGCTCAGTATTACACCTAAACCACAGAATATATGGTTTTGCCATTGCTCACTTAGCAGTTACTTTAAGCTACAAGTTAGCATCAGACTCAGAAGAATGCAAGAAGAGCAGGGTCTCCACACACAGCACACAAGGTGCCTCCTTCCTAGTAATATGTGATGAAGTCCTCTAAACCATACATGTGCCCATCCACCCTCAATATATAATACAAAAAATTAACCTAACATATCTTAGCTACTGTTTTAAAGCAACTGCAGCTTTACTTCTTGTCACTTGATTTTCATGTTCTAGGAACAGTTATTTACTCTTATGCCTACCATCTAGTCTCTATGGCAACAAGAGTGATCGCTGTGGTCCCTAAAGAAAACTGACACTTAAAATGCCCCCATCTGGCCAGGCGTGGTAGCACACGCCTTTAATCCCAACACTGGGGAGGCAGAGGCAGGTGGATCACTGTGAGTTTGAGCAAAGACAGAGAAACCCTGTCTTGAACACCCTCCCCCCAAAGCCCCCATCTGTAAGCCCTTCGGTCTCTCCTCAACTTGAAGCAGGCCCAGTCAGTCAGTCTACCCAGAAAAGGTTCCTTCCCTCTTCAGGGGACAGGCAATTTCCATAGCAAGGTCCTTAGAGCTCTCCAGGACAACGAGGGACAGTGGTGCCACCTCCCTCACCAGGCGCTGTTCTGTTCTTAAGTTAACAGTACAGTTACCTAAAGCTGTCTGGTTTTTTGGAGCTACTGACCCTGTAGCATCTGAATATTCCAATGAAGCAAGGGCCCTCTCTCTGCTCTTAGCACTTAGAGCAGTTTCTGTGTGGTGTCATGAGATGGCCCAGGAACAGCCCTACATCTACTCTGTCATTCATATAAGAAGCAGGTGAAGAATTGCCAGCCTTTCTGTGTGTTGCTTTTAACACTGGACAAGGTATAAGGTGTCACTCCAGTTCTCCCATTCTAGACAAGTCTTTCCAACTATTCAGTTCTCCTTTCTAGTCACCCATCCAGTTTATCTATTAAAATCAAAAGGAAAGGAAATTCATATTTTCTTGGCAAGCATTCTGCTACTAAAACTAATTAGGACACATAACTTGTTCATGGTGTTACATATGCAACACCAATCAGAAACAAGACAAAAGCTCCCCTGCAGGACACTTAAAACATACAGAAGTGCGCCAGGCATGGTGGCGCACGTCTTTAATCCCAGCAATCGGGAGGCAGAGGCAGGCGGATTGCTGTGAGTTCGAGGCCAGCCTGGTCTACAATGTGAGTCCAGGATAGCCAAGGCTACACAGAAAAACCCTGTCTCGAAAAACAAAACAAACAAACAAAAACAAAAAACAAACAAAAAACCCCTAAAAACATACAGAAGTGCAAATTTAGTAAAACAGTCAAGTTTTGAAAATCTTAATGTTGAATTAAAAATGTTTAAGATAATATTAATTATGTGTATAAGGATGTATGCAGAGGCCAAATAAGAGTGTCAGATCCCTTGCAGCTGTTGTGATAGGCATCTGCTAGAAGTCAGTTGCAACACAGTCTGAGATAATTACCATTAAACTTTTCAAACTGTTACACCATGTGTCTAAAAAAATATACAAAGAAATACAACTCCTGGACAATGGCCACCACAGTTAATCTCTTCTGGGGAGCTGGAGAGATGGAGCACTGTCTCCTCTTCTAGAGGTCCTGAGTTCAATTCCAGCAACCACATGGTCACAACCATCTATAATGTGATCTGATGCCCTTCTGGCCTGCAGGTTTACATGCAGGCAAAACACTATATACATAATAATAAATAAATAAATCTGGTGCCCTCTTCTGGTGTGCAGGCATACATGTAGGCAGAACACTGTGTGTTATAAATAAATAAATCTTAAAAATAAATAAACTCTTCTCATTAAAAAGCATAAGAACTAGCCGGGCAGTGGTGGCGCATGCCTTTAATCCCAGCACTTGAGAGGCAGAGGCAGGCGGATCGCTGTGAGTTCAAGGCCAGGCTGGTCTACAAAAGCAAGTCCAGGACAGCCACGGCTACATAGAGAAACCCTGTCTCAAAAAACTAAAACTAAAACAAAACAAAACAAAAAAACAAAAAAAGAAGAAGAACAACAACAACTTGGGGCTGAAGAAATGGCTCAGTAGTTGAGAGTACTGACTGTGAGTTCAATTCTCAGCAACCATATGGTGGCTCACAATCATCTATAATGAGGTGTGGTGCCCTCTTCTGATATGCAGGCATACATGTAGGCAGAACAATATTATATATATATAATATCTTTAAAAATAAAAATAAAAAAGGGGCTAGAGAGATGGCTCAGAGGTTAAGGGCACTGACTGCTCTTCCAGAGGTCCTCAGTTCAATTCCCAGCAACCACATGGTGGCTCACAACCATCTATAATGTGATCTGATGCCCTCTTCTGGTCTGCAGGTGTACATGAGGCTAGACACTGTATAAATAATAAATAAATAAATCTTTAAATAAATCTTTAAATAAATAAATAAATAAATAAAATAGCTTGAAAGACCATTTCTCCAAAGATGATATACAAATAGCCAACAAGCATGCAGGGACACTCATTGCCATTAGCTGTGTACCCTTACACCTACAGATGGCTACTATCAAAACAGAAAACACGAAGCAATGTGGGCAGAGATGGTGAGCTGAAACTCCTGTGCTGGTGGGGCTGTAAGATGATCAACAATGCAGGAAACACTGTGGCAGTTCCATTGAGAAGACCCCATGATCAGTTAAAACCACTCCTGGGGGGCATCACCCAGAAGAACAGCAAAGTTTCAGAGAAGCCACACCCACAGCAGCTTCCAACATGGAGGGAGTCACCAATAAACAACATGGGGTACTTTCAGTACTGAGAGGGAAGGCACTCCTGCTATGTGCTATTTTGTGGATAAACCCTGAGTTCATGACACTAAATGAAACAAGTCAGTCACAGAAAAACCAATTCTCTATGACACCATTTACAGGTGAGTATCCAAACTCCTAAAGAAGAGACTAGGGGGCACTAGGGGCTAAGTAAGGGGAAACGGGGAGAGGCTGCTTAACAATCACAGGCCTTCACATCTGCAAGATGAAGAGGCACTGGAGATGTTCCACAATATAACATGCTAGCACTAAACACTATACACTCACAAAATGATCCAAACAATAAGTTCAGCATTGTTTTCACTATGTTGCCACACTACCCATCCTGCCCTGAGTGGATCGCTATCAGTCTTGATCATGCTTGGCAGGAGTGGGCAGGGACGGGAGGTGTGGGGGTTGTAAACAGACGTTTCCAACAGACAGCGGGAACTCACTGTACAACTGTGAAAAAATGAGGGTGTAACAGGCTTAGGGACCTGAAGGGTCTCCAGATCTTGCCCTGAGAACCACTAATGTCATCACACACACTTCAGCTGTCTTTTTCTTCATTTCTCATATCACTTTAATTACAGTTCAATGCACTCACTGTTTCCTCCTAATAAAGAACCCAAAAAGCAAGTACCTTTAGATTCTACTCTCATGATGAACACTAAAGTTAGGATTTAATTGTCTAGCCAAGTATGGTTGTTCATACCTAGAATCCTAGCCCTCCAGAGCCCGACACAGGAGGATGGCAGTGAGCTCAGGACCAGCCAAAAGAGCACCAAACTACTTACTAACTGTATCAGACACACAGTATCTTCTTATCTTGCGGATCTGAAGCATCGTTTGGATTTCTCTCTTCAAAGTGCTTTAGCTTACAACCATAATCTATGTCCTCTGCCGAATGCTAGACACCCCAAAACTAGAACGACACCACCAGGAATGCTCATATGCTCTGCTCCTGGCCTATGAAGAGTCAAGTGAGAAGAAACAAGCCTTTCCCTGGAAAGCAGAAAGACTGAAATCCTGGGTCAGAAGACTCATCTTAACACCTCTTACTCACCACATAACACAACCAAACCCCAGGGGTTACAGCTTTCTAAGGTGCCAGTAAGACACTTTAACAACTGCGTTTCCAGCAGGAGGCATGACTGAGGTCAAGAGTGCAAGATTATGTACTCAAGAGTTCAATCATACTAGGATGACTGGGGGGAGGGGGGCATGGCACACACCTGTCATGCCAGCTACTCAGTCAGGAGGCTAAGACAGGAGGACTGTTTGAGCTCATGAATTGGAAACCATCCTGGATAAGGCTCAAGTTAGCTAGAGTTCTGCCCTAGATGGGGTTACAGACCCATTCTCTCTCTAAAAAGTTGAAAATATAAACATAAAAGTTTGTAAAAATGAAATTGTGCTTTAATGGAATGAGACTTTCCAGATCTATGAGGCTTAATTTTCGTATTAAGCCTTAAATTCTGAAAGAATATAAATCAGTATTTTATGACGGAGTAATTAACAGCAGTAAGATGTTTTGAAACATATACTTACATAACATTAACTTGCATATATCCTACTTAAAACTAACATCAATAATCTCTACTTTTAGCTTAGACTGAGTGCCTTAAGGGACATTTACAAGGCAAAACTGAAACAATGTGACGTAACATCAAAGTTTTCCACTTCCAAAACTTCCAAAAGAATGGACAGTTTCTCATCATGGATGTGTCGTCCCCTGCAGTTCCAAGCACAATTACCATTCGTAACAGACAAGGAGTAAAACAACCCAAGAGTTCCTGAACGAATCACCAACAACAGTGAGACTGGAAACCTCTAATCAAAGATCTACCTTTACACCTCTTCAGGCCCTGTACTGTGGTTTCAGAGCAGCTACTCCAGATCAGTGTTGTGTCTCTAAGTGATAAATATTTATCAGAGCTGCTATGAGGTCTGATACAAGTTAAAACACTAATAGTGAGAACCAAAAAGCATTTCATTACTACTTTTAAAAGTAACAGTGTTTTTAAAATAATAAGTTTAGAAACTTACCAACTCTATCAGGGAGGACTTCAAGTGCAGAAACTCTTTCATCTTTATTAAGTTCTAGTCCATAAACACAGTCAAATCCATCATACTTTATAAGATACAGGGAGGGATTCACAGGCACCTGGTCCAGGACAGTCCCCTTCCACTGGGTGACAGGGCCGTTGCCCTCTCTCCACCCATGCTGGATCCTGCAGCCTACGATGTTCCGCCGGGGCTGGGACACAGGTTTGCTTGGTCCCACACTGGTCCGATGTTTTCTGTATTCACACATACAATGTATTATTCTCACAAGTACACATATCTGGGCCCAAACAACCACTAGCTTGCATGTTCTTTATTACACATGACCCTAAGGCATGGATAAACTCCTCCTGGTAAGCCAGAAGAATTGCAAGTTTGAAGCCAGCTTGGGCTGCAGAGCAAATCTGCTTCAAAAGCAAAGGGCTAAAGAGATGCCTCAGTAGATAAGGCCATTTGCTGGTTTCCAGCATCCATATGGTATTTTATAACTGTCGGTATTCAGTCAGGCGCGCAGTTAGTACACATAATAGAGGCACTCACAAACACATTTTTAAAAAAAAAAAAACATAGTATTTTACTACTACTTATGCCCTGGAAAGCTTGAAATAAACTAACTGTAAACAAGTAGGACTGTGTGTACACACACTACATTTCCTCGCATACTTCAATTTCTCACAAGCACATTTTAGTATTTTATGACAAACTATTATATAATACTGAAAGTACTGCAGCAACAAACTATGGTGTTTGTGTACTACTACTGATTGAAATGATTACATAAAATGCTAACACTCTATTTGTATACACACACATGCATGTACAAGAGTGTATGTGTCCATACAGCCAGGATCCACCCATCTCTGCCCCACCCCTAAACTGCTTAAGTTACAGACAAATGTCCCATCTGGGGACCCAAACTCAGTTCCTTATGTTTATTCAGAAAGCATTTTACTCCCTCTGTCATCTCCCCAGTCCCCTATCTGGCTCCTGATGTGGGGGCAAAGGTGGGGGGCACACACTCCATTTCACTTTGAAATACAAAGCAAAGAAAGGACAAGACTTTGGCTGAGCCAAACCAACTTGCCAGAAGCTACTATGTGCCAAGAGCAAAACAGAGCTGAAACAGTTTCCTTCCCACTTTACAAGTATACATAGCAATCACAATTAATTTGTTTGTAAGAAACAAAACTGTAGTTACAGTAGCTAAAGCTGTAATTATGTATATGTGTATACACACACACACACACACACACACACACACACACACACACACGTTTAGAGTAAGTGCCTTGTTTTAAACATGTCACAGGAGCAGAGCTGAGGAGACTTGGGAAATCTGAGGTGAGGAGAGCAACTGTTATCTTCTCCATATGGAACCCTGCTAGACAATAGACAGAAGTACCTTAAAGAGGACAGACCCATGAGTCCCTGGCGGAGGTGTGGCAGGGAGGAGAGGCTGCCCAGGAAAACATAGCCATGTAGTAGATAAAACTGTTACTGGCACTAAGCAAATAAAGAAGCCAGGAAAGAGAAGTTTTCCAGTTGGCTGTGCCAAGGGGTTGCCCAGATTAGATGCTTGTTTCTGGGTGTTGCTGAGAATGTTCTGGAAAGAGAACAGTATTTGAACTGTTGGGCTGAGAAAAAAGGATGTGAGCTCAGCAATGCAAATGGGCTTCACTCAACCTGCTCAGGGCCTGAACACGACAAGCAGGAGGATGTCATCTTTTTTTGTCCCGTCTGAGCCAACAGGCAGGAATATGGTTTTCTCCTGCTCCTGGACAGCTCTTCTGATGGCTCCTGGTTCTCTGGCTTTGAACTAGGACCGAACTGCACCATCAGCTCTCCAGGTCTCTGGCTGACAGACTGCAGGTTGAGACGACTTCCCTGCCTCCATATTGCATGGCTCAACTTCTCATAATCTATATGTTCTATCTCCTATTGGTTCTCTTACCCCAGAGAATCCTTACATAGGAACGGAAAAGCTCAAAATGAGAGGGCTAGGTAAGAGACAACATGAAAAAAGCCAGGCAAGGTAAGAAACAGAACCTGAAGGTTTAGGTCATGTAAACAAACCTAGAGAAATCTAAGCATGTGTTTCCGTTTGAACAGAAATGAGTAATAAAGGAAGGCAGAGGGCAAGACCTGAGAAGTGAGCAGCACATGGTGACAGGTGGGTGTAAAGGCTGCAACAGAAGTTGTGCTGTCTGTCAAAGGCAAGGCACTAAAAGCTGGGCTCCAAAACTGTCCTTAAGTTAACGCACCTCAGAAAGTGTACCTTGGAAGCCAGGCAGTGATGTTGCACGCCTTTAATCCCAGCACTGGGGAGGCAGAGCAGGCGCATCTCTATGAGTTCGAGGCCAGCTGGTCTACAGAGCGAGTTCCAGGACAGCCAAGGCTACAAAGAGAAAGCCTGTCTTGACAAAACAAAAAGCGTACCTTGGGAAGTCAGAAAAAGAATAGCTTAAGCTGAGACATGTCCCCGTAAAAACAACACTCTTTGAGCATCCAGGCAAAGGGACCAAATTGTGTGTAAAATAAAGAAATTAAATCCGGCATCAATAATCTCTCCTCCAGGCTAGCCTGGGAGGTAGGGAAAGAAGGCCCCACTGACTACCCTTCTAATAATACCAACATAAACAGCATATATACACACGAGCATGTGCACACCACAATGTATTTGTAAAGGTCAGAGTTGGTCCTCTTCTTGCACATTACTTGAGTTTAGGGAATTGAACCCAGGTCGCCAGGCTTGCATAGCAAGCCCTTTCTCCCTCTAAGCTATCTCACTAGTTCCCGTAAGATTGTTTCTTCCTGAGGATAGTGGTGATTCTAGCAGAACTCACAAGACTGGAGCTCATCCCAGCAGCAAGAGGAAGTAGCTCGAATGGCTGCAGTGGCACATCAGCTGGCAGCTGGCTCTGCGACACTGCGATATGGTGCTGTACCCTTACGTGTGCTCACACGTCTCTGAAAACAGCAATTTTTAAGTGTTCTTGGGTAGTTTTGGTGTATTTTGTCCACTTAAAAATAAATCCATACTTTATGGCAGTAAATGAGGAAACATTGTCTGCAAACTATTTTATGCATCATGACATACTTTCTTTTCTCCCTCAAATGGTCACAAGTCCTCCCCCTCAACTTCAGGTGTAAGTGACTCATGTCAGTATTTGATAGTCAATCAAAATGTGTGACTGTCCTGACATTATAGATTTAGCACAATTCTTAATCTCTTATACAACCATCATGACAAGAGTAGAAAAGCTTTGATAAAGCTATCAAAAGCTCATAACTACTAAATACTCAAGAGACCCAAGCGGGGACTTGTAGACACATTTGTAGTTTCTAGGAACAAATATCTGTCCTCCTGGGGGACTGCACATGTCTTAGAACATCAGAATCCTCACAAGCTGCCTGTGGGCTTTCATGCGCATGTCCCAGGGAAGCACCTGTACAGGAACAGGCTTACAGCAAAGGCTAAGGGAGGTGCCTCAACTCACGAAGAAAAAGGTTTGGCCACACATACCACTTCCTAACTTCAAGATGGGCCATTGTAACTTCCCAGATCCTAAGTAATAGATATTGTTATTTCTGCTTAGGATCGCTTTGTCTATTCAGAATCTTTGCTTCTTCTACATGAATTCTGGGGGTATTTTTCTAGTTCTGTGCAAGAAATTACACTGGGATTTTGATGGGAACTGTATTGAATCTGTAGAAAGCTTTCACTTCCACAGTATGAATTCTGTCAGTCCATGCTTTAAATAAATCACTAAAAAGTCAGCAGGAGTTAGGATCTAAAGATAGGCCTTTCCCACCTTATTCTACTCTACTTCTGATGTTGGTTCTAATGTAAATCATAGTTGGGTACCATTTCCTTTTCATCCTTATTAATTTATTTTGTGTGCATGTGCATCTGTGACAACTTGCAGAAATCAGTTCTCTCCTTCCATCATGTGGGTCCTGGGGATAAACCTCATGCTATCAGGTTCAGCACCAAGCATCTCTTCTGGCTGTGCCCTATCACCAGACTTTTTCACTTTTTGGAGGCAGGATCTCACTCAGTAGCCCATACATTACATGAAATTCTCAAAGAATAAAAATTAATTTTTAAAAAAGAAAACACTGGGGCTGGAGAGATGGCTCAGTGGTTAAGAGCACTGCCTGCTCTTCGAAAGGACCTGGGTTCAATTCCCAGCACCCACATGGCAGTTCACAACTGCCTGTAACTCTAAGATCTGACACCCTCACACCAACACACATAAATTAAAATTTAAAAAAAGAAAAAAGAAAAAAACCACTGAGCCAGGCATGGTGGCACATGCCTTTAATCCCAGCACTCCGGAGGCAGAGGCAGGCATGGAGTTCAAGGCCAGCCTGGTCTACAAAGTAAGTCTAGGACAGCCAAGGCTACACAAAGAAACCCTTCTTGAAAAAACAAAGAACAAACAAAAAGAAAGTGCTGGAATGACAAGTTAACACTGAGATGTTCAACTCTTATAAACTGTTCTAGACTCTAGTGAAATTTAAAATGCTTGGGAGGCTGAGATGACTCAATAGGTCTGGAGCTTCCTAAACAAGCAGGAGGAAAACATGGCAGAGTTTTGATCCCCAGCACTCACATCAACTATATTTTGACAGAGGAGACAAAAGAGCCTGGAACAAGGCAGCTAGACTAACTGAACTGGCAAACTCTAGGTTCAAGTGAAAAACTCTGTCTCAATATAGAATAAATTGAAGAAAACACACCTGATGTCAATCTCTGGCCTCCACATGCACACATATCCTCCCCCTCATCACCAATGTGAACATACATGCGCACACGCACACAACATACACACAAACTTAAGGATTGATCCAAGATATATTTGCTCTTGTATTTAAAGAAAACTCATTTCTCTCAATATTAAAAAGAAGTGGCAGAAAAACAGGAAAGCTCTCTAAGAAGCTCTTTTTAAAAAAGGAGAAACTTTGGGGGAGAGAGCATCTCTTAAGACAGGAGAAAATGTAATGATAAAGAAAAAAGGGAAGGCTGGGCAGTGGTGGCACATGCCTTTAATCCCAGCACTCGGGAGGCAGAGGCAGGAGGATCGCTGTGAGTTCGAGGCCAACCTGGTATACAGAGTGAGTCCAGGACAGGCAAGGCTAACACAGAGAAACCCTGTCTCGAAAAACCTAAAAATTAAAAAAAAAAAAAAAGAAGAAAGGGAATAATGGAAAGGAAGATTTAAAGGTGCAAGGTAGAGAAAAGAATATGGGAAGGTGTAATTAACATTAGAGGCCTTATGGTGGCGCACACCTTTGATCCCAGCATCTGGGAGGCAGGGGCAGGTGAATTATTGTGAATTTGAGGACAGCCTGGTCTACAAAGCCAGTCCAGGACAGCCATGGCTACACAGAGAAAGCCTGTCTTGGAAAAAAAAAAAAAAAAAGAAAACATATTGTCAGAAACAGAAGCATATAGTATCTGTTAATGCCTCAAATCTAACTATCTTATCTTACTTTTACTTTTGTAAGATGTAACAGTTTTTCAGGACTTTCTCCTATGCTTTAAGCTAACTACAATTCATTTTTGTGTTTTCAATAAAGCCAGTTATCATAAAAAAAAAAATAAAGGCCTGTAATAAACACTATCTTCTGTGTCTGTGTACATGCTTGAACCCTAGTGGTCAGAAGAGGAGCCTCAAGGACTGGAGCTGTATGTGGAGGTTCTAAGCTGCCATGTGGATGCTGGGAGCTAAACTCTGCTTTCTTACAAGAACATTAAGTGTTCGTAATTGCTGAGCCATCTCCCCAGCCCCCAATCCAAAACAACAAAGACCATCTAGGAATAACTACACCAGCAGCTGGGAAGACCTCTACAATAGAAGCACTCAGGGAGGCAGTGGCAGGCAGATCGCTGCAAGTTCGAGGCCAGCCAGGACTACAAAGCGAGTGTAGGACAGCCAAGGCTACACAGAAAAACTTTATCTCAAACAAACAAACAACTTTAATCTCAGCACTCAAGAAGCAGAGGCAGGCAGATCTCTATGAGTTTGAAACCAGGCTGGTCTAAGTCTAAGACAGCCAGGGCTACACAGAGAAATTGTCTCAAAAAACAAAAAATAAAATAAAATAACTTTGTCTTTTTGTAAGATACAAATGAACAATTAGAAAAACTTCTTTCCCTGGTAGCTATTACTTATGTCTAGGTGATGCTGTCATTTCTGGGTGTAAAATAACAGCACAGAATCATGATGAAATAGAACAGTATCTTCATGCAAGTCACCATGGGTTCATCTACACCCTGTCAGAACACCAGCAATGCCTGAGGAGACTCCACAATACCTAAGGGAGTTAATTCAAGACACATGTTTTGACAGACAGTAACATGGCGGTCCACTTGGATGCCTACACCAAGTACTATCTAACCTAAATATTATGACTCAGCCATTTTCAGGTAAGTCAAGAAAGCCTGAAGCTCTGTGTGGTTGTGCTCTTCCTTAGTCCCAGGACTTGGGTGGCAGAGGCAGAAGGATCTCTGTGAGTTAGGCCTGCCTGGCCTACATGAGTTCCAGGCCCACTAAGGGAACATACATAATGAGACTTTGTTTATCTTTTAAAACAAAACAAAGCAAATTAGTAAAACACATGACACCACCCTTTTAAAAACACCACCTTGGGCTGGAGAGATGGTTCAGAGGTTAAGAGCACTGACTGTTCTTCGGGAAGTCCTGAGTTCAATTCACAGCAACCACATGGTAACTAACTAGCTCACAACCATCTATAATGTGATCTGATGCCCTCTTCTGGCCTGCAGGTGTACATGCAGGCAGAGCACTGTATATATAATAATAAATAGATCTTTAAAAACAAAAAACAAAAAAAGAACCACCACCTTGAAATGAAGACCTGTGCCCCATTCATATGGAGGAGGGAAGAGTTAATATCTAAAAATAAAAACAACAATCCACTGTAGCTAAGTTCACTTAAATGCTTTTCCGACTGTTTTTTTTTCCACTCAGGACATAACGTAATAGCATCCCAAGCATCGTCACTCAGCAGGTCCCCAGCCCACAGCAAGAACACAAATGATTTTGCCTAGCCTGTTGAGGCCCTGGATTAGATCCTTAACAGAGATAGCAGTCAAAACAAATACACGCCACATCCTCTGCAATGGAGATGGACTCCTGAATTCTCCTAGCACCCCCTAGGGGCAGGTGTGGGCTCTGACTGCAGCACTGCTCTTCTCCCTTCAGCATCTAACTGTAAAGGTCTCCCTGAGCCCTCCCACTACTGTGGGAAACAACAGGACAGCGGGTGTGAGGATGGAGAGATGCAAGAAGCTGAGGTTCTGCTGGTTTGCATTTGGTTTTCATTTTTTTAAAAAATCTCTTGTAGAGAGAAACCTACGTTGAAGAGCTGAACGCTCACTAATCTGGTCTAACACCCCAGAATGGGAAGAAATCTGCAACGCTCCGTGTCCCTCTCACTCCATGCAAGACATTTATAGGCAGGACCCAACAAAGGAACTTTTGTTTTTTCTCAGCCTTCTGTCTGCCTTCAAATCTGCAGTAGGAACTTTCATTTCACCTTCTGGGGCACAGCAATATCCTTAAGGCTTCTGGCCTTAAACAAGCCTATGAAAGCAACAGTGCTGTTCCCTAATATCAAACACACAACATGAGCTCTTTGCATTGGTATGCCTATGAACCCCAAGATGTTAGGCTTTTAGTTTATTCTTTGACAATTTTATACATGTGTATCATATATCTTGTGCCTTAAAGAGTCAAACTCATGATATAACGAATGCTCAGCATTACTTAGGAAAGAAACAAGAAATCTTGCACAAAATGCATGCATAACACAACTATGCGATCAAACAAATGTCTAGCCTCTTAAGTCAATGAAATGTTAACAAATGGTAAGTATTTGAAAATAGGTTTTTAAAAGGGGGCTAGGGTGCTCAAACACCATGCCTTAATATTCTAAACTTCTTTTAGGTGGCAAAATCTAATCTGAATGAACTACTTTGGTCTTACAAAGATGTAGTTACTTGTCCCCTACCCACTGCATAGGATTTGTGGTTTTTATTTCTGCCTTACTGTTATTCTCTATTTGAGGCAAGAGTCAGCTTCCCATGTATGCCATGCTAATGAGGAGAGCTACCGCATAAATAATCACATCCCTGAATACAGCAAAGCCAGGAAGATGGTAAGGAAAGGTAAGGGTTACTCCATCTCTGGGAAGAGCACTTACCTAACTTTTAAATGTTTGTATTCTAGGTCATTTCTTAAGGTAAGTATTATATTTATATTATGCATTCATCTGAACGAGATAAATGTCTGGTTCAATCACCAATTGAAGGAAGGAGCTCCTGTTTTACAAGAGCATGACCAAGAACCTATTCTTGTCAGCTCCACCTAAGCAGCTAAAGGACTCCAAGACCCACCGAGAACCATTTGGAGTAACTGTACAGACTGTTGACACATGGTGAAAGGGCCTTCTGCGGGAACTTAGATCCCTTAGATCAAGTCGTTGTTAGAGTGCTATACCCACAATGCAAGAGTACAGTCACCACCGCATGGCAACTACAGGACTACAGTACATTTGTCACTTAAAACACATGAGTATTGCAGGCCTGGTGACATGTGCTTGCACATATATGATCCAAGCAGTATGGAGGTTGTGACAGAAGAATTATACATTTTAAGCCAGCTTAGATTACACAGTGAGACAATTTTTTAAAGGCTTTTAAATTATATTTTATATATAATGTATATTACATGTAAATATTAAATTATAAATTACAAGTACAAAGCAGAACGCGGCAGCTGGCTAGGTAGACCCTAGCATCAGATATCTCTGCTCAGCCCTTTGGCTAACAGCAGATCAAGACCTGGAGAGGTTTAGCTTTCATATGTGTCTCTGTTGTTTCCCAGCATCCAGCTGGTTCACATTATGACAGAGGATGACTATGACTCAAAGGCTTTTAACAGCTCAAGCACATGCCTAACACACTTCATCCAGACCAAGGAGAAGGAATGGACAGGGAGGATGACCACGCACAATTACTAGGCATTAAGTGGAGGCAAGATAAGAAAAGCAGCTCTGGCTTACGAGGTAGTCCTGGGTACTAGTTATCTAAAAAGAGGCTTAAACTGCTTACTTGTGAGACGTCCTCTTCTTCATCATGTTTGCAGATACGCCAGCATGGCCTACGAGAGAGGAGATTTATGGTCAGCAAAAAGTGGATTAAAAACAAAACCTTGCTTCATAAAGCTTACAACAGGCCATTAAACGCCAACATGTTAGCCTTCTGAAAAGGAAACAATGTGGGCAGCAAAATGACCAGTGGCTCTTCACCCAGCTCAGCCATAAAAGCAAATCCAGTTACATGTACAAAATTAGTAAGTTACACTCCTTCCTCATCATACAGCAGTAAATGGTACAGAACTCAACTCATCTTCCCCCTCATAATCTAGGAAACATAGGAACCATCTGGAACATAGGAACCAACACAGACACCAGGCAGCAAAGGCCTAAAAGAACTGAAAGCAGACCAACAAATGAAGGGCCACCGTGAACTCATTTCTGAAAGCCAGTGAGGGAGGGAGGACTGTTTGTTACTAGCACGCAGCAGTGTAGCGTATACAAGGAGAGATACTCAGAAGAGAACTCCAAAACTCGGTGGGCTGGGGCTCAGCCAGGGTCCACACTCTGGCTAAACAGGAGTCTGGACAGAAGCAAATTCTGAGAAATCATAAGTTGATAAAATTGTTCAAATTCCACCACTCACTTCTTGGACTTGTGGGGTAATTAGAAGCAAAACAAGAATCCTCAAGAAGTCCACAACAGCCTACATAAAAGAGAATAACAAATCCATCCTCAACACCTGCTTGACAAACTTCACTGTTCTTTAAAATGTCCAACTAATTCTCTTAAACTATTAGACAAGAAAAGCCTAGATGTCTAACTCATCGGCAAAGCATTTGCTAGAATATACAAGACCCTTGGCTTGATCTTCAAAACACACAGAGAAGGGGGAGAGGGGAATAACTCAGCTTGATGTCACAAGCCACTAATCCCAGTGTTCAAAAGGTGGTTGGGGTGGGACAGACCAAACAGACACCAATAACAAAGTAGATAATAAAAACAAATGTTTAGCATGCAAGGACATTAAAAGATAAGCACATGCTCCCAGCACTTGGGAGGCAGAGGCAGGCGGATCACTGTGAGTTCGAGGCCAGCCTGGTCTACAAAGCCAGTCCAGGACAGTCAAGGATACACAGAGAAACCTTGTCTCGAAAAACCAAAAGGTAAGCACATACAAATACTCCCTAAAATGAAGAAATATAAAGAAAACAAGTCAAAGCAGTAAAAACTAAACCACCCACATTGCAAATCTCACTGGATGTGATTAGTAGACCATGTACATCAATAAGTCAATCCAGTGTGCAGTGATAAAAACTTCCCAAACCTGCATAAATAAATAAGGAAGAATGAAACCATGCTAGAGAGCCAGAGAACAACCCCATAGGTCCTACACATGGGAAACTAGACTGCAATAAAGAGCAGGAGAAAGCAAAAAGCCAAAGTGGAGCTTTGATGAAACTCATATTAAGCACTGGCTGATGAACAAGCAGCAAGGCAGCTGTGCACAACACTTCTAACTAACTTCTGAAAACCACTGATAATATTTTCACAAGTGCAAAACAAGCAAAAACACTTCCAAGCACATTAGATACAAGGAAATGAAGCTATGATTTCAAAAAGAACTTAAACCAGAAGACAGTGGTTCCATCTTCAATCCACCTATTGACAGCTCAAGTATCTTCCAGACAACTGCAGACAAAAAAGTCCTGCTGCACCAAAAAAGACTGAAATAGGTTTAAACCTCAGGACAGATAATGTCACCATGGATCACAAAAGATACTTCAAAATAGTATAGTTAACTAACCCAAAAGACACAATAACCTTAAATATGCATAAGCCTAATTACAGAGTTCTGAAATCCAGAAAATGGGGGGCCCGGGGAGATCACACCTACATTATGTATAAGGACACAGATACCTGAGCACTGCAACAGACAGCTTGAAATCCATATCACATGTATTTCCTCTGGACCCTGGGCTAGCACTCATCCAGATGTACTAGCCATGTGCTGAGTCATAACATGAGTCTAATAATATCCTTAAAATACCCTGAAATCATACAAACTGTATTTGCTAACCAGATCAGCATTAAATTGGGCATAAATAGAAAAAAGCTCTCTGAACAGTCTTACACTTACAGTGTAAGACACAATTACAATGTAAATGGCAAGTATTTTGAATAGAATTAAAAACAAACAAACAAACAAAAAAAAACCACATGAGGCTTAGAGGCTACAAAACAAGCAGCACTTTTACTTATCAGGTGTGCACATTAAATGGCCAGGTATGCAGTAGAAGACTTTTGTTTGTTTGTTTGTTTGTTTTTCAAGACAAAGTTTCTCTGTGTAGCCTTGGCTGTCCTGGACTCGCTTTGTAGACCAGGCTGGCCTCGAACTCACAGTGACCCGCCTCTCTCTGCCTCCTGAGTGCTGGGATTAAAGGCGTGCGCCACCACGCAGTAAAAGAGGGCAGAAGAAAGGCTTCTGAAGGGAGGCAGAGGGCCAAGACAGGAAGGCTTTAGCACTATTTGAAAACTCCCTTCTCCCTGGCCTTTACACCTTTAATACTAACTAAAAGTACATTACAGCTCTCAATCAAAGGCAAAGATGCCATGTTGGAGACCTGACTGCCACAAGGGCCACCTGGCCCCACAGATGGAAAAACAAAGGTAAGAAGAAAAGAGAAGTACATTGCAACTACAAGGTAGGCCAGAAGTGGGAGCAACAATCCTTAATGTGTCCCTAAACACCTCTGACAAGTTGCAAAGAAAGAATTAGTTCAAGGTATCTAAGAACTATATATACTGTACCAGGTGTTTCCATCCTCTCTCCCATCCCATAATACCTTAATCCTCACAACCCACCCCAACCCCCATGATCTTACTCTGGACACACAGTACACTGGCTTCTGAAAATGAGCACCTCAAATGCCAGGCCACTGTCTCTGTCCCTTGAAGCAAAACTTCAGTGTATACCACATATTATGTCCCAGCGCTGACTTTCTCACTGAAAGCCTAGACCGGGTAAGGAAAGATAAGCATTATGCCAAAATAACCATCAAATCCTGGATATGAACATGCAGTTAAAGCCACACAGTGAGACTGGGATACTGGAGACAAGCAGTAGTATGGGTGCCTGAGATGATCTAAGAAATCAGTGGTGACTGAAAACAACAGTGCACTCAAGGGACTGATGAGACAGAGGCCATACAAGGGGAGTTCAAAGGCTCCTAAAAAGTGAAACCAAACAATCTCTCTAGTTTCTAGCCCAGTTTCTAACAAGTTTAAGTTGCTCCTGCCCCGCTATCCTTACAAGTCAAACACTGGAAGTCTCAGCCATGCTTAAGACTGATGAGAGAATGAAAAGCCACATAACAAGCAACTGGTCCTAACTCAGAAGGAGAGAGACAAGAGAGAGGAGACAGACTAGACAGACCCCACACAGGAAGCCGTGCAGGAGGGGCTCCAACTGGTGCTGCTGGAGTTAGCAGAGCCCAGCCAGCCAAGGGAACTGAAGGTAGCCTCTAAAAGGGGCCCACATCTTAGTTTTATCACTGAAGACGGCTAATCTGGCCAAGCTATCCTATGTCCCTAAGGCAGGGTGGCTAAGAATCACATAACATGACATTCACACCCTGAGTATAGGTTTACCAAGAGGTTGGCCCAATCCCAGGACCAGAGAATGAGCTAATGGAAAGAGTGAGCAACACAGAAAGACAGACCAATACGAGAGGAGATGAAATCACAAAAGAAAGAAGCCAGGCATGCATGCATATCTACAATCCCAGAAGTGGAGAGCTGCAGCAGGAGGACCACATATAAGTTCAAGGCCAGCACAGTCTACGTGCTAAGTTCAAGGCTACCCATGGTGAGACTCTTAGCTACAAAAGCCGGACTTCATTAAATTGAAAACACTCTGCACACTGACCATGGTGCCTGTGGACAAGAGGATCAAAGGACACAAGGCCAGCCTGAACAACAAGTTCTGAAACACTAATAACCTCACTTAAACCCATTCACAGATTTTTTTCAATGTTCAAATGCCAAGAAGGTTAAATACTTAAGAGTATTCTTTGTCAGTATAACGTAACACATGTTGGCACAGGCCTGTGATCCCAACACTGGGGTCAGACACAGGATCAGCATGTTAAAGATCCTGTAGCAAAAAGAAAGAGAAAAAAAGTGAGAAGAAAATTAAAGCAGGCTGGCTGGCTGATTTGCTTTTTTTTTTTTTATAAACATGAAGGGTCTTTTTTTTTTTAAGATTTATTTATTTATTATGTATACAGTGCCTGTACATACACCTGCAAGCCAAAGGAGGGCATCAGATTACATTATAGATTGTTATGAGTCACCATGTGCTTGCTTGGAATTGAACTCAGGACCTCTGGAAGAGTAGACTGCTCTTAACCACTGAGCCATCTCTCCAGTCCTCATGTGCTAATTTTATAAAACATTCCATATGGTCTTTTTTCATTTGGGAAGAGGGAGTTCTAAAAACTAAATTTCTAAACCAAGTGGTGCTGGTGTATGCCTTTAACAATCCCAACACTGGAGAGGCAGAGGCAGGTGGATCTGAGTTCCAGGCCACCAGGACTACACAGAGAAACCTGTCTCAAAAAAACAAAATCTGCATTTTTATTCCTGTTGCTTTTAGCCATGTGCCACAAATATTAGTAAATTCCTGGTCCTGGGGAGAGGTGAAAGCTTGGTTTTTAGTTTAGTTTTCTTTCTGAGACAAGACATCATGTAGCCCAAGCTAGCCTAGAACTTGGTATGTAATGGAGGATGGCCTAGAATTCCTGGTCTTCCTGACTTTACTGAGTGCTGGAATTGCAGGATCCCAGGGCGGCTCCCAATTCAAATCTTCAGCAGTACAGCTGCTTCAAATAAGCATCTAAAAACTAAGTAAGATCTTCCTTCTGCCCCAAAGCCACTCAACCTCCTAAATCTTACTAAATCCAATGCTAACATCCCATAAAAATAAAGATTTTACTATATTCTGCTTCTGAAATTCACTTGTTACGTTTATCAGTTACCTATAAATCGGTAGGTTATACAGAAAACAGTATTTAGCACGATGGTTCCCTTTCTCAAGAAATCGAAGCTCTTCTTTCACATACAGCAAGGTGTGGATAGAGCACACACTGCCCAGGATCTATGTGAAACTGTACTGACATACACAACGTTAGAATGCTTACCTGCATCAGCTCTGGACCGCTGGCCAGGTGTCTTCCCGAATGGGGTCTTCATTCATCTGTATTTACGTGAGCAGCAGAGCTGCTGGACTAGGGTGAAAATCCAGTATCCTCAGACAGGAAGCTTCCCACGGGTCAGTGTTCTTGTTAATCCACCATCCAGATATCTCTTTTACAAGTTCAGCAAAAACCCGTGGAATCTCAAGCACTCTGTAAAATGAGCATCAAGACAGCAAAATGCCTAGTGAGCTTCTAGATATGACAGAAAATGTAAGCATACTTCTCAGCTAAATGACACTGATCTCTGAGCAATGACATGGTTCCCAGCAAAGGCAACGCCTGACAGGGAGAAGGGAAGCCTGGACAGGTGCAGACCCAGTGTGGGGAAGAGGCTGTGCAGAGCCCTATGCCCTTATGGCCTAACGCATCTCAGAGCTAGGCAGCAGAGTAGGTGAACCCCAGTATTTAACAGAGCACAACCTTTTCCCTGGTAGAGTGACATGCAGCTGCAGACCGAAGCTTGAGAAAAAAAAGACAACATAATCTTGCTTTTCCCCGTCTGCTCCCAACCTCTCAGCAAGACTCCACTAACCCAAGAGCACTCCCAAGGAAATGTTCCCACCACACACAGGCTAAATGTTTCACAGAAGCATTTACACCCAATGTGGTCCCAGGACCCCAATGCACAGGTAGTGAAACGTTCCTTATACACAATCTCAACCACTCTTCCAATTGCTACAGGACCGTGCTGCTGCTGCTCCTGTGTTCGGTCTTATTTTGGCTGGTTACTTCTAAGTGCTAAATAAACAACTTCAGAGATCTATGTATGTACCACCACAACTCCATGCCTTCACCATCTTTGGCTATTCAGCCTCTAGCTGAGATTACAAGGAAGGTCCATCATAACCCAATGGTCCTCCCTGCTGTATCCATTTCCCCTAGCCTCCCCTTGGTCCAGACCCCTTTCTGCTGTGCTTACAGAGGTAAAGCACGAAACATGAAGGTAAAGCACGCAGGCTCTTATGTGACCTGAGCCCCTCACTACTCTAGCACTGATGCACCTCCTGAGCCCTGCCATTGTTCAGCCAGCTCAGCGTGCAAACATGGGCTCTTTTGTCTTCTGTTGTCATCATCTATGAGCATGCAGCACAGATGTGCAGAGAGCCCAGGACAGCCTTACCTTCCTGTTTCAGTCAGTATCTGTGTACTGAAGTCAGAAGACAGCCTGGAGCAGCAGTCTGTCCCTGCTGTTCTTCCGCTATACCTGACACACGAGCTGCCTGGGATTCTCTGTGGGACTGTTGGGATTACAGATACTCACGCTATGTCTGACTTACATGGCAAGTACTTTTTACCACTGAGCCACCTCCCCAGCTCTACAAGGGGACTTTTGGAACAAAACAATGTGCAGTCAAGTTCCTTTTAAAAGCCACACCTATTGCTGACTAATTAGAATTTTATAATTGCGGAATGAGCCAGAACGCTTCAGAGCCTGTCTTGGTCTACTTTTTGGGATGTACAGAATGTCTCTTTCATACAGTGTCTGAAACAAGATTTCTCCTCTTTGCTGTAGCTGGCCTACCCAATGTTCCCAGTAGTATACTTGAAAAACAAATTTTTTTTTTGGTTCCCAAACCATAAAAATTCCATGAAGCTATTTCTACATTGGAACATGGCATTTGGAAAAGACTGAATCTCTTTTCATAGGCCAGAAACAAAAATTAATTCATATTCCCTTTGATGTAAGAGTTGTATTTACTGTTAATAACAATGCAACATTTCTTCTATATTCCAAAGTAACAATCAGTGAATACAGTCTAATCTCAACCAACTCCTATTTAAACCATCAAGAAATGCAGCCGCCTTACCAGGACACTGGGTGGAGCCGCTGAGCCCTGAAAAGTCAGATAAAGAGCATTCTGAAAATGAACTGCTCTTCTGACTGGAACTAATTCATTTGAGTTTGTTATGTGGTTAGTTCAGTGAATAAAAACTGAAAAAAAAATCTTGTAGTGGATGTTTATGTTTCTTTCAAAACTCAGTTATGGTATGTTTTTGTTTTAATCCCAAGAATGGGATATGGGGCTGTTTTCAGTTTGTCTGAGGCAAGTACGTGTCTTCTGGAAGTTAGAAGGGGCGTGTGGTCTTTGCCAGCTGAGATAGTCAAACTTTGAGAGAGTATAAATGTTAGGGCCCAGAGTGAGGCGAGAACTGCTACAAAAGAAGCTTTGAAGGACACTTTGAGAAGACAGTCGGAAGAAAAAGAAGGCTGGTGGCTCGTTAGCTGTCTGCTGGTTAGCTGGACTGCTGGATATCCTGACCACTGAGACTGGTATTGCCTGAAAGGACCCGATGACCCTATCCAGCTGGAAGAAGTAAAGAAGTCTATGTCCGCTGTCCTTCCTAACCTTTCTCTCCTACCTAGTATTGGGGAGTTGGTGGAAGGGAAATAAAGGCAGTAAGGAACACAATTATAGTAGGTTTTTTTTAAGGGTGCTAGCAAAATCTAGTCATTTTTAAGACAGCAGACTCTGTATTGGGTCTCCTCTTCTACTCCAAAGCTATAGCAAACAGTCACCAAGTGAAGCTTACAAGCCACTAAAAATATCAGGGGACTGGAGAGATGATTCAGTGATTAAGAACACTACCTACTCTTCCTGGTTAAATTCACAGTACCTACATCATATATAGTTCACAGCTATCTGAAACGCTAGTCCAGGGTATCTGACATTCTTACAGCCTCCTTCAGCATGTAGTGCAAATGCAAAACACCCATGCATATATTTTAAAGGGGGAGGAGCTAGAGAGATCCCTCAGCAGTTAAGAGCACTGGTTGGCTGGGCAGTGGTGGCGCACACCTTTAATCCCAGCACTCCGGAGGCAGAGGCAGGCGGATCGCTGTGAGTTCGAGGCCAGCCTGGTCTACAAAGTGAGTCCAGGACAGCCAAGGCTACACAGAGAAACCCTGTCTCGAAAAACCAAAAAAAAAAAAAAAAAAAAAAAAAAAAAAGAGAGAGAGAGAAAGAGAGAGCGAGAGAGAACGTGCGCGCGCGCGAGAGAGAGCACTGGCTGTTCTTCCAGAGGTCCTGAGTTCAATTCCCAGCAACCACATGGTGGCTCACAACCATCTACAAAGTGATCTAATGCCCTCTTCTGGCCTGCAGGTGTACAAGCATACAGAACACTGTATGCATAATAATAAAATATTTTTTAAAAAAGAAAAGATGAGGAATGGGGAACAGATATGCGTGCGTGTGTGCACACACACAAAAGGGGAGGGAGTCTGGGGAGGATTTACAATGAAGATTAGGCCTTCATCTCTGGGAGATGAGAGAAATGAGCACCTCTAAGGTGAGCCACCTTACTTTCTGCTTCCTGTCACTTGGTATCAGCCCTAGAGTTCAAAGCCAGTCTAGGCAATAGAGCACCACTGTTTTAAAAGCCCTGTGAACGTAGCACCAGAGCAATGGCTCTCAACATGTGGGTCGCAACCCCTTGGGGGCTTAGCAACTCTTCCCAGGGTTTGTAGATCATGTATTTACATTATCACTCATAACACCAACAAAATTAGTTATGATGTAGCAACAAAAATAACTATGGTAGGGGGTCACCACAACACGAGGTATATTAAAAGGGTCGCAACATTAAGAAGTTTGAGAACCACTGATATATATACACCATCTAAAACCTATAACGATCCTCCACCACTTTGCTGTAGCCTGCCTAATATGCATGAAGCGCTAGGTGTTATCTCTACATCTACATTAATCAAGTGTGGTGGCACACACCTATAATCCCAGCCCCAGGAGGTGGACACTGGAGGGTAAGAAATCCAAGGTCATTCCTCATCGGAGAGCAAATCTGAGGGCCATGTCTGGCATACATGAGACCCTCATCTCCAACAATAGTAATAGCTTTATTATTAAGGCCTTAAATATATTAAAGTTTTACCTGACTCTAGTCCAGACCTAACCCCAAGTTTACAGCAAACACAAGTCAACAATGGGAGAAAACAAGACACTAAACGTCTGTATGTGATAAGTAGCCCCTACTGTCTATATACACGTTAAGAAGATTAAAGGACCCAATTAAACACAATAGGTAAACCATACAAAGACTGAGAAGGGAAGGTACTACCAAAGCTGTCTTAAGACAGCTGGGGAAATTCAAACAGAGATTAAATGTTGACCTAAGGTACTGCCATTCAGTTTCAAATACAAAACCTGGAAACCATGATAAGTACTCACAACCACCTTATGACTCTACAAGCTGGTGTCAAATGATTCAACTCAAAACATGCACAAGGGTAAA
This sequence comes from Acomys minous, assembly GCF_964271855.1. NCBI lineage: Eukaryota > Metazoa > Chordata > Mammalia > Rodentia > Muridae > Acomys > Acomys minous. The sequence continues at coordinate 44,239,625 of NC_140490.1, forward strand.
ATGAATATGGAAAATTAATGTTCACCAACACTCAAAACGTTTCATAGTAACACAAAGTTGAAGGAGATTCTATCTCTTTCTGAAGCCCATCTTTGTTAAATGTAGCTAATTACCCAGGCTAGTTACTGATCTTAAATATGTATCTCATGAGTTAATTTCCAAACAAGATTTTCCTTCAATAATGATCCCAAAGTCTGTTTATAAGATGTTAAAGTGACTTACAAAAATGCACTATACCGAGTGGTCACAGCATGGCAAACTCAACTGTGTGGACTTTTTCAAGCCTTCCACACAAGCTGCAGACACCATGCCTGCATTATCCTGGAAATTGAAAAGGCCAGCAGAATACAGCAACCTTGTCAAGGCCACACAGACCTTGTTGAAATAAATATTCATCAAATAAACACTTAGGCAGGTATGGTAGAGCATGTCTATGACCCCACTGGGAAGCCTAGACTACACAGTGATGCTGTGGGTGAGGTGGGCAATGACATGTATTATACCTCAGAGGTTGAGGAATGGATGTTCCTGCCTACCATTTTGGCCCATGCCTTTAATCCTGGCACTCAGGAGGCAGAGGCAGGTGGATTGCTGTGAGTTCAAGGCTAGCCTGGTCTATAAATTGAGTCCAGGAAAGCCACAGTGACAAAGAGAAACCCTATCTCAAAAAAAAAAAAAAAAAGAAATGGGTGCTCCAATTTCTCAGACATCAAGCATAATGGTTTGTGATACCTGTAATGAGACTAAGGCGGGAAGAGCTCAAGTATTAGTCAACCTGGGTCTAAATTAACAAGCAGCAATAACCACATGTGAAGGGGCTGTTTATAAGAAGAAATTTGGTAACTGATAAAGCAAAATGTTGCTATCAGGTCCTCTAGTGGAAAAGTAAGTACACAGGAGTACTAACAACCAAAAACGTGCCATGTCAACCCCAGTTTGAGCCATCAACCAGTTAGCTGTGTAACACATGAAGTGCTTCAAGCCCTTCACTAATAAGATAACTAAAGGATGTAAGGCATTGGGCAGCCTCAGGATGAGAGCCAGTTCCCAGGATGAAAACTGCCAGGATGAGAAAATGGAACATCCAACCTTTAACTCAACCCTCCAGAGAGGGAAAGGAGGTTGGAGACTGAGTCAGTCAGTCGCCAGTGCCCAACAATGTACGCAATCTGCCTGTATAAATGAGGATTCACTAAATCTCAACTATCATTTCAGAGAGTTTCCATGTAGGTAGTAAGTACAGGTATCTGAGGTAGGTATTCCAGGGGGCCTTTGTAATAAACCAGAAATACAGCAAATGCACACCTTTCCTTAGGCCCACGCTACTTTAACAAATCATTAAGTTTCATAAGGTGCCGCCTATGGATTAGAAACAAAGATGACAACCTAGGCTTACAACTTGGCATGAAGTGTGTGTGTGGTCTCGAGGATCTAGTATTAATCTTCATAGGACAGTGTCAGAACCAAGTAAAACTACAAAACCAACCACTAGTCAGTGTCCACAGAGAACTTGTAGGTGTGAAAAAGCACTCTATGCTGAATGACTGTAAAAAATCTTTTCATTTCTAGCATGGTGGGAGAAACTTATATTATCAAAAACATTTGCGTGAAAAGGGGCATCTGGCTAAAATCTGAATACAAGCTCTAACTGGACAAGGAGTAAGGTATTTCTTAGGTAATGCACTCATTTACAAAGAATAACACATTTGTCTTTAAAATGCCATAATGTTTGCAATCTAAAGCAACTTTAAAAATCTTTGATAGAAGAAGCTGCAACAGCAAACAAAACCTTGATGGAGTGTACAGCTTGGATCACTCAAATAATAATTCCAAGCCAGCCAAGGATACAGAGACCCTACCTGAAAAACAAAGTCAACACGGACACTAGCAGGCAAACACCTGCTGGTATTTTGCAAAAGTGCAAAATCCTGATGATAACTTAATGACCTGCTAGTGCTGGGGTCAGCTTTGGTCAGAAGTTGCTTTTTGCTGTGGATTACAGTTACTGCAGACTCGTAACTGGTCAAAGTGCTGAGACTAAAGTGTGCTGAAGGCCTCCCTCCAGAGCTCAAGGATGCAGCAGGAGACAACCGAAAGAAGGTAAAAGCTAGAAAAGGAGGGATGCGACAGAACATTTCTAAGCTGTTTTAGCAGCCGCCTGCACAAGACTGGTCCAATCAGTTACGTCATGGAGGAGGAGGGGCTCCTAAGGCCTGAGGCCTGAAGAGTTTTGAGTATTTACATGCAGTTAATGTTGGAGAGTGAGGTAGCCACTGGTCAGTTGCCCATACTCCTGTAAATGACCGTTCATCCATACTGCTGTAGGTAACCTAACCCTGAGTAAACTCAATAAGCTGTGTAATGGCATGAAGAGACGAAAAGGAACTTGTTGGGAAGAGGAAGAGGTGAGCAGGAGTAGAAGAGAGACAAGAAAAGGTAATGGGATGAAGATGATCAATAAATACCTCATATATAAGAATAAAAAGAACAAAGCCTCACTGCATATAATTAGAATATGCTAATAAGGCAGAAAAGAGAGAAAAGTCAGTGAAGAGGGCAGCAAGTTGTCTAAGTGTGCAAAAGCCTAACAAAGCCTTGCAAGCCTAATGAAGAAGAAATTCAGTGGTGGAATGTGACTAGACAGCAAAGTTTAGAACTGGTTTCAGAAGCACAGAGGCTATGTTCAAAAGTCAGCCAAGGTTATACAAAGAAACCCTGTCTCAAAAAACCAAAAAGTATGTAACTTATTATAAGGTTTTTTTGAGACAGGGTCTCATGTAGCCCAGAATGCCTTTAAGCTTCTGATCCTCCTGCCTCCACCTCCCAGTGCTGAAATCACAGATGCGCACCACCACATGTGGTTTTATAACAAGAAGGAAGCCAGGGCCCTATGCATGCTATTTGTGCACTCTACCAAGTGAGCTGTATCTCCATTCCATTATTCCTAATATAGTATTCTTTAAATGGAGCTGCCAAAATGGTTCTGTGGCTAAAGGCATGTCTGCACAAACCTGACAAGCTGAATTGGATCCCCAGATCCAATAAAGATGGAAGGGAAAGCCAATTCCAAACTTGTCTTCTGACCTCCAAATGTGCACTATGACATGTGCCCAAACAGAATCTGGAGGGAGCGTGTACAGGTACATTGAAACTGCTCATTTCAGTTTTCCAACGTTCTTGAAACCTCCCACCATAAAAAAAAAAACAAGTGACACAGGCCATGCAGAAAAGGCTGTACAAGTGAGCTTCCTGAAGGCAGCCCACCTGCTTTTGCACAGCTAACGATGGGCATACCCTGAATTTTGTCTCCAGACTGCTTCATGCTGCTGACATGCCTCTTCGTGTTTGTCATTGCTGTACCTCTCCTATATGTGGCACAGCACACAGAGATCCTCACTGCCTATTATTTCCTGGGTATTTACCTACTCTGTTGGATAGATTTCCTGCAGTATCAATGTGAAGATGCACGTTCAGGAAACAACGCTATTTAGATGGACTGATGATTTTATAGCTCCTGATAATGATTTTATAGAATTCCTGATTTGGTTCAAGTAATTTAAAGCTTCCCCCTCCCCAAGAACAGTAAAGGCTGCACAAGTGAGTTCTGTGAACTTCATATGTCACAAGAACATAAATTGCACTAGAAAGAACAGATGAGGCAAATTTACAATGTAGAAAACCATTCACTCTAGGTTAGATCCAGAGCTGAAACCAAAGGTCTCGGTGTGCACCATGATAACTAATTTAAGCTATAGGCAGCAAAAGTAAGACACAGGATAAATGACCTGTTTCTTGGTAAAAATCTAACATATGACATAAAACAAAAAACGATTGCTCTGAACTTTCAATGAACTCATGGAATGAAAGATAACTGAAGAATGTTAAGTTAAGATGTGAGTCTTAATGGAAAGACATGTAAACAATTATCCTGCTCTAACTGCTCAAACGTTGTCACTCTTGTTAACCTATGACATAAAAACGTCATTGCTTTGAACTTACAGTGAACTTACAGAATGAAAGGATAGATAAGGAATGTTAGGTATAAGTTTTAAAGGGAAAATATGTAATCTAAAATCCTGCTCTAACTCCCTCTTAACAACTTTGTCTATCTTTGTGGTAATTGCTTTTATGGCCATGAGGTAATTTTTCTTATGTAGAGAACTTTGTTTCAGAGAGTATAAAAAGAGCTAGAAAAAAAATAGAAGTGGTTGGAGCCCACGGCCTTTATTCCATTCACCAGACGTGTACGTATATATGTGTATATGATATAGGTATGATGGGTTGTTGGAGTTGGAGCTTTGCATCCACTAAATATGTGTGAATGTGTATAAGTCTGTTTGTCCACTTGTATGTATAGATGTGTGAAGTTGTTGGAGCCCACTTTGCTTCATCCACCAAGTTTGTCTGTGTGCGTGACTTTTTTTTTTTTTTAATCCTTTTCTTTCTCTATTGTCTGGCCATCACCAGTGGCAGCATAAGCCAGATGCCATCAGTGCTGGCTTTTTTTCTTCTTCTTTCTTTTTTTTTTTTATTTTTTATTGGGGGGGGTTGTTGTTATTGTTTTTTCAAGGCAGGGTTTTTCTGTGTAATAGCCCTGGCTGCCTTGTACTCACTTTGTAGACCAGGCTGGCCTCGAACTCACAAAGATCCACCTGCTTCAGCCTCCCGAGTGCTAGGATTACAGGTATGTGCCACCATGCCTGGCTCAGCTTTTAAAGAGTTAAAAGAGTTGCAAGCTACAAGCTGGTACTTCTCCTGCAGAATGTTACAGAATTTTTCACTGTAATAAGCTCTGGCCATTAAAGAGTTAAACAAAGTTTAGAGTTTCTTGCCAGTTACAAAATAGTACTGGCCCTGAGACACTAGGAGCTATCAGCTTTTGGTTTCTTTCTCTATGTCCATGTCAGTTTACCTTGTGTTTCAAAGCTGGCCTTTGATAGACAAGTTCTTTGGAGATAGAGTTAAGAGGTCACCTAAGTCCAGGCACCAGCTTGGGTGAGAACCCATCCCTCTGAAGAATAGAAAAGTCAAGAGCAAAAGGGCCAATGGTTTTGGATTCTGTAACTCTAAGAATGCAATTCAGAACCTTCTTGGGAACTAAATAACATTTACTAGAAATTCCAAGTAAAAATGTTCTAATATATGCCATGTAGGTCTAAAAGCCTCTGTACATCAACTTCAAAGTTAACACGAAGAGTCAAGGCATAGAGTACTTTCTTTGGTAAGTAATTTGCCTATGAAAAACCTTGAGTTTGATCCCCATCACCACCAAAATAAAAACTTAAAAAGGAGAAAAATAGTTCTATTATTTCAAGTTGCTGGGGGGAAAATTGGCTGTCATAAAAATTTTTAATGGTATATAAGTTCTTCAAAGCCCAAAACACTTACCAATTTAAGCAAAATCATCCCTCAGTCTAAACCCGTAGATACCAAATTTTGACAGTGACCACAAACCTACAGACAGGAGGAATCGCTACACTCCTTCTGAAATAACAGCACCCTTTCCACAGGAAGACATGACACACTGCAACCTGACTTTCAAAAGAAGCCACAGATCTTACCAACCACCTTTGAGTATGTTGTAGACCTCAAAACACCTAAAACCCATCAAATGTCACAGCTACCGATCTGCTACTCTAGCAGAGACCAGCCCTATGCCAGAAGCACCAGGCACTCAGGCACCGACCACAGTGCAACTCAGGGCCTGGTCCTCACTACCCTGCAGAAGCAGAACTAGTGATGATGACCCACCAACACATGTAGCCTCTGTGTAAATCATCAAGAAGTACCTCTACAGCCTAAAACTTCCAGAGAGATGGTCTCACAATCAAGGTGTGTTCCCAGCTAATTAATGCTAATGCTATTGAGATGATTGGAAACGGGCTGCCATCCCAGGAAGACCAATCAAGGGATTGAAGGCAGCAGCTTTGAACCCCAGACAGCAGCCAGACATCAAGATGACACATGAACCATTATCGATTGTGGGCACACATGATCATATGAGCTTTGCTGACTGCTGACAGCACTCCACATGTTGTTATGTAGCTGTTCCAGAAGTCATCCACCTGACTGCACAGGAGGATGGATGCCCTCACAACTTCACCCTGAGTGTCTCCTTTGTATTGTTTTCTGACACACAGCTATAATCATGAAACATTGTACTTTCTCTGCGGCTACTTTTTGAATTATCAAACAATGACTCAAGGAGCATAGAGGTGTATTTCAGGGCCTCCTCAACTTTTTCCTGGAGAAATTTTACACACTGTAAGTATGAAGGTATATTATAAGTACACAAATTATTTGTTAATAAGTCACAAAGAAATTTACTTTAGAAAAATTCTTTGGTATATTTTAATTTTATTAAAAATTAAAACAAAGAGAAGAATGCACTTCATACACAAAAATATTAAATCTTAGCCAAAATGTTTGGGACTGTAGAATGAAGACTATCACCATGTTTTCACAGTTGGCGGGTATTCCTGACTCTGTGCTCATCACTGCTGAGAACAGCAGCACAGGAAAGCACAGTACAAAAAACAGGGCCATTTCGGTAAATTCTCAAGTTCTGTAGTAAGTCTAAACCAAAACATGCTTAATAATTTTTTAATAAAATAACTCTAACAGCAATTTTAAAAATGAGACACTAGCGCAATATAAGCCAAAGCTCCACTGATTGGATACAAGCTAAGAAATGACAACAGGAAGCTACTATACCGTCTTCATTTTCTGCAGGAGTAGGGAATGTCTGTCTGTACAGTGAAAGCACTGTGACTCCCACCAGGCCGCACACCGGGAAGCTGCAGCAGACAACACGCACAAGTACTGTCAAATGCCTCATTCACTGTTTGGACTCTTTTGCTGCTGCTGATTTTTCCTACCCAAGCCCCCATGTTCAGTTATATGATCCTGGATGAGGAGTCAAAGTTCCTGAACAGATGGTCTGTCTTCAAAACTAACAGAAGTACCAGCTACTTTTTTCACATCTTGGGTGAAAATCAGATTAAATGAAGGAAAGAAAGATTCCATTCCTTTCAATTCATTCTAATAATAAAATAAATGCTTAATACCAATGGTTATCAAAAGCGAATAAAGAACTTAAAAACTCAACCTAAAACTGGTTTGAGACACTGATATTCAAAGGGCAGTAGCACTTTGAAGGCCCAGCAAGAGAATCAGGGGTTCAAGGTTATTCTTGTCAACAAACTACAGGATCAAGGCCAGCCTGGGCTATACCAGACCAAGTTTCAAAATACCACTGAGTTTACTACTGCACATTAGATGCTCTTGCTACTGGTAATTCCCAAACACCATTTGAACACTTTCCTAACTTAGTCTTAAAGTAATTTGAAACCAGACTAGTCACTAGACACAGCATATAGAACACAAAATGTGAAATATAACATTCTTGTAATTCTAGCATTTTAGACGCTGAGGAGGGAGACTGCTGATTTGAGGCTATCCTGGACCACATAGCAAGGTCCACAACAGTCTGAGCTACATAGCAAGAATCTGTCAAAGAAATGAATGCTCTCATCAGTGTATTAGCGCAACACCTGAGATGTGCAAAAACTTGGGTTTGGGTATTTGTGAATCACCGTGTGTGTGTGTGTGTGTGTGTGTGTGTGTGTGTGTGTGTGTTTATGTTCTGTCCATAATTATTCCACACACTTAAAATCTATTCCCTCAGATTTTTGTTTGCACAGTGGCAAAATTGTACAATCTTCTATAAGTCACCTCATTACAAATGCAGAAGAGCAATAGTAGGGCAGGTCTTGAGGAAAAGGCAAGAGAACACCCAAGAGGAGGCAGCAGAGGGAGGTCCCTGTGGTTGGGCTGGAAGGCCTCTCCCACGGGCACAGCAGCTCCCAAGGTCCCCAGATCCAGTGATTGTGACCACATGCCACCGGATCCAACGTCTAGGTTTTCACTCCTTTCTGGTCAGTGCCTTCATCCACTGTAGCATAGCTGCTTCTTCAGGGTTAGACTTCACTGCTGCAGTAGTGATGCAGAGCGGCTAGGGAAGACCCATGTGAAGCCTTCACAAGATGCAAAATGGGGCCAGTATCATTCTCTCCTGAAGGGCTGGTCAAGGACTCAGGAGAGACCCTTCTGTCCCAACAACCAGAAAAGGTAAACAACTGCCCAGCGTGGAAATTTTTGGTGATGGAGGTGCGAAAGTGACCGAAGCTCTTCTTGTAAAGTAACCCAAATAAACTCACTGGTTCACAAAACCCTTTCTTTGGTCAGGTGGTGCCCTTTCTTAGCTGGGGTGAATAGATCTCAGGAAACATCGTACATCTCAGGGAAAAGTGTATAACATCCACCAGCATTACACACGCACTATCACAGCCACACTGAAACAGCCACCCGGGTTGAGTCTTTTGACCCTAAGTTCATCACTACTGTTGTAGTGTTTCAACTTTACCAGAACTGAACTGGACTCCCAAATCTCCTTCCCAGTGTTTGTGACCTGGGCTGGCCGTGAAGCAGTGTTGTGCAGGAGTCAGAGTATACAAAAGCAGCACCCTTGGCTGAGCACACGGCACTGACTTCTGACCCAGGCACCCTCGAGCTGCTCTGCCTCCTGGACTAAGCATAGGTATTTTGATTTGTCCAGAGTTCTGTTTTTGCAGGCCAAGCACCCGAGCAAAGTCAGAGAACAGGAAATGGCATGAACAGTAGCTTCCAATGTGCTCTTCCCACTCATCTTCCATTCTCAAATGCCTGCCCGGCGGGCTTCCAAATCCAGCAAAAGTCACAGAGACAACTAACTGTCTCCTACAGGATTCTCTGCTGGCTCAACTGTCAGCTCAACTTGCTGTAACAAACCCCTGGAATCATATGGCTCATCCACTTATCCTATCAGTGCTACTTCTGAATGGCTCCTTACCACATGATTCTGAAAAACTCTAGACCAGAGGCAGGTTCAGGAACATTGGTGGCCCTCAGAGTCAATCTCCAATATTGAAAAAAGTAATAAAAGCTGCAACTGCTTACTTAACCATCACCATATGGTAAATACCTGTGCAGCCTTGATTTCCTTTCCTTTAACTCTAGCTACTGCAATCAAAACCCAGATAGTGTGCACTTAGTACTAGAAAAGCAATTATGGACAAAACAACAACATTCTCTGCTTGTAATGAGATCAATCTTTTTTGAGGAAAGTAGTCAATTCTATTAAGCAAAGTAACTAACACTCACTAATTCTGAAAAGAAATAGTAGTATTTATTTTAGGAAGGCCAAGAACTGTAGAAAACTGTTGATGGCTAAAGCAGGTACTGGGCACATTAGCATCCCCACCCCAATTCATACACAGCAAAGTGAAGCTTGAGCAAAAAAGGAAGATAAGGCTTTTAAAGAGAAAAGCAACAAATACCAAGATCCCTGAACTTCCCCTAAGTAAAGAGTGCAGACGGAGAAAGGGACACAGGCTCTCCACAGCTTCAACCATCAGGGCAAACTGAGGGCTGACAACAAGCACTGTAAACTCCACGCAGCTCTGAGTAGCATTATGAAATCCTGCCCTATGTTGTCCAGAACAGTAACTAGCCTTCTACCCACCTAAGCACACTGACACTAACTACCCACACATGAATCACACGGTAGGCACAGGGCTCTCCATTCTACACTATCGCAGTACCTGAGTGCTCAGGTTCAAACCTTATTTTACTTAATAAGAGCACAAATACAGTGATAATGTCAGTTTGGATTTGTAAAGACAGCTCATAAAATACTTCCTTTAGCAGAAAAGGTAGAAATTCTAGACTTAAAGAAAAAACAAAACTAGTGTGCCAAAGTTGTCAGGATCTATGGTAAGAGTGAACCTTCTGGGGCTTGAGAGAGACAGCTCTTGCAGAGGGCCCAAGTTCAGTTTCCTGCATAGGATGGCTCACAACTCCAGCATTAGGGGATCTAATGCCCCCTTGTCACCTCCACCAGGAACCATACACACATGACACAATACACTACACCCAAACACACTTCTACGGAAATGAAAATAAAGATAATTTTTTTAAAGATTTATTTATCATTATGTATACACTGCTCTGTCTGCATGTACACCTCCAGGCCAGAAGGCGGCATCAGATCACATTACATATTACATATCGTGAGCTACCATGTGGTTGCTGGGAATTGAACCTAGGACCTCTGGAAGGGCAGTCAGTGCTCTTAACCTCTGAGCCATCTCTCCAGCCCATAAAGGTCATTTTTAAGCCGGTGTGGTGGCACATACCTTTAATCCCAGCACTCGGGAGGCAGAGGCAGGCGGATCGCTGTGAGTTCGAGGCCAGCCTGGTCTACAAAGCAAGTCTAGGAGAGCCAATGCTACACAGGGAAACTATGTCTCGAAAAATAAAAATAAAAAACTTCGGTGAAATTATAACAGAAAAACAGACTCATGCTAATTTTGCTGTTGAACTCAAACTGCAAAAGCTGGAGTGTGAAGTGCAAAGGCATTGAACCTGTGGATGGAAGGAAAACAAAACCAGCACTTCCACCCGGTAACAACTCATTGCTCCCAAAAGCACTGCCACGGTCTAAGGACTTCACCATGGGTACCTAAATCATTGACATCAAGCAACCTACAGCATAAAAGAAGAAAATTAAAATATGTGTCTCTATTTTCAAAACTTAAACACCAAAAACCAGAAACACATTAGTGGGGCAGATGGGACTGATGATGGGCCAACAGAAATGGCACTATGGCTTCTGAAGGCTTTTCTGATTTATGAATTACATCAATTCACAGATATGTAACATGGACAAAAAAAAAAAAAAAAAAAAAAAAAAAGCAAAAACACAGTAAGAAAATTAAATCAGGCAGCATGCAGTGGCCCAGTCTATAATCCCTGATTTTGAGGAACTAAACCAATAGGGTCATAAAACCTTGTCTCAAAAAAAGCAAAACATTAAAAGCATTACATTAACCATTAAAGCTAAGAAAGTTTAAGGGTTTAATGCAAATAAACCATCAAACTGATAGCACAACTGAATTTTTTCCCAAGGGAGCTATTTATTTATTTGTGTGTGTGTGTGTGTGTGTGTGTGTGTGTGTGTGTTCGTTCAGTCAGGACAGTAGACATAGAGATGGAATTTTGATTGTCAAGTTTGCCTAAACAATTGCTTTTATACTACTGAGCTATCTTACCAGTCAGCTAATATTTCTAGGTGACTTTATGTTTCAGAGTATTAACAATATATCCTATATAGTTAAAATTTTAAGACAAAGAACTGTCAGTCAAAACAACCTACAGTTGCTCTGCTTACTAATTATATTTTCAAAAGGCTATGTCTTCACTATAGGATAATGCAATTGCATTGATATTGCTAAGACTGCACATTTCAACATCAGAGAAAAAAGGAATGAATTCAATGTGAAACCTTAAAGTACTAACCTTGAACTAAAGGATTCCACACAGCATCAAAATATGTATGTCCCAAGTCAGCCCAAAGGAAGCATAACAGCAGCATTAGCAGTAAGGACATAACAGAGCAGACAAGCCTGAAACTCCACTCCCAACCACTGTTAAAACCATAAGCATTTGGCTGAAAAGTACAACTGGAACCACAGACATGTCATGCTAGGAAGCAAAAACACAAAACAGGTCTAAGATTAACACAGCATGTCAGGTAAAGGCCCAACATGCTCAAGTTGGGACAAGCTGAATAAAACACTGGGGAAAAAAATCTGTTGGGCTCCATGGTGCACGCCTGTGATCGATCCTAGCACTCAGGGAGGCAGAGGCAGAGGCAGGGGTATCTCTGTTAATTTAAGGCCAGCGTGGTTTACAAAAGGGGGTCCAGGGCAGACAAGGCTACACAGAGAAACCCAGTCTTTAAAAAAGAAAAGAAAAAAAAAAAAAAAACCAGGGCTGGAGAAACAGCTCAGCTGTTAAGAAGTCCTGAGTTCAGTTCCCAATACCACATGGTGGCTCACAACCATCTATAATGTGATCTGATGCCCTCTGCTGGCATGCAGGTGTACATGCAGATAGGGCAATCATATACATAAAATAAATCAATCTTTTTTTTTTAAGTCTACAATAATCCAGAAGACAGCAAGTAAATCTTCCCCAGCTCCCAAAAAAGATTGTTACATAGCTTGTTGCTGTAATAAAATATCCTGACAAAAACAACTTGAGGGAGAAAGGTTTGTTCTGACTCAGAGTTCAAGGGAGTAAATGCAAATCAAGGTAGCAGGAAGTTGAAGCCTCTGGTCACAGAGCACTTACAATCAGGAAACAGAAGAATGCATCTGCTCTCTGTTCCCTTTCTCCATTTCTATAGTCAAAGATCTCAGTCAGGGACCCTTGCCAGCCACAGTGGGTGGGTCTCCTCACATCAATTAACTTAATTAAGATAATATTGCACAAAGCAAGGCAGGCTCAGAAACCTGTCTCCCAGATGACTACTAGATTTCTGTCAGTGACAAATCACAGGAACCATTCAAAGTGGGAAAAAGAATATTGTTTCCCAATTCAAGCTGGTAATAGCCATTTCAGTATATGGTAAGATTGACAAACCTAACATAAAAACATAAAACTAAAGCCTGGATTTTACAAGGATGAAACTAAGGTGTGGCAGTGTAACCCTGGAATCCCAGCACTCTGAGTTACTTGGGAAGTGGAGGCAGGAAGAACAGAAGGGTGAGTCCAGCCTGGGCTACAAGAGATCCCGACTAAAAAGAGAAAGAAAAAAAAAAGGAAAGAATGAAACAAAGAAAAAAAAGCAATTATAATCTTTAAAAACTTAAAAAATCACAAACAGTATTTTTTTTAATACTTACTAGTCTCAAGGCCTTCTTTAGCACAAAACCTGAACCTCAGCACTTAGAAAAATAACAACCTTTGGCTTTTCACTTACTCTGCCAAAATGTGACTAATGCATACATTGAGTGGATCTACTTTTAACTTGACAAGAACATGCTGGTGAGTCCAAACCAAACCAACTTTCCCAACCTCAGCCAGCTTCACCACTTCTCTAAAAGGTCCACCCATTGTCAGGAACCCCTGCTGCTAAGGTTGCAGTCCACCAGGATCAGGAAGCCTTGAGCTCAGTATAAAATGGAAAACTCCCTTTGTCCACTTCTCTGCCTGGGGAGCCCAGGTCCCCACACCTGAGGAATGTCTCATGATCCTTAAGGAATTTACAAGTTCAACTTCCTTTCTCTGGGTAAGAACCCACCCAGCAAACATCTAGTAAAGGAGGCATTCCTTAGCCCTCCAGCCAATGGTCTATCTATACCCACCCTGGAAATTCCTACCCATTCCCCAAAGTTCTATATAACCCTTATTCACTCCAAATAAAAATCAATCTGCCTCCCAGAAGCAGGTCCCGGAAGTCTTCATGCCTACCCACACTCACTGGGCTTCCAAACTCCCTGTCAGTCACCCCTGCTCCCTTGTCCCTCATGGACACACATCGTCAGAGGATCCCCAGGAGCAGGGAGGGTCACACAACCATCTTTTATTACTGCTCTAGAACACAAGTCTAGTCCTGGTCCTGTGTTAAGATGGCTTCCTGTGCTAAAAAACACCTGGAAACATGGAGGCTTGGTCTTTTAAACCCAGTACTTGGGAGGCAGAGGCAGGAGGATCTGTGAGTTCAAGGGCAGCCTGGTCTGTTTAGCAAGTCTCAGTTTAGCAAGGGCTGTGCAGTGAAACACTGTCTCAAATAATACCAACTACATTCCACTACAAATAACTACTAACTACAGTCATGGGAAATACAGCATACAAAACCTGGGCCCAAATTCTCAATACAAATTAGCCACATGAAACCACAGGTGTTAAGACATCTGTGTCATCTGGATTACCACACGCCAGGAATGAACTATAGTGAACTTCAGCCTACACCTGATAAGGTTCTTAGGCCTTCTTGGAGTAAAGGTAACTTCCACCAACTTTTAGCTAGAATTCAAAGCCTAAATGGATGAGTAAATTCCTCTCCCTAAAGACTATTAACTCCTGAAAACGTCAACTCTTCTCCTGCTGTGTCCCTCCACTATTTGGACTTCTTTTCTTCCCTAAATATTCTCAGCCCTGGTGTAGCACAAATTCTCTTCCCAGATTTTTCTGGGTATATAAGTCCACCACTGTAAGCATTTGCACTTTCCCTATAAACTATCAGATTGTAAAGACACGCCTCTTATTATGTAAGTAAGTCCTACAGGACTCAAGGAAAGGACAATACTTTTTTTCTTTTTAAGATTTATTTCTCAGGACAGCCAAGGCTACACAGAGAAACCCTGTCTCAAAAAACTTAAAAAAAAAAAAAAAGATTTATTTCTATCTTACATTCATGGATGTTCTGCCTGTATGTATGCATATGTGCACTTTGTGCAAGCAATGCCCATGGAGGCCAGAAGAGGGCAATGGAGTCCCTGGACCTGGCAAATCTTTGTGAGCTGTCATGTGGGTGCTAGGTACTTGACAGGAGTCCATGACAGAGCAGCCATCTCTCCAGCTTTGACTTTAGACTATTTTAATTAGGCACCGAATAAGGACAACTTAAACTAGATTCAATATTAAGAGACGTCCGAGCAGACAAAACAGACACTAGTAACTGTGGCAAAGCTGGGACAGAGGGGAAGGGATAACACTGACTTGTCCAGCTGGGTTTCTGGAACTATACTGGGGTACTCCACAAGGCAACAGCCTAGAGAAAAGGCAGGTTTCCTCCCAGTCTCAGGAGCCGAGGCTTTAAAATCTCTCTGCCAGGTGTTTGGCCAGTACTGCAGAGGTGAGGTGAACTCAGAGGGGAAGGCCCTGGCTCCCAACCATGCAATTCCTGAACAGTGTTTTTCACAACCCCAGGATTCCAAGCAGAACAAAGCAGCTAGGAAAAACAGCATCTTACAGCTTCTCATTTAGGAAGAGGGAAAGAATACACATTTAGCTGAAAATATGTGTTCTTAAATGTCTTTATCAAACTGAGGTTCTGCTAATAAGCATGCAGACATCATTCCAACCTCCAATACCACAATAGGTCTCTGCTACCTAAACTGTGCTCTCCCTGCCTTGGCCACCCATTAGTGGTGGGATTACAGGTGTGTGCCATGCCGGCTCCCTTCATGTTATTCCCAACATACTAGAAAAAAATGTTGCAAATAACAATACAGAGCCGGGCATGGTGGCGCACGCCTTTAATCCCAGCACTCGGGAGGCAGAGGCAGGTGGATCGCTGTGAGTTGGAGGCCAGCCTGGTCTACAAAGGGAGTCCAGGACAGCCAAGGCTACAGAGAGAAACCTTGTCTCGAAAAAACAAAAAACAAAACAAAAAATAATAATAATTAACAATACAGATAGTCCAGGTGTAACTGTATTAGCTACCCTGAAGATCAAACTCTACAAAAAAGTTCTTCCAGAAGACTAAATCTTATCAAATGGTAAGGGTGAAACTTTGGACTACCCACAAAACAAAACGGTACAGACAGACCACATCAATCCCACACCACCACGCTCTAATAATAGGAGGCACTACTACCTAAGATAAGGCATAAGGACAGAGTAAAAAAAAAAACCCAAAAAGTTAGAAGCCATGGGCTTGTGCGCTCAGTCCTGCACGAGGCTCCATATCAAAATGGAGTCACTCCTACTGAAGTTAGCCAAACTGAAACTGAGTTGTTATCTGACCTTCTGAAAAATCAGAAAAGACAACAACCCAATTTCCCCAGCACACCATTTCAATCCACAGGAAAATGATGTTCCCTCAGTTTGAATCCTTGGCAAACACTAGCCTAAGTGATCTGATGTGGACCTAGATGTTTCTCTACTGAGTTCTCCCAGTTTCCACTTTGCAAGGGAAGTAACTTTTTAAAATCCACCAATCCCTTTCATCCTTTGTTTTCAGTCCTTTTCTGTCCCATAAAAGGATGTACCAAGCTCACTTATGGCAGTGTTTTTCAGAATTCCCAAAATAAAAATGTGAATTGTGACCCTAAAGAGGGCTCTCATCCCTCAGAAGGACAGAGAATGGCAGGAACTCAAGCAGGCAGCTTCCCCAACTGTTACTGGCACTCTGTACTGAAGTCTGCTTTGGAGTTGGCTTTAAAGGCACTATCTAAACTGCCCTATCCAACGACTGGGGGTTGGGGGGGAGGGGCGGGGTGTGAACCACATGAAAGAAATGTCCTCATTACCTGAAACAATCAACTCTACTTAAGGAATGTTCACGTAGTAGTTCCTTTGTTGCACTGGGAAGCAAAAACCTGAAGTCTTGAGTAGAGGAAGTGCTCTCCCGCTGAGCTTTATCTCCAGCCTCCTGCATACTCTCTGGGACAGGATCTAAGTTAAACTACCCAAGCTGGCCTTAAATTTCCAACACCCCAACAACTGGGGTTATACGCCTTTTACTGAGCCTGGTGATAGTACTGTAATTAATCTAGGGGTGACCAAGTACAGACTAGATGTAGAATGCAGGACGGCAACCTCACCCTACTCTATGCAAGAGACTAGCAGCATCACATCTTGGCTATCCCAGAGAGGCTTACAACCACACTCCTTTACACACTAGAAGTGGAATTTACTAGAGAAATCAGTGAAAACTACTTTTAAAAAACCTTAAGCACAGGCTCAGCGGTTAAGAGCACTGTTCTTCCAAAGGACCCAGCTTTGATTCCCAGCACCCAAACGGCACACACATCTTTCTAACTCCAGTCCTGGGAGTTCAGAGCCCTCTTCTGGACTCCTTGGGCACGAGGAACACACCCAAATATTCAGACAAAACGTCCATACACATACATTTAAAAAATCCTAAGGATAACAAGATGGCCCCTCACGGGCCTGCACTGTAGGCTGAAACAAAATACCTAGATCAAGGCCAGACTAGAGTACAAGAGACTATCCAAATTAATTTAGACGAAGCCCCTTTTGCTTGATTAATTTGATTAGTTTCATAAGCATTTCTGTAGTTTTAAGCTAATTCCATTTTAGTGTTTGTAAGAAACACTACACTTTTTTTTATAAACATGTCAGGCAACGCTGATAAACAATTATCAAATCTGGTCATGAAGATCCTATAAATCAGTCATCAAATTTTTCGCGTTTGCCCATTATCTAATACTGAAGGGGTGAAAAGGAAGGCTTAAAGACGCGCCTCCTCTCCTCTAGCCAAAATTTCACCACCTAAAAGTGTGCTCAGGATGTGTAGGTAAAAACATCTAAGATCCGGTTTCATTTTCACTGCCTAACAAAAGCTATGCAGAAAGCAATTACTCTCCATCAATCCTATCAGGCTGCAGTTTCTTCCAGAAAATTCCAAGGAAAGTTACTGAGGTATTCGCATTTCGGTATGGATACCATCTTCCGCACAAGTCACACTGAAACCCTTTACAATACTTAAACGTACCTTGTTGGGGTTTTCGATATACACGATAAATAAACAAACCTTTGAACCAGGAGTAAGACTTCACACACAGAAAAAAAAAAAACCCTTACAAAACTGAGACCCAATCCACAGATTATCAAAACCAAATCAATAGAAAAGCAATTGCGTAAACAAACTTTGAGATGCGCATGCAACGACGTGGATGACTGAAGCCATTTCTCAACCCGACACCCCCCTCCTCCCGGAAAGGCCCACAACGCACCATCCGTGCAGAAAGCCGCCGGGGACCGCGACCCCCGGCGCTGCGCAGTAACCGCACAGCTCATGTATTCCGGCGTATTCCGGCGCATTCCGGGAGGCAAACCCAAGGTCACGCAGGCCCGCACCCCTGAGCCCCCGAGTCAGGGCGTCACCAGGGTGACCCGCCGCGGGGGTCCCACCACGCCCCTCCCCCGCCCGGTTACGCAATGCCCCCGCCCCCGCCCCCCGCCCGGCACCGAACAAAGCGCGCGGGAAGCGGCCGCCAGGCTGGGGCAGGGACCCCGCCAGCGCCATGTTGGCGGGGGCGGCGGGGACCGGGCGGGGGCGACGAACAAAGGAACTCACGCACACCCTGGCCCTAGCCCGCCGCGCCCCGGCCCCACCGAGCCCGGCCGGCAGGGGGCGCTGAGGGGCGCCGCCCGCGGACAATGCGCCCGGGGCCCGCGGGCTGTGCTCACCTGGGTCGGCACGCCGCGAGGCCCACTCGCATTCCCCTCACAGTACTGCACCCGGCCTCAAGTACGTCTCACCTGTGGGCCACCGAGGCTGCCCGCGGGGCCGCCGTGGCTCGCTCGTGCTCCCCGCCGGCCCAGCCCGAGCCAGACGGCGCCTCCCCACCCCCGCTCCTCGCCGCGGCCGCCGCCCGCCCCCCAGCCGCCACGGCGCACGCGCACTGCGCCCGCCGAACTGCGACGGCCGCGCCGCCCCGGCGCCCGGCGCCGCCGGACGCACTGCGCAGGCGCAAGTAGGAGGCGGAGCCTTGCGGCGAGGGCGTGGCCTGGCGCTGCTCACCTGGAGGGTGGGGCGCGCTCCCTTGGCCTCCAGGTACGCGCTAGGAAGCCGAGGGCGGGGCTCAGACCCCAGCTCTCTCAGGAGCCGAGCATGGTTCAGAAAACGAACCTAGAGTAGCGGGCGCTGGCTTTTACTCTTGCACGAGAGGACGGCTTTCAGGAACTGTGCTGCCTCTTTGTCCTGGGACATTACATCTGCTGTCTCTCGGCCTGGCTAGCTGCATGGGGATGGGTCACGTGACCTTGCGCAGCGCAGGTGCGCTCTCGACTGCGGAGCAGCAGCTTTGGAGCTGCAGGATGCGAGCCCTTTAAAAATATGCATGGGCTCACCAAGCTACCTTGAAGACACACCGCCTTGCTGCACGCCGCACTGCGCAGAGGCCGGGGAGCTTGACTCAGCTGCAAAACCTAACCCCTCCTGTGAACACCTGCTCCGAGCACCTGCTGCAGGCACCTGGCCGGGCCTAGCTGCAGCCGCTGTCCTAGAACTCACCCCGAGCTCCTCGCGAGGCTGCAAGCCAGGAGGACATCCCACGATCGCACGTCAATCCGTGCGACTTCGGTTCCAGCTAAGACGCTTTTTGAGGATTTGCTCGGCTGTGTGCAAGGAGAGGGAGAAAGGAAACGTGCCGAATGGTTTGATGTGAGGGAAGTCGAGTGCAGGACCTGAAGGTTCTTCTGGGTATGCATCCAGTCTGGCGCGCTCCTGTCTCCTTCCCTCCTTTAGCCCAGTGTCCGGATCCAGGCAGTCACCGACCTGGTTCCTCGAGTGCTGTAGCACTGCCGCATTGTAATAAGCCTTCTGCCAGAGTGTTGTCAGGTCGAATTACGGGGAGACGTTATTGGAAAGCCCTTTGCGCACTCCAAACCTGCAGCGTGCGGTTGTTAGTTCACTGTGCTCTTTGGGATTTCACTGGCACCTTTCCCCCGCCCCCCAAAATAAGATTGATATGTGCCTGCTCAAATTAAAGTGCTTGTCTCAGATGACATCCTTGGCAGAAGCAACATAGTTAAAGAACGACGAGAGGACTAATTTCAGCAGCGACACAGGCAGCCTCGAGAGCATTGTGAGATGATTAGCTTTTGTTGTTGTGTTTGATGTTTGATAGCAGAGACTGACAGGAACAAGGAAGGGTGTGATGGGAAGCAGGCTGGAACACTTCCGTTTCCTTGATGAAACGCCTGGGTTTCTCCGCTGTTCTCTGGAGGAACAGAACTTACAGAATGAATATATACATATGGAGAGGGGTTTTATTAAAATAGCTTCCAGGCTGTGGTCCAGCTAGTACAGCAATGGCTGTCTCTACCAACAGCGGGTCCAAGAATCCAGCAGCTGTTGAGTCCACGAGGCTGGATGTCTCAGCTGGTCTTCAGTTCAGGCTGAAATCCCAAAGAAGTAGGCTCTGATGCCAGTGAAGGGATGGGCTTGCCGGTGAGAGCGAGAACGAGCAGGCAAAAAGCAAGAGCTGCCTTCTGTGTCCTTTAAATAAGCTGCCAGCAGGTGTGTCCCAGACTAAAGGTGGATCTTCCTACCTCAAAAGGTCCGGATTAAAGGTGTAGCTTCTCACCTCAAAATTTCAAGATCAAATTATTTAAGTAAAAATCCTTCACTGATGTGCCAGCCATTGGGGGGGGGGAGGGGATGGCTTCATCCCGATGTAGTCAAGTTGATAATCACGAATAGCCTTCTCTTCTGCCTAGCGGTTATTGACATTTGGGACCTGGTAACTGGGGGAAGAGAGTGTTGGGTTGTTTTGGTTTGATTTGGCCTCAACCCTGGCTTCTGCCTGCCTGAGGCCACTAGCAGACACTACTGACCAACCAAACCCTCCAAGCTTACCTTCCTGCCCACCCTTTCCCAAACCCTGGTTTAAATTTCCCTCTACTGATAGTCTTCAGCAACCTGTCAAAAATATAAGGGCTATCCATATTCCAGAGCTAGAAACACCTAAATTGGTTTTGGAGACGGTGTTGGTTGGTTGGTTGGCTGGCCAGAACTTTTTATTTAGCCAAAGACGATCTTGAACTCCTTCCTTGTTGGCTCTGTTTATTAACAATTAAACTTTATTATACAACCCAACTATCATATACAAGAAGGAAAAAAAGGTTAAAGAGACAGAATAGTAAACCTTCTGGAATCCGTTCCACAGGACGGGTCCTTAGGTGTCTCTGTCCCGAGAGCTGGTCTGGTCCCTTCCTCTCTCCGCGTGCCCTGCTCACCTTCACCTGTTGTTTTTCTTTTCCCCACCTTCCCAGTCACAAGCAAAGGGCGGTCTTCTTCTCCCTTCGAGGGTCAATTAGGAAAACAATAGCCACGGTGGGGTTCCCAGGTCGGCTTCCTGAATTTCAAGCCCAGGAATGTTCCAAACAGTCTGTCACAAGGTATTCATGGCTTGCCCCAAGGGTAAAGCCTGCTAAGACTGCTTCCACCTGTGACAAAGCTTAATCTTTCCCACACTTCCTCAACCACCTGCCTCCCCGGCCCAAGAGCTGGGGCCACAGCCAGCTCAAATTAGACTTTTGCTGGGTGGTGGTAGTGCATGCTTTTAATCTCAACACCAGGGAGCTGGAGGCAGAGACAGGCAAATCTCTGAGTTCGAGCCCAGTCTGGTCTACATAGAGAGTTCCAGGACAGACATAAAGAGACCCTCTCTCAGTGGGGAAAAAATAAGTTTTTCAGACTTGGTAGTAAGCATTTTCACCCATCATCTGCCAGCTTCAAAACATTTCCATGGAAATAAAGCCAGCGCAGCAGATAGTGAATCCAAGTAATAGGCTTGTTAATTGTCGCCGTATAGGCTTTTCCAACTTTTTTGAATAACTGAAAATAGGATCAAAGTTATTCTATGACCATTTAGTAACCTTAGCCAGAGGGCCTACTTATAATTTTCCTCCTACCACAAGCTGATTGTGCTAGCTAGTTTTATGTCAACTTGACACAAGCTAAAGTCATCTGAGAAGAGGGAACCTCAATTAAGAAAATGCTTTTGTAAAAACCAAGCTGTAAGCAAGCCTGTAAGACATTTTTTTAGTTAGTTATTGGAGGGAGAGGGCCTAGCCCATTGTGGATGGTGTCATCCCTGGCCTGATGGTTCTGGGTTCTATAAGAAAGCAGGCTGAGTAAGCCAGTAAGCAGCACTCCTCCATGGGCTCTGCATCAGCTCCTGCTTCCAAGTTCCTGCCCTGTTTGAGTTCCTGTCCTGGATTCCTTCACTGATGGGCTGTGATATGGAAGTGTTGTAGAGACCTGCTTCAACCTTTAACATAGCATATTTGTAACCATTTTGTTTTTTAGTCTCCATCTTGGTTATAAGATGAAATTAAGTTCAAGTTCTCAAGCCCTGCCTTCCAATGAATGTCTCTATGTTTTTATTTTTCACACTTTGTATACTTTGTTACCTGAATAAAGTCCTGTTACCTGTAAAGTCCCCCAACTATAGAACCAATCAAATTAAAGGTCAGTTGGAAACACTTTGTCTAGCCAGTCAAAATATGTAATGTTCTTCCTATGTGTGGATCCCTGATTGTGACTTTGTTATCTGGTTTTTGCCTGATTGCAGTTTTGGTGGTTATTGCTTTGTTACTTGGTTACAGTTTCTTGTTTTTGTTTTTATTTTTAATTAAAAAAAAAAAACCTGCCTTAGAAGCAGACCAACGCCACAGTCCGATTCCCAAATTCAGGCTATGGCCCTGACCAGTCAGTTTTTGTTTAGCATTCAAATAAACTTCCATCAATCTGAGTCTGGTGTTCAAGTGGACAGGGCGTGGCTACTCTTGAACCCTAACAGTGTAAGCCGAACAAACCCTTCCCTCCCCAAGCTGCTTTTGTTCATAGTGTTTCATCACAGCAATAGAAATTCTAGGACACTTTGAGTAAACACAAATGCAAACATGGAAGGTCTCGGTCAACACCAGACCGAGGTCTGTTTTATTTCTGTTCCTGTACTCCTTGGGGAAGTTTCCTGCTCAGGAGGGATACACTGGTGATACAGAAATAAGAGAAGAACCTGCTATCTAAGACATGAGGAGGTTAGCCCTAAATTAGACTATAGTGTGTTCACCCATTGGTATCAATAAAATGTTTGAAGCATACCATTGTGTCCTTATCAAATTGGGCCTTATTAGTGTACAATTTATTCAGCACAAACAAAAGAGTTTAAAATCCAGTATATGTGCCAAACACAGGAGTAACTCAACTGAAGCTCCGTGTTGGTGTTGTGGTTGAGTATTGCCCAAAGGTTTATTCGGTGGAAGCTTGTCTCTCTTTTGGTGCTGTTAAAAACAGTGGGAGCTAGGAGTGATGTCACACGCCTTTAATCCCAGTACTTAGGCAGAGGTGGGTGGATTGCAGTGAGTTCAAGGCCAGCCTGGTCTACAAAGGGAGTCTAGGATAGCCATGGCTACACAGAGAAACCTTATCTCAAAAAACCAAAAAGAAAGAAAAGAAAAGAAAAAGGAATGGAGGGCATTTCAAGGCCTCGCCAGAAGGTATCGGGTTGCTGGAGCCAGTGAGTTTGCTCCAGCAGGAAGGGTACTTACACCCAAGCTTGACAACTTGAATTTGATCTGGAACACATAAGGTGAAAAGAGAAAACCAATTTCTGAGGGTTGTCATCTGAGCATCACAGGTTGCCACACACACCGACACACGTAAAATGACATTTTTAAGTGTTACATATTTAAATCTAATAAACTCTAGCTTTGATTCATCCCTGGCTCTTCCTGGAACGCTTTTTGCAGTGAAGTCAAGGATCCTTCTTTACATCCCTGAGGGCCTCTTAAGGGTAAGTGAGCTCCTTGGGGGGCTAACAAAGATTCTCATGGTTAAATGTTGACCTCCAGTAGAGCTGCTGGCACCAGCAACTATAGATTTACTGATTTGCTGGCCAGGCTCCTCTTGACAGAGAGTGTTGAAGTGACAGTGGTCTCACAAGGACAGAGGCAGTTTCGTTGGTCTGCATAGGTACTAGAGATAGAATTCTTAGAGCCACAATCAATACATTCTTGTTAAACCAGGATTGGCCCACGCCTACCTCTATGTTGAAGATAAATAAAAGTTTGACCTAAAGCAGCCACCAAAATGGTCAACTGCACCCTAGCTTGATGTGTGAGCAAGGTGTAACCTAACATGAGTATGCTCCTGTTTACAAGTGACTCTCAGCCACGCCCCAGCTGAGCTTCAGCTGAATGCAGACTTTCTAACTGAACACACCAAGCTCTAGAAGGCAGATGTGGACTCGGAGTCACTAAACGTATTTTCCCTATGGCAGTTGCTTTTCTCTAGCCTCAAGCATAACCTAAGTATATGGTAGGGCCAAGCATGCTTGGTTCAGAATGGTACTTGGTTCTAGACCCTGGACTGTCTGTCTTGCTCATGGACTGTTTACTTGATTGCTTTCTCTGGTGCAGAATCTCACAGCCTTAAGGCTGTACCTCCAACTCATTGCGTAGCCAGGGAGGATCTTGAATTTCAGATATTACTGCTTCTGCCCGCAGTGTTGAGATGACAGGAATACAGCACTACACCCAGTTGATTCACTATTGGGGACAGAACCCAGGACTTCATGAGTGCTAGGCAGTGTCTCTGTCAGCTGAGCTGTCTCCAGCCCCAAAGCATTTTAAACATAACAACTCAGGGATTCTCCAACACTCATTACAAGAGCGGCGACATGGGGTCTATGGAGGTAACTGGGTCTTAGGCCACCATAGCCTGTGTAGGTGATGAAAAAGGTCAAAAGGTCACAGAGGAGAAAAGGCAGGATCAGACACAGCTGAGCATAGCCAACGAGCTTGTCTAGCAGGATCCTCTCCAGGTGCCGGGTCACACTTGGCGTCATAGGAGGCTGGAGGAGGAAGTTTGGGTATGTGCCCCAGGCCTTCAGATGGCTAAAGTTAAAGCTTTAAATTACTGTGCTAAGGAGACTGATAAAACAAAAAATGCCTCCAAACTGTAAGTCCCCACTTGCCCAAGGACAGCTAACTTCCTGGAATGCTGGGGCTATTGTTGATGATGTAAGATAACAAGCCCTACGTGTTTGCTTCTGTGAAGAAGCTTGGTTGCCTCAGCTGTACAGGATGTGCTTGGTCACGTTTGGGTGGGATGTACATCAGGATGTGTGCTTGCCTCTGATTGGATGAAGGTGGGACGTACATAGCCTTGTGGGTTTTGCCTTTATAAGCCTCTGACTAATGTAGTTTGGTGCCATACTTACTCTGGAAATCCCAGGTACAAACCTGACCAGTGTCCATCATCCTGGCCAGTATTAATTATGTAAATCTTGCTTCAACTTTGGCTCAAAAACTGTGGTAGCAGTGTTGGTGTCACCGGTGGAATTAACAGTCCCTGTTAGGCGAGTCTCCCAGGTCTTTTCCAGTATGAAACTGCTTCTGTCCTCCAAAGTGTCTCCACTGTCCAGATCAAAGCTTTGCTGAAGGAAGGGGTTAACCCTGGATTTCCCCTGAAGATATCTTACTTTCCTGTAGCTGTGATAAAGTACCCCAGCAAAAGCAATTTAAGAAAGGACTTATTTTGGCTCACAGTTTGTGGCGCAGATGGGGAAGTCAGAGTGGAAGGAACGCCAAGCTTCTAGTCACAGTCAGGAATAAAGAGCAATGAATTTATGCTGTTGCTCAGCACCATTTCTCCACGTTTAAAGCCTAAGATCCCACCAAGAACTGGGACCACCCACAGAGGGCGGATCTTCTCACCTCATTAAGACAATGCCCCAGTGGGCATTCGCAGAGTCCCATCCCTCAGAAGACCCTAGAGTCTGTCGGTTGACAATTGCACTAACCAGCCCTGATCTTGAATATCACTGAGAAGAGGGTGCACATGAGCCAGAAGGCCCTCTTCAGGTAGGCTGGCTGACACTAGTTTGGGTCAAAGATGGCTGCCAGGGTGACCTCATACAACTTCTAACTTCATTATAACCCCATCCGCATGCAGACAACATACCTCCAGAGCCACAGTAGTCAACAATTGCCATGACAACAAGGAAGGAACTATAAGGAGACAAAAGAAGAGGCTCAGAACGCCAGAAAAATCTTCACCCATTTCCAGAAAAGATGCAGATACCCCTCCTTTACTCGCCTATCATCTCAAGGGTTGAAAAGTTAATTTGAGAGTTTATCTCCCGCTACTGTGACTGGCCAAGAATAAAAGCCTCTTTGCTACTCAGTTAGTTGATCTTGATCCACATTTCCAATCAAAGAAGGAAAAAAAAAATTGCATTATCTAGAGGGTTCATTGAAGACTCTGCTGAAGACTGTTTGGGACCTGTAGACGCATTAATTTTTTAAATTGATCCCCAGATATATCCCACAGGGGTGAGGTGAGATAGAATATAAGGGACCATAAAAAGGGACACGGGAAGGAAACGGAGCCCCTCGCCGCTGCTGCCTGAGAATCCAGTGAATCTCATGAGTGCCAGTACTCCATAAATCTCTCCTACCTTGTAAAACTTGTTTTAGGCCTGCTGTATTGCTGGAATTTAATGCCGCCGCCACCACCACCACCACCACCATTTCCTTCCTAGCCTTTATGCTGATTCTTTTAAACCTAGCCAATCCTGAAAGACTGGGAGACCAGACCCCAGCCTATAGGGAAAGGACACAACCTTCACCTGCATTAGAATAAAAACCAAGGGAGCTTCCCAGTGTGCTCTCTAGTGTGGTGTGGCCTGTGAAGGGAGTTCCACCACACTTGGTGTATGCAATGCCGAGTGACCCCAGGGTTTCATGCATGCAAGACAAGTCCCCTACACACCGAGCCAATATCCCCAGGCCAACACAGTCATTTTCTACTATAGCCAAATATCTGGCCACTGGTACAGTGCTATCTCCTCCAGGCTTCCCTCCCAACACCGAATGAAGAGAGCCACAGCCCTTCCACATCCTGGCCTAACTTACAGCAAAATGAACCACAAGAGATCTGAAGGCAACCCCCACCCCCCCACCCCCCCACCCCCCCACCCCCTACAGAGGGAACACTCAGTGTACATGTTCTGTTTTTGTTTTATTTGTTGTTGTTGTTGTTGTTTTCGAGACAGGGTTTCTCTATGTAGCCTTGGTTGTCCTGGGCTCACTTTGTAGATCAGGCTGGCCCCGAACTCACATCAATCCACCTGCCTCTGCCTCCTAAGTGCTGGGATTTAAGGCATGCGCCACCACACCCGGCTTTCAGTGTGCATGCTCGAGCATGTTTGTGCTGTGTTCAGGGAACATCACATGGGACTGGTCTACTGCATGGAAAACTAAGCTTGGTGCAGCAATAGCATGCCATGCCCACCCCTGACCTGGCTGTCTTTCTATGTCCTCCAAGTACACTGGCAGCACCCTTTGGGCTACTTTCTGCATAGCACACAAATAAATGCTTTTAAGTGTTACCTTCTCTGATAAGCTTCCTCTAACAGCACAGGATCAGCACATCCTCCCCACTTCTCTCTCACCTGTATTGGATGGCACTGGTCCCATCTGTTATGCCAGTATTGGTCTGTTTGCTCTTCTATTTTCTGGGTCCTCACCCATTATAAAGGCCAAAGGGCAGGAACAAGATCTGCTTTTATTATCAGTCTACTCCCTAGACAGCAGTTGGGAATCAACCTCTATTGTCATAGATGACTGTAGGCTGGGAATACTGGGTCATGTGGGTGTGTTAGACCATAGAGCCTATGAAAGCCTTTGAATATAAGGATATTGGGGATGTTAAACTTTTCTTATTTGCTTTTAGGGAATTTTGTCAAATATCGAAAGTTCAGAGGGAAGCCCGACATAGTGGCACAGGCCTTTAATCCTAGCACTTGGGAGGCAGAGGCAGGCAGATCTCTGTGAGTTCAAGGCCAACCTGGTCTACAAAAAGAGTTCCAGGACAGCCAGAGCTATTACACAGAGAAATCCTGTCTCGAAGGAAAAACAAAAAAAAGGTTCAGAGGGTTAGTGAGATGGCTCAGTGGCTAAAGCACTTGCTATATAAGTGTTAGGACCAGAGTTGGGATCCTCAGCACCAGTATACAAGCTGCTGGCTATGGTCATTGTCCTGTGCTCTTTGAACTCACTGAGACACTGAGAAACTCATCTTTCTAGACCTCTCTTTTTTGGGGGTGGGGTGGGGTGGAGGTTGAGATAGAGTTTCTTTGTATAGCCCTGGCTGTTCTGGAAGTCCCTTTGTAGACCATACTGGCTTCAAACTCACAGATATCTGCCTACCTCTCCCTCCCCAGTGCTGGAATTAAAGCCCTATACCACCACGATGGGCTCCATTCCGGACTTTGAAGCAAGTTTGACTGAAAATGTCATCCAAGGCCACTTGTCTGGGAATGGGCTGGTCAACCTCAGAAGAGCAAAACAGCCTAAGACTAAAAACATTATGTCCTTGAGAACAGATATCAGAGGTTGCTATTGCTTATCTCTTGATACAAAAGTGCCTGTTTTGTGTGTGTGTGTGTGTGTGTGTGAGAATTGTGTAGGTGGGGGTGGAGTAGGTGGGGGTTGGGGGGGGTGTATGGAAGTTCTCCCCTGGGAAGCTCAGCCCTGCAGGGGAAGCCTCAATTAGCAACCTCAGCTGACTGCCTCAACTTACCCAATCAGCTTCTACTGTGTGTTTGGGGCACACCATTGATATTACTCTGTCTAGTGCTGTTTGTTTTTTTCACTAGAGCCTTCCCTGAGGGGACACTGCTCAGCCTAGGGATTCTCAGTTGTGAAATCCAACTGGCTGTCTCAGTGAGACTTCCACAGTTGATTTCTGCTTTCTGTTTTTAACACCCAATTGGATGTTTTTCTTCCTGTCTCCTTAGCTCATGTTATTTACTCTCTTGCTTTGGCTTATTATATACCTGATAAACTCATTCAAAAATGAAAGTATGGCTGTTGAAGATCCTTCTCCACACTGTATAGAGCAATACCCTTTGTGCTTCTGTCCCAGCCCGAGGGACAAATCGAACCAGGGTTCATCTGAAAGAGGGAATGGGGATTGAAAGTGGGGTACAGAGACGTGAGAAACATTGAGTCAAGTCTGGAGATTTCTGACCAAGACTCGCTTTAAGGCAAAGTAAGACTTTATGTAGCAAGGTCAATAGGGTCTATTCTAATCCCATTCTCCCTAGCCCCCAGACAAGAATACAATCGCCTGAACAGCTCCCTATAGAACTTCCTTAATCCTCTGGGTAGCTCCCTGTAAAGACTTCTCTATTTCTTTCAAAGGTAAAAAACCCAAAGATAGCCTAGAACACAAGACCTCCTTCAGCAAGGGTCAACAACTCAAAGGTCACAGCGTGCAGCCTAAGCAGGGGATTTCTAAAATGGCTGAATTTAGCACGGCTCTCCACATGTTTCTGTTCATGGGGCGTGTTGTTTTATATGTGTGTTTATATTTACATATATGTCATGTCAAAAAAAAATTTCCATTTCCCCAAATTCCAAAAGGCAGAGGGGACACATGGCTATCCGAAGTGCCTATTAGTATCTCAAAGCACATGCTGGCCTCCAGGCTTCCTTGGTGTCACAAGTATCTGTTAGACATTTCAAAATCCTCCTCCCCTACCCTGACTGTCTCCCATAGGCTTCTGGGCTCCCCAACTATTCATTCTCCTCCTACTGCTATCTCTGCTGTGCTCTCTAGGTCTCCCTCTCGTTCTCTCTTTGTCTCTCTCACTTCCCCCTCTCTGTGTTCCCCTCTTCTTTAATCTCTGCACTGTTCTTGCTTCTCCCACTGTGTTTTCCCTATTCTCTCCTCTCTCACAGATAGCCCTGGCCAGGTCCAGTCTACTGACCATGTTCAATCTACTTCTTTCTCTCTCTGCTGTGGACTCTCCCAGATGCCCCTGGTGGTTCTCTCTCTTGTGTCTACAATAAAAACTTTCCCTTAAGCACCCGTGGAGTGGTCATGCTGTCAGTTTATACAATATGTTTGTGTTTGTGTGTGCATGTGTGTATGTGGCGGACAGAGGTGAATAAAATGCAAGGTGTTTTTTGTTTTTGTTTTGTCCATGACATAGAGACCTATTTATTGTTGTTGTTGTTGTTGTTGTTGTTATTATTATTATTATTATTATTATTATTATTATTAAAAGCTTCAGTCATTATAGCTGGACACATACTCAGCTATTCTAACCCCACAATACTGGAGGTGCTTGATAGTAATGACAATGCGAACTTCCGGATTGGGTACCAAAATCAGCATTTGAATACACAGTGCACAAAACATTCTCCAACAGGCCAAGTATAGGTGTTGTACCTCGGGCAATATCTACTTTGTATTTTGAGGTTTGGTCTCTCATTGGAGTCTGGAGCTCACAGATTTCACTAGACTGGCTGGCCAACAAATCCAAAAATCCCCCTGTCTTTGAATTACAAGCACGTACCACCACCACCTCTGGCTTTTTCTGTGAGCTCCAGAGGCTGCCGTCAGGCTCTCATGATTGCACAGTTTATGGATTGACTTAAGCCATCGGGTCTGGCAAATATTTTTACCCCAACATCCTAGACTGAAGCCAGTTTTTGTGGCTTGGCATAGTGTGATTGAGGAGGCCTGGTGAAGTAAGTCTAGCCAACTCCATGACAGGCTTCAGTTTCTTGTTAGCTTGGAGCAGGCCTGAGCCTCCATTCCTCAGAGACGGAGCTCTGAGGTTACTGGAAACACCACAGATAATGGGCAGCCAATCAGGGACCGCCTAGCCACCTGGCCTCAGGGAGATAAGGTTGCTCAAGATTAGTTTACTGTCAGTCTAGAAATTTCTTGTCTTATGACTAACTCATGTCCGCTAAGGTTGCCTTTTCAGTCTTCCTGTGCTTTTTCAAGTTTGAATGCTCCAATCATGTTAAAGGTCTCCACCCACTCCCTTGGAATTCCCCTGAAAGCCTTTAAAAAGAGCCTTCAAGTTTAGGTGACCTTGCATGCTGGACTTCTGCAGAAATAAAGGCTCCTTGCTTTTGTATACAGCTTCGGACTCCTGGTGGGCTTTGGGGATCTAGTGATTTGGGCATAACAGTAATACCTGTGAGAAAGGAGCTGAGACTAGGCAGCTCTAATAAGAGCTAGACCTTAGAAGCAGGCTTGGATGCGTTAATGGACCCGGCCTATGGCAGCTCTGTTAGGAGCCAAGCCCAAGGCTTCTGTAACCTCTGTGTATGTGCCCACTGTCGAGAAGTCTTAAGATCGGTCTCTTTATAAGGCCATGGCTTCGGTGACCTCTGAATTTCGGGCACCTTCATTGGACTCATCCATGCCAGCTTCTCAGCACCAGCACTGGCGATACTCTCAAGGAGATTTTTTTTTAAAGATTTATTTATTTATTATTTTGTATACAGTACTCTTGGCTGCACATACACCTGCAGGCCAGAAGAGGGCATGAGATCACACTGTAGATGGTTGTGAGCCACCATGTGGTTGCTGGGAATTGAACTCAGGACTTCCAGGGGAACAGTCAGTGCCCTTAACCTCTGAGCCATCTCTCCAGACCTCAAGGAACTTTTGAATCTCTATCAGTACCATCTTCCTAGCCTGCCACAGCTCAAGGACTTCCCAGTAGACAAAGGCTGATCTGCAAGCTTCTGAAACATCCTCTCTGGAGAAGAGCTGATAATCCCACGAGGTGAGATTAAGACCGCTACCACAATTTTTGAGCCAAATTTGAACAGAACAGTTTTCCAGAGACAGGTTGTAGTGAGGAAAGGTAGAGGCAGGTGGAGAGAGAAGGAGCCAGAGGATGAGGAAAGCCAGACGATTAGAACAGATTGCCAGAATTAGTTTGAGGCCAAGCAGAGTGATTCAGTGTGTAAGACAGAGACCCCTAGAAAGATCTCTAGTCTATTCCTCTGAGTCACCACTAAGAGACGGAGTAGTTGTCAATGCAAACGCATAGGAATTTTTTGAGCCGATACAACGGGGACCCGTCCAGCTCTTTCAAGCTGCAGATCCCGAGAAACAGAGGCATGGGCCTTTTATAGGTTTTTAGACCAAGAAATGAGTTTTACAGTATGTGATTGGTTGACATTTGGGCAGGAAAGCTGCAAGCAGGGAGTTACAAGCCTTGGTGGTTTGTGGTTGGATAATGGGTGGAGGGGCAAGTTGACCTACGGAAAAGATTGGTTGAAGCGGTCACAGGGGGTGTTTAGGAACTTTTTTAGTTGGGGAGGGGTAGTGTAAAATTTTAAACACAGCTGGTTGTCCTTGAGTCCAGCTGGACCCTGAGCACAGACTGAGACCTTGAGTCAAGTTGAACTCTTCAAGGTTTTTCCTGTCCCTGCCACACACACAGAGTGATCTGATATCTGTCTGTCCTTGGTTCAAGCTGGACCCTCTAGAAATTTACATGCTTTGGCCTTAATGGGGGTCCTTAAGGGAAGACTGGGTAGGCCAACTTTTTCTAGACTTTGGCCTTAATGAGGGTCCTTAAGGAGGAGGGGGGGCTGGTTCCTATAAGTTAGAAGCCAAGAGCAGCCAGTTCGAACCAGTCAGCTTGGAGAGGAATTTGGGCCAGAACAACTGAGTTGAACCAGCCAGGGAGAGTTCAGAAAGATCTAGAAAGGCTTGGGAACAGCTCTCATCTCATCCCTTCATCAGAGGAAATGAAAACAACATTTGTTCTACAAAGTGAGTCTAGGACAGCCAAGGCTACACAGAGAAACCCTGTCTCAAAAAACCAAACCAAACCAAACCAAAAAAAAAACAAACCCAAACAACATTTGTAACAAAGGAAGTGTAAAATTTCTGAAAATTATAAAACATGGCAAGGAATTAAAAAAAAACACACACACACACAGAATAAGTTTGGAAATCATGGCAGGAGCTGGGGAAGTCGCTCAGGGAGAATACTTGTCTACTATGTGTGAACCTTAGACTCTACTCACAAAACTCAAAAAAGACAAGTGGAGAGAGAAATCCCCGGGCTCTGAGTCAGAAGAGAGATCTGCAGAGACTGGAAGCTGACTCATAGGGGATTTGGTTGTGGAGTGGGATGGGACAGGCACAGAGCCACCTTTGCAGAGGAGAGGAGCGGGGAGCTCTTAGAGGCATAACACTTTTGTGCTATTACAGTTGGGTTTTTTGTTTTGTTTTGTTTGGGTTTGGTCTTTTTGAGACAGTCTCTCAAACTCACAGAGATCCCCCTGCCTCTGCCTCTCAAGTGCTGGGATTAAAGGCGTGCGCCACCACGCCCAGCTTTACAGTTCATTTTGAAGTAAGCTATGATTTTGGCAAATGGGGGTGAATTTGTCACCGAGAAATTTCTAAGTGTGCTTGCATTCATGGATCTGCACCATGTGAAACTGGGCCTGGTAGTGCAGGCCTAGGATTCTAGCTACTTTGAAGGTTGAATCAGAAGGGTCAGAAGTTCGAGGCCAGCCTAAGCAACGTAGTGAGATTACATCTCAAAATTAAAAGTAAAAAGAGATAGATCTCAGTGGTGGCATGTTTGCTTGGCATGTGTAAGACCTTAGGTTTAATTCCAGCACTGTTAAAACAATTATACAAGTACGCCAGCAATAACTACAACCGTTGCCAAGAGTGGCGGCACACACCTTTAATCCCAGCACTTGGGAAGCAGTGGCAGGTGGATTGCTATGAGTTCGAGGCAAGCCTGGTCTACAAAGCAAGTCTAGGACAGCCAAGGCTACACAGAGAAACCCTGTCTCAAAAAACCAAAAACATAAAACTAAAAAACAAAAACAAAAACAAACAACAACAACAACAACCATTGCACAGTGTACTGCCCATGGGTAGGTGTACAGTCCAAGAATATACATATAATTTAAACTATTGGGGATCGGAATGGGGCTCAGTTAGTAGAGTTCTTGGCTAGCATGCACAATGTCATGGGTTCCATTCCTAGTACTGTAAAGAGATGTTGTAATTTGGGGGGGACCTTTTTTAGTCACCAGCTCTGGCTTCCAAATAATGAGATGGAGACCTGTGAGATTTATTCAAGAAGCTTTAAAGCACTAGAGCCTGGCAGATATTTATCTATTCTAACCCTCTATACTAGTCTGGCTGCTTCCCACCCACAGGCCCCGAATTACTTGCTGTATTGGTCCTGCCTGGGCTGCTGCCACTCCATCCGGTCCATCCTCGTGGCCATGTCCTTTCTCTCCCTCTTTGTCCTTCTCTTTTGCTGTCCCTACTTGAGACCCAAGACTGGGAACAGAAAGCCCATCTTGCTATCTCTTCTGCCCAGTCATAGACTGCTCAGCTTCTTCATTGACTGATTAGAGACAATTGAGGAGCAGTGCTTGCACAGCATTGATACAGGAGATTCTTCATAGACTGACCATGCCCGTGTCTGGACTGCAGCCTTGTCTCAGGGCACAGAAATCAGCATGTGAATACACAGGACACAAGACCAACTCCCAATACAGCCTGTAATCCCAGCACTTAAGAGGCAGAGACCAAAGGATCAGAAGTTCAAAGTCACCCTCAGCTACATAGTGAGTTTGAGGCTGGCTTGGGCTACCTGAGACTATGTCTTTTTTTTTTTTTTTAAGATATTGGGAAAAGGGCTGGTCGTGGTGGCGCATGCCTTTAATCCCAGCACTCGGGAGGCAGAGGCAGGCAGATCGTTGTGAGTTCAAGGTCAGTGGTCTACAAAGCCAGTCCAGGACAGCCAAGGCTACATAGAGAAACCCTGTCTTGAAAAAAAAAAAAGATATTGGGAAAAGACCGAAGAGACTAGGGGAAGCGTGGATCATTCCTCATGTGCATAATGACCGGGATTTAGATCCATAGAAAATTCAGTGAATGCAGCACCCCATACCCATCATCTCCCTAGTGCTGTGTTGGGAAGACAGAGACAGGAAGCTCCCTTAGGCTCACTGGCCAGACAGTCTCATTGGTGAGCTCAGGTTCAGTGAGAGACCCTGTCTCAAGCATAAGGAGAGCAATGAAGGAAGACACCCAATATCAAACTCTGGCCTTCACATGCATATAGCAAGCAAGCATGTTTACACACACACATACACACACACACACACACACACACACACACACACAAAAAAAAAAAATCATAAAATAAATCCCTTTTTTAAAAAGAAGGAACTGGACACAAGTGAAGCCGGAGCGTTCTTTGGGTTTTCCCTTGTGTTTTGCTTGGTTTCCTTCCTCT
The DNA here is from genome assembly GCF_964271855.1 of Acomys minous. Lineage (NCBI taxonomy): Eukaryota > Metazoa > Chordata > Mammalia > Rodentia > Muridae > Acomys > Acomys minous. The sequence continues at coordinate 44,274,100 of NC_140490.1, forward strand.
ATCTCAGTTTTCATTTTGTTTCAGGTTTACACACACACACACACACACACACACACACACACACACACACACACACAAACACACACACATTCTCTCTTTCTTTTTTTTTCAGATAGGATTTTACTATGTTGCCCAGGCTGGTCTAGAACCATCTTCCTGCCTCAACCTCCTCAGTGCTGGGATTGAAAGTGTGCATCACAACACCTGTCTGGATTTTCTTTGTTTCATTTTGTAATCAATCAACTATAGCTTAACTGCAAGTGTGTATGCATGCAGTGTGTGTGCATGCATGCATGTGTGTACACACGTGTATATATGTGCTCACATGTGTGCATGTAGATGCCAGAGACTGACACTGAAAGTCTTCCTCAGTCCCTCTCCACTTTATGGAAACAGCCCTTCCACTTGAACCCAGAGCTCACCAATAGAGACAGGCCTCTCAGTTGAACCCAGAGCTTACCAATGCAGAATAATCCACCAGCCTGCTCTGGGGTCCACTGTCACAGATTTCTGAGTGTTGGAATTTCATGCAAGCTACAGTATAGTGTTCTTTTCCTGCAACACTGGCTGATGCTAACTGTCAAATTGAGAAGATTAAGAACCGCTGAGGTGCTTTTAATCCCAGCACTTGGGTGGCAGAGGCAGGTGGATCGCTGTGAGTTGGAGGCCAGCCTGGTCTACAAAGCGAGTCTAGGACAGCCAGGGCTACACAAAGAAACCCTGTCTTGAATAACCAAAAAGAGAGAGAGAAAAAAAAAAAAGAACCACTGAGGGGATGCACCTCAGGGTATGTCTGTGAGAATGTTACCATAGAAAGTTAACTGAGGAGAGAAAACCTACCCAGCGTGTGGGTGATGCCACTCCACAGCAGAGTCCTAGGCTGCCTGAAAAGAAGAAAGGGCTCCAGCATCCCCTTTCCTGACTGTGGAAAAAGCACAAACAGCTGCCTTAGCTCCCGCTGCCACACCTTCCCCACTACAGTGGACTATGAGCCAAATAAACCCTTTATTGAGTTGCCTTTATCAGGGATTTGGTCACAGCGATGAGAAAAGTAACTAAGAAACCACCTCTGGTTCCTGGCACATTTTTCTGTGAGGTTAATGAAAACGCTCCATGTAAAGTAATTTTAGATGTACAAACAGCCAGTGTTTCGAATAGCAGACTATACTTCACTTAAAAAGAAGCAAGCTGTCGGGTGGGGAGGTAGATCACTGGCCAGCTGTGGTCTTACACCCTGCTGTTAAGGTCGAAGTCTGGCACTACTGGAAAGCCCCTGAGCCTGATGCTAAAATGACAGGACTTCCTTCCTCAGCTGGGTCCCCTCCTCTCTGCCTGTTCTGGAGAAATCCCAGATCCTCTAAGGAGTGTCACATAGCCCTCAAAGAGATTACAGGCCCCACTGAATAGGAAACCCATTCAGTGTGCCTTGGAATTCCTGGAAATACCCTCCCCCATGTTAATGAGATGTCTTGGTACCTTGGCTTTGAACCAATGACCTTTCCCCCATACCTCTAACCATACCTGAAGTTCTAACCACCACCACCACCCCCATAGGATAACTAAGCACTCTGATTCATAATAGGACTATACTGCTGCATGTAAATTAAGTATCCCTGGCACTCCTAGCCCCAGCAAATCAAACACATTCATGCCCCGAAACCCCTCCCACTGCCCAACGTTTATAATGTCCCTGGTTCACGAAATGCTTTCCCTCTCACTCCATTCCTTTGTCATGACCATCTGAGACTTGGGTCATTTATTCTGGGCGAAGAAGGGCTCTCCTCCTCCTGGAAGAATTCACTGCTGGATTCCCGGACTTTGACTGCCAGTCAGGCAGTCACGTGCTGCCGGGGGCCATGAGCTTCTTGCATTCGCCAGCGTGTGGGCTCGGATTCCTGCCACCATCTTTCTTGCGCTACTCTGTCCACCGCAGTGCCTACCTGCAGAAATGAGCAGCTGGCTGTCCTCAAAGCAGCCGTTCTGTCCGCCAGACCCAAACCTGGTCCCCACCACTGCGTTCTGGTTCCAGAGCTCTGAACCTCCATTTACTGGCTGTCTCCGAAACATCCACCAACTTGTCCAAGTCAGGCTGGCTCGGGTTTTGGAGCCCTGAGCTCCCTGCTGCCAACTGGCTTGAGGCTGGCAGCTCAGTTGAAAGAGCAGTAACACTTGCTGCAGAGAAATCTTTTCTCCCCCACATCCAGCTGAATGGGGTGGGGGGGGGCAGGGTTCTGGCATGGATCTCGGGTTCTGTGTTCCACCCTTCAAGGACACTGAGAGAAGTGGAACTTTTGACCCTGCCCTTCACCCGTTTCTGTCCAGAAACTGATGGAGCCCTGAACGCTTGGTCATTAGGGAGTGGTGCTACTTGACTGGCATTAGGAGGTGTGGCCTTGAGTGGAAGTGAGTCACACGGGATGAGCTTTAGGGTTGCAAAAGGCCAAGCCAGTCTCAGAGGCTCTCTCTCGTCCTGCTGTCTGCTGATTTGGATGTGGAACTCTCAGCTCCTCTCCGGCACCATGTCTGCCTGCAGGCTACCATGCTGCCCACGATGATGATAATGGTCTAAACTTCAGCAACTGTAAGTCATCTTAGGTGCAAGAGTTTTAGGGGCCAGGTTTTTCACCTCCTGGCATCTAGAAAGCCAAGAGAGATCCTAGCTATGCAATTTCTTCCCTTGATGTCCCACCTTCAAGTGTTCCTACCACTTCCAGTACTGACAGTCACTCTCAGCTCTTGAGCATATGGGCTAAATTATAGTATGTACAAATCCACTCTCAAAATACTTTATTCACTATTGCGTGCTTGTATGCAGAACTAGGGGGTGTGGTTCGGCCATTCGTGGTGTGGAAGTCGGGACAACTTTATAGGGTCCACATTCCCTTTGCGTTTATATGGATGCTAAGTATTAGGCATAGGTCACCACATTTGCATCACTGCGTGGCAAGTGCTTTTACCCACAAAGCCATCTCATTAGCCCTCATTTCATTTTTACAGCAACGTTTTGAGGTATCTGTGCTTACCGTGGCCACTTAATAGTGAGAAAACTGAGGCCTGGAAGTGTGGAGAGCCGCGATGTGCCACGCCTTAACATGGCGCAGGCTTCCGCCTTCCGCCATCCCGACGGCGAGCGCTCTCTAAGATAAACAAGTCCTCATATGGCAAAAGGCTGTGCAAGGGTAACTGGTGATCTGATGACGAGCAGTCCTGCTCTGACGCGGACCTATGAGGAGGTGGCACCTAGCATGAGCTGATTGGCCCTTGAATTGTACGTAAGCTTGGCCCTTCCCTTCTTCGGGGCCATTCCCACTGAGCTTAATCCTGAGTAAAGATCTCGAGAAGAAGTCTGGTTGTTGGTGTCTTGTTTCCGCTGGACGGTGCGGCGCCGACATGGAAGGATTAAAGAACTCAGCCAAGTCTTTGTACCTGAATGCATCAGATCTGGGCTTTCAGGTCCCATAGCACTATGATTGGCCTTAAATCAGGACAACTGTTTTTGGGTGCTATCAGAGCCTGGAATTATCGAGTGCTTATCTATTGCTACAGTCTGCATATCCCTCTCTCAAAATCTATATGCTGTAACTTTGACCTTGAAGGTAATCTGGCTTCTGATCAAGTCCTCCGAGTCCCACCTTTGGTGAAGTGGTGTTTCTTGGGCAAAGTTCTTGGCCTGACTTTGGCAAGAATCCTTTTGGGCCAGTGTGTTGTGTCAAGTTTTTTTGTTTGTTTGTTCTTATTTTGTTTTGTTTTGTTTTGTTTTGAGACAGGGTTTCTCTCTGTAGCCCTGGCTGTCCTGGGCTCACTCTGTAGACCAGGCTGACCTTGAATTCACAGAGATCAGCCTGCCTCTGCCTCCCCGAGTGCTGGGATTATGGGCATGTGCCACCACTTCCTGCTTGCCAAGGTTTTCTTTTGGGTGGGGAGAAACAAAATTTTGGGAGTCCACTCTGGACCTAAAACAGGAAAAAGAGGAAAACACACAAAATAAAAATTAAAATAATATATGTATAAGTTAAAAAAAACATAAAAGCCTGGTTTGGGCACACAAAATGGCTCAGTGGGTAGAGGTAGGCAATTACCACACAATCCTGAGGACCTGGTTGCATCGCTGAGACCCACACTGTAGAAAGAGAAAAGCAGCTTCTGGAAATTGTCTTTTGGTCTCCATGTATTCTGTGTGGGATGTGTGTCTCACACACCCACTCTAATAATAAATAAAATGTTTTAAATTAAGGTCTTATAAAAATAATCAAAACAGAGCCTGGAGAGATGGCTCAAAGGTTAAGAGCAGTGACTGCTCTTCCAGAGGTCCTGAGTTCAACTCCCAGAAACCACACGGTGTCTCACAACCATCTATAATGTGATCTGATGCCCTCTTCTGACCTGTAGTTGTACATGCAGGCTGTGCACTGTATACATAATAATAAATACATCTTTAAAAAAATTAATCAAAACAATATATAAATATAAACATTTAAAAAATGAACAAGCCGGGTGTGGTGGCGCACGCCTTTAATCCCAGCACTCAGGAGGCAGAGGCAGGTGGATTGCTGTGAGTTCGAGGCCAGCCTGGTCTACAAAGTGAGTCCAGGACAGTCAAGGCTACACAGAGAAACCCTGTCTTGAAAAACCAAAAAAAAAAAAAAAAAAAAAAAAAAAAAAAAATGAACAAGCTGACAGTGTAGAGTACTTGCCTAACAGTCCCCAATACCACAATGTACAAACAGCCCCCTCTAATAAAAGGGATAGAATTTCAACTTACAGAGGCAAAAGCCGCTGTCTTGACTCGTGGAGCCAGAGACACGGTTCTTTTTTTTTTTTAATTTTAAAGATTGATTTATTTATTATGTATATAGCATCAGATATCATTGTAGATGGTTGTGAGCCACCATGTGGTTGCTGGGAATTGAACTCATGACCTTTGGAAGAGCAGCCAGTGTTCTTAACCTCTGGCCCATCTCTCCAGCCCGAGACACAGTTCTTCCTCTCTTGGCTCCTTGTCTTCAGACCTGTGACATGGCCGCCCATGGAGAAGGGCAAGGTGGGCAAGGCTGCTCTCCTCATTGCAGCTGGGAAGCAAAGAGAGGAAGAGTCATGGGTCCCCAAGTCCCCTGATGGGGGGGGAGGGTGCGGGGGAGGTGCTCAGCTTCCATGATGGGGGCGGGGCGGGCGAGGTGCTCAGCTTCCAAAGGCCTAGTTTTCCCCAACTGGGCCTGTATCCTAAGGGGTTTGCTACCCAGCCTGGAGAACAACCTGCAACTCCCCAGTGTTTGGAACAGCCAAACCCTAGCAGCACAGCTGAGAAGAAGCCTCCCACACTCGATGGCGCTTCTTAGTAATTTTCCACCCTCCGCCCACTACCCCGAGCTCTGGCTATAAATCCCAGAGGTCTCCGCTTCACTGGGACTCAAGCCCATGCTCTCTTCCTTGTCGCAATAGTCGTCAATAACACTTCCTTATTTGGGACTGGGGAGCTGGCTCAGCAGTGTGAGGACTAGAGTTCTGATCCCCCCCTAGCCCCCAGCTACCCCCTCCCCCGCCCCCAAATCCAGGCAAACACCAGGTGCGCCTAGCTGTCTGACTGTAATTCCAATCTTGGAAGGCAGAGTCAGGGGCTCCTTGAACAAGCTGGCAAGTTCTCACTCTGGCTGAGAGAGCTTAGTTCAATGAATCAAGTGAAGGGTTATAGAAGATGATTCCAGGCATTGACCATGCCCACACACAAGCAACAACATGCTTACACACACAGACACGAAAAAAAATGTAACAAGAACAGTAAGTTTTCTTTATTCACCTGAAATCCAAATACCCAAGAGGCTGCAGCAGACTCTAACTATTGAAACCAGCCTGGGTTGCAGAGAAATCCTGCTGTAAGCGCTCGCTCTCCTCTCTGTCTCTCTCTGTCTCTCTGTCTCTCTCTCTCTCTCTCCCTCTCTCTCCTTAGCCTCCTATATCCCCCCCCCCCCCGTGCCTCTGCCTCTGCCTCTTCCTCTCTGTCATATATTCATGTGTCTGCATACATGTACCATATACGTATACCTCTCACGTGTCAGGATAACGATCCTGACACGTGACTGAGAACGAAGCAGGAAGTGGCTGCTTGTGTCCCTGCCTTTGTTCATTCCAGTGACTGATAACCAGCAATGTGACTTTTGGGGAGAAGCTGCCGGTTTCTTTATTTAGTAGATGATTATGGGTCTCAGATTCTTACGTCTTTCTACACTCTGACCATAGAAAAACAAGGTGTGAGGAAAGGGCGTGTTTAGGAGAGCAGCTGTGGCTTTTCCCAGGGGGCGTGGCAGGGAGGTAGGAATCACAGCTCAGTGTGTACTTTCTTCGTTTTGAGTCAGAGGTGCTTAAGCACAGAGGTGGCAGCCTAGGGAGCCGGAGGGCGACTCAAGGCTGGGGGAAGGCTGTGTGCATGTGTGTGTACACATGCTACACATCACATCCCGGTCTATGTTGCCAGCATGTGAGCATGAGAATAGTATTCTATCCGACTCAGCTGATTTTCATGTTTGAGACTTATTACATGAGAAAGGGTTTTCTGGAGTGCCCCCTCCACCCCCCCCCCCACCCCCACCCCCCCACCCCCACCAAGGGATAAAATTTAATAACTCTTTGTTAAAGATAGAAACGAGAAAGAAATAAAAAGCCAGATTGATCCTTGCTCACACCCAGTCTGGTATAGACACGGCTGTGTTACCTTCATAACCCACCCCCCTGATGCTGCTCAGTAACGCAGATCGGTCAATTAAGCAGATCAGAGCACATTAAAGCTACAGTGCAAATATTGACACTGATTTCAGTCTCCGCAAAGTCCGGGGACTCTGCTCACTGCTAAGGAAGATTAATTGCTGTGCAAGCAAATTAAACTGTGTAGTTTCCTGAACATTCTTCTTGGGGAGGCCTCTCAGCCTGTGTGTGACCCACGGAATCTCTAGTACCACTGACGAGGGGTTTCGATTGCCTTCTCGGAAGCGGGCTCTCATGTAGCCCGTGCTAGCCTTGAACTTGCCATGTAGCCGAGGATAGTCATGGATTCTTGATCCTCTTGCATGTATCACCATGCCTGGTGTTAAGCATTGAACTCCAAGGCTTCCAGCATGGTGAGTCAGCATTCCATCCGCTGTGCTGCAGGCCCCAGGCTCCAAACAGCTGTGAAAGATACTGTTGGGGCTGGAGAGATGGCTCAGAGGTTAAGGGCACTGGCTGCTCCTCCAGAGGTCCTGAGTTCAATTCCCAACAACCACATAGTGGCTCACAACCATCTATAATGAGATCTGATGCCCTCTTCTGGCATGCAGATGTACATGCAGATAGAGCACTGTATACATGATAAAAATAAATAAATCTGAAAAAGAAAAAGAAAAAAAGACACTGTTGCTGCTGCTTTGAAGGGATGCTACAGTAGTGGAACACAGGGCTTCTGAGCCATCCTCATTGACAAGACTGTTAAACCATAAACTGCACAGATCATGGAGTGTGTGGTCTCCATGGCTAAGCAAATTAAATAGTGTTCTGGGGGAAATAGCTTCAAAATATGAAATATTATGTATGGGGGAAAGTGAGTGAAAGTGCTCATGCATGGCACAGTGCATATTATCACTCGAAAGCATTGGATATACAGTTCAGAATAAGACTGGGATAGGAAGCCAGGCATGCTGGTGCACACCTTTAATCCCAGCTCTCAGGAGGCAGAGGCAGGCGGATCTTTGTGAATTGGAGGCCAGCCCGTTCTACAAAGTGAGTCCAGGACAGGCAGAGGGCTGTTACCAGAGAAACCCTGTCTCCAAAAACAAACAAACAACAACAGACTGGGATAGAATACTTAGGTTCCTTTGTCCTGCATGGGAAAAATAAGTGAATAAAATAAATACAAAGCAGAATATAAATATATGAGCTAAAAACTAAGTGCATGCACGTGCACTTGGATTGATGGCCAGATGGCTTTAATGTGATGCTAAGGGGGAACTTGCATGCTAGGCAAGGGCTCTCTCTGAGGCTAACTAACACACATGCACATTTTGGTGAGTGTCACTTCCTCTTGACCTAAAGACTGGGGAGAGAGCTCAACTGTCAAGGAAAAAGAAAGGGGAAGAAGAAACACAGGTTTCATTTTAAAACCACAGGCTTCATGGGGAGTTGGGAGGGGTGGGGGAGGCAAAGCTACAAATCCCAGATTGGTTGAAACAGAACAAAGTATGGTCAAGAATCCAGATGTTTCTCTCCAGGCTTTAAAAAACCAAAAACCCAAAACCAAAAAAACCTCTTGCAGTTACTCAAAAAAAAAAAAAAAAAAAAAAAAAAAAAAAAATCTAGGTGACTGGGCTCCCTTCCAAGCACTTGCAGAGCATGGATGTGAGCTCTTAAAACCTTGATAAATATTTAGCTTTTCTGGCCCCAAGTTGTTTGGGAGTGTTCGGACTCAAAACCAGGCCTTTGTGCATGCTAGGAGCATACTATCCTGAGCTGTGTCCCCAGCTTCTCTCATCTCCCAGATCCTGATCTCAGAAATGTGGAGGACAAAGCCGGTGGAGTGGTGGTGGTGGTGGTGGCAGGCGGATCTTTGTGAGTTCGAGGTCAGCCTGGTCCAGGATACCCAAAGCTACGCTACACAGAGAAACTCTGTCTCTAAAAACAAAACAAAACAAAACAAAACAAAACAAAACAAAAAACAAAAAAAGAAATAAAGAAATGTGGAGGACAGCTACTAGAAAAGAATATAAGGCTCAGATTTTCACAGCCAGTGCAGCTTATGGCTTAACAGTTTTCTTTTTATTAAATCTCTCTCTCTCTCTCTCTCTCTCTCTCTCTCTCTCTCTCTCTCTGTGTGTGTGTGTGTGTATGTTCTGAGTGTGAGCATGTATGTGGTACAGTATGTGTGCAACGGTCAGAGGAGCAGGTGGTTATGTTGTGTCAGCATTCAGCAAGCAGAGAACAGACAGGAAACAGGCCTAGGTTAACACATCTAAAAGCCAAAATCACTAGCCCACTTCCTCAGGCGAAGCACCGCCTTGTAAATGTTCCACAACTTTTCAAAGCCCTGGGGACCAAGTATTCAATGGTATGAGCCTATGGGGGACATTTTACATTCAAACCACAACAGAAGGTTCCAGAAGGACTGGCTGCTTAGGCATTTGGAATCCTCCTCGGAGAAGGACAGTTTTCCTTTGCTAGTCATTTGAGGGCAACCACCTCTTTGTAGTTGCTCTTCTCACTTGGGTATAAATTTTAACCATTCTGAGACTGGGGAGACGGTTCATCAGTTAAGAGTGTTACTGATCTTCTGGAGGACCCCAGTTCAGTTCCCAGCAGCCGTTCTGGCCATCTCACAGTGGCCTTTAACTGCAGCTCCACAGAGATTCTACACCCTCTTCTGGCCTCTTAGGGCACTCACATGCACATGCATACACAAACACACACACTTAAAGGTAACTATCATCTATCTATCTATCATCTATCTAATCGATTATTATAGTTATATATCTCCTCTATCTATCTATATATCATTTAAATACATACATACATACATAATGGTAAACATCCTGAGTCCAGTGTGATTGACAGCAGCTCTCAGCTAAGGTGGTTTTGAAGTGCTGCTGGGAACACCCAAGGTACAGGTGTGGGACAAGGATATGCATCTAGATGCAGACAGCAGTATACTCAGGCACGCCAGACAGATCCAGGAAAAGTTAGGAAAATCTGGGTGTGGTGTTACACGCCTTTAATTCCAGAATTTGGGAGGCAAGGGCAGGCAAATCTCTGTGAAGCTGAGGCTAGCCTGATCTACATAGAGAGTTCCAGGACAGCTATATCCTTTTTTAAAAAGTTACCCTAAAGCGCTTGGTAGAGACCCTAAGCTCAGCAGCACGGTCATGGCCTCTGCTTTATTTACTCCTGCTTCTTCCTCATAGCTGTGGAAGATACAGCTGTCCAGCCACCTGCAGAAGAAACGCGGTGGGGTGCTGTTTTGGGTTGGTTGGTTGGTTAGTTGTTGGTTGGCTTTTGTTTGAGACAGGGTTCTATGTGGCTTCAAGCTTGCAACATAGCCCAGGTTGACCTTGAACTCTTCCATTCTTGCCTCCACTTCTAGAACACTGGGGTGCAGGAGTGCACCTCATCTTGTTTATGCCACAAGCACTGTACCAACCACCCCCATTATTCGTTTTTTTTAAAATTTCAGTCTTTTTTTTCTAAGATTTATTTATTTATGTATACATTCTCTGCCTGCATGCACACTTGTAGGCCAGAAGAGAGCATCAGGTCACATTACAGATGGTTGTGAGCCACCATGTGGGTGCTGGGAATTGAACTCAGGACCTCTGGAAGAGCAGTCAGTGCTCTTAACCACTGAGCCATCTCTCCAGCCCCATTATTCGGTTTTAAAGTAGATGTTTCTGTCTTTCTGCAGTGTAGGAAGCACTTGTGTGTATTAAGCAAGCACTGGGTCACTGAACTACAATCACTGGGGCCACAACCTGTTTTGTTTTTTTAATTAAATTATTATAAAACACATCTAATATTAATGGGACCACTGTTGCCCTTGTTGACAAACAGTTCAGTGGCATGAAGCTGCTGTAACCAGGGGCAGGACTTCCTTCATCTTGCGGTGTACAGGAAGGAGAGAAAAAGACTTTTCCTTCAGCCTTTGTAGGTTTTTCACCTGGGGCCTTGCTAATTAGCCTGACAAAAGACTGATTAACAGGAGAAAAACAAGTATATTAACACGTGCTGTGTGTATGCCCATTGGGAGTGTGCAGGAACTCAGAGGGTGATTTGAAATCAGGTCTATATGTTATGAAAGACAAATTTGTAGAGAAGTAAGAAGCAGGGGGCTCTGCAGTCACAGGTGTCATGGGAGGGCAGACATGACGCAGATGCTAACAGCACCCAAAGCTTGTTTTCATGAGGTCTGCGGCTCACATACCCTGCAGTGCTTGTCTGTGTGCTGAGGTTTCAGAAGAGAGAGGCTTTAGGCAAGTCAAGAACTGTTTGGCATGTGCCGTCACCAGTGTTTTCAGCTTAAAATAAAAATTGTGCCAGAGATTTATTTTTTGGTGTGGTAGTCTATCTTTACCCCTACAATAACATGCTATTCATGTGAAATAGTAACTGCACATGTACCCTAGCTTTATTTTATGATGAAAAATCTGGCCGGGTGTAATGGCATACACCTTTAATCCCAGCATTAGGGAGGCACAAATCGCTATGAGTTCAGGACCAGCCTGGTCTACAAAGAGTCTAGGACAGCCAAGGCTATACAGAAAAACCCTGTCTTGAAAAACCAAGCACGTCAGAGGTTTTTTTGTTTTTGTTTTTGTTTTTAAGATTTACTTATTTATTATGTGTGCCTGCGTGCCAGAAGAGGGCACTAGATCTCAGTATAGATGTGATCCACCATGTGGTTGCTGGGAATTGAACTGAGGACCTTTGGAAGAACAGCCAGTGCTCTTGACCTCGGAGTCATCTCTCCAGCTCCCATGTCAGAGGTTTTTAAACTCAGCCGTTCCCCAAGTTCTCATGTGTTCTCTTTTCCTCTCCCTGTCCGCATTTATTCATACTCACCCTTTGCACCTCTTGTTCTTTTGCGCACGGTGGTCCTTGGTTGTGTGTTAAAAGTGGGCTCAGGAGTTTATGGAATTGTTTTGTAAGAAGGTTATCACCACTGCCCCTCTCCCCAGGGGGAATCTTTGCACGGTGGGTTTCCAGGGAACCCCACACTAACTGGCAGACTTCACCATAGAGTACATTCCCCGCAAAACACTGTGGTGTGCGTGTGAGCACATGTGTGTGACTGTGGGCACACATGTGTGAAGGTCAGAGGACAATGTGTGGGAGTTGGATCTCTCCTTTTATTGTGGGGTCCAGGGATTGAACTCAGGCTGTTAGGCTTGAGTGCAGGGTACCCACTGAGCCTCTTGCCAGCTTGTACTCAATGGCTTCAGAGAAGAACTGTTTGGCTGGGAGCTAGGGCAGACCACCTATTATCTAGCACTCAGGAGGCTGAGGCAGGAGGATAGTGAGTTCAAAGCCATTATGGGTTAAAGAGCAAGTCCCGGGCAATCCAGGAGATATGCCAAAGTCCAAATGCCAACTTCTCCTTTCCAGAAGGAGACAACATCTATTAAGGCAAGTTAAGGCAAGCAATTGAGAGGCTCAGACAGAGCAGTTGACTCTCCCACTTAGCTCCAATCCGATTTCTCCTGCACCCTACATCCCGCCTTTCACTCTGAGAGGACCTTAATAAAACTCCAGTCATGAACCCCATACTGGCTTAATCAACCACAGACTCACGTGTGAAGGTGGTTCTGTGAGATTACAATAGAGATGGAAATTCCTGGTGCCCAGAGATCTGGAGCCACATGAGTTTGTGTAAGCACACTGCAGGATCACAGAACAATGAACCAACCAGTGATGCGCCTCAGCCCTCAGCCCCAGCACTCGGTGGTGCCCAGCTGTCAGCCCCAGCACTCGGTGGTGCCGAGCTGTCAGTCACAGCACTCAGTGGTGCCCAGCTGTCAGTCACAGCACTCAATGGTGCCCAGCTGTCAGCCCCAGCACTTGGTGGTGCCCAGCTGTCAGTCACAGCACTCGGTGGTGCCCAGCTGTCAGCCCCAGCTCTCGGTGGTGCCCAACTGTCAGCCCCAGCACTCGGTGGTGCCCAGCTGTCAGTCACAGCACTCAGTGGTGCCCAGCTGTCAGTCACAGCACTCAGTGGTGCCCAGCTGTCAGTCACAGCACTCGGTGCACTGTTTTCTCAGCTTTGCATTATTGCTCCGCCACCCTCTGTGGCCTGACACTTCATTAGCGCTTCAGTATTGTAGAGACAATAAGACACGAAAAAAAGGGCCTAAAAGCAAAATCCCCACTGCGCAGAGCCTGACCCCGTGACTTGTAAAGCCCGACTCCTAATGGCTCCGGGTACCTCACCCCAAATGGCCACAGTCAAGGAGGACAAGTGGCCATTATGAAGATTTACATCCCCTGGATATTGAGTGCCCCTGGAACTCTTTCCTCTTAATCTACAGCCTCACTTAAATGGTCCTGAAGGCCGCCTCCCCATCCACTGTAATTCTCCTCACAGTGTATATTCTACAGTAATTAAAGCTTTATGTCAATTCTGGTTTGGTAAGCACTTTTACCCCTGTGCCTTGGGCATGTTGCCCCTGCCCTGACTTAGAACTCTCAGTTTTGTGTTTGACAATTCACGAAGACGGGAGGTGACAACATGCTGTTTTCTGTCCTCAATTACAATACTATTGCCGGGCATGGAGGTGCTTGCCCTTAAATCCCAGAACTAGGAAGGTGGATCTCTGTGAATCTGAGACCAGCCTGGTCTATAAAGAGAGTTCCAGAACAGCCAGGGCTATTACACAGAGAAACCCTGTCTCAAAAAACCAACCAACGAAACAAACAAAAATTAGAATTCTGTGTGTGTGTGTGTGTGTGAGAGAGAGAGAGAGAGAGAGAGAGAGAGAGAGAGAGAGAGAGAGAGAGAGAGAGAAGAGAGAGAGAGAGAGAGAAAGAGAGAGAGAGAGAGAGAGAGAGAGAGAGAGAGAGAGAGAGAGAGAAGATCAGACAATCTTGGGTGTCAGTCTTTACCTTCTGTGTTGTTTGAGACAGTGCCTCTTTATTACTTGCTGTTGTGAATGAAATGCTAGCTGGTCTGCGGAATCTGTCAATTCTATCTCACCTCTCCTCTCACTTAGCACCCTAGGTTACAGGTATGTACCATGGTAGCTGGCTCTATGCAGGTTCTTGGCTTTGAGCTCAGGTCTTTATGCTTGTCTGGCAAATGCTTTACCCAGTGAGCTGTCAGCCCAGCCCACGAATCAGAACTCTTCATATTCTTTTAAACCACCCCATGGTTTGCCATACTGTGAAGGTGGCATGGCTTACTTAAAAATTCAGTGTGTGTTCTTGCATGTATGTACATGTGTGTATGTGAGTGTGTAGGCATGTGTATATGTAGGCCATGCAGGAGGAGCTGCGGTGGGCAAGGGAGCTTCCTGGAGATGGCCTACTGTTTTGCACAGCTTCGATGGATGTACCTTAGAGAGGTTCAGCCCAGGAGGGGGGAATCATCTCTGAACTGCTCCTTGCTGTGGTTGTGCCTTCTCATGTTTGGCATTGCTATAGTCCTCATATATCCAGCATGATGTCACTGGGCGTGGAAAGACCCTCACTGCCTGTAGACTGGTGTGACTGTTTCCTGGGAGATAGCCCACTGTACTGGACAAATTTTCTGCAGATCAATATGAAAGTGAACTTTCATGAAATAATGCTGTTAATTAGATGAATTAATGATTTAAAAAAAAATTCCTGATTTGATATAAATAGTTTTAGGAAGTTAGGGTAGTTGATAGAAAGTTTAAGGAGATGGTTTAGGTTGTTTTGCCAGGAAGATATAATGGAGTTAGAATAAAGCGTGGAACGTGCCCCCTCCTGGTAGCACAGTGAGGACTGTATAGGTTAGAAGAGGAGCACAGGCAGCCTTCACGCGTTACAGGCATGTAATTGTACTTGGAAGAGAAAACAGGCTTGGGACCAGTTAATGATCAAAGAAACCATTCATTCCAGGTTGGGTCTGAGCTCCTGGATCTTGTGATGTAGGGATGTGTTCCCAGGCTTCAGTGTGCAGCATGAGAAGGCAGGGCTATAGATGAACAGAGAGCAAATGATCATGGCTACAAGAATAGAGAATAGATGATTAGCCGGTTTAGCTGAACAAGACTTCAAAAATAAGACGTAAGATAGATGATCTGCTCCTGGTAAACACAAATTGTCGTCAGCTAAGCACAGGGGAAAACTTGCTACTATAGACTTGGCTTGCTTAAACTCTGTTAATCAATGACAAAAGAATCATTGCTTTGGGACTACAATAAATCTGTGGAGCGAAAATATAGACGAGAAATGTTCAGTTAGGTTAGAGTTTCAAAAGAAGAATACGTAATCAATAATCCTGCTGTAATGTCCTTTTATGTAAAGATTTTAATCTGTTTTTGAAGAATACGGTTTTGTGGTGATTGTTTTTAGAGACTATGTAACTTGTGCCTGAGGTAATCTTTTTTCTTACAGAACAAATTTGGTATAAACAGGCTAAGAGAAAAAATAAAATTGTTGGAACTTGTTGGAGCCTTGCTTCATCCATCAAATGTGTGTGTGTGTGTGTGTGTGTGTGTGTGTGTGTGTGTGTGTATGTGTGTGTGTGTGTTTCCTCCCTTTTTCACTGGACCCAGAGAGTTTTCCTTGGCTCCAGAGAATTAAGTTTTGCTCCCTCAGAGTGCTGAGTGATTAATCGCTGACTGCTCGCCTCTCCTCAGTGTACCTGACCTGTGGAAGCTGGGCTTCGGCAGCAGAGGTTGACGTCAGATTTTTCTCAGGCGCTTTCTACTTTATTCTTTGAAATGGGGTCTCTCAGTGGATCTGGAGCTCACTGACCAGGATCTCTCAGCCAACTTCAAGGATTCACCTGGGATGACAGCCTGGCTTTTTAGAGGTGTGTGAATCTAAACTCGGGTCCCCACCCTTGTGCAACAAGCGCTTGGCAACCGAACCACCTCCCCAGCCCTTTAGCCTCCTTTTTGGTAGGCATGAGAGTTTTATCCACGTGGACAGTGGCGCCAAGGTGGATTTCAGGGTCTTGCCAATGCTTGCATGGAGCACTGAAGCGGGCTAACAACCGTTGGCTCCTCACTTGAGTCAACAAGGTGACTAAAAGCAGATGAAAACCCTGCATCTATGCTTCATTTCATGGCTGTATTTAATGATGCACCCTCAGCGGTTAATGCAATAATAACGCAAACTCTCTAACCACATAGCAGGATAAGCCAGAGCTGAGGAGATGATGGGTCAGTGGTGGGCAGGACCACTCCTGACCAGGGTTGGTCAACTGTGTTTACCTCAAGCTGGCTGTTTAAACCTAAACCTCCTCAGGGCTTTTGGCTTAGATCTAAAATGCTAGCCTGTGGATGATCCTTCCGACTACAAAAGTGTTCAGCTAAGTCTGTCAGTACCCTGAATGTGGATTTGGGGTTCTTCTTTTCAATGAGGTCACACTGAATAAGTCTCTCTCTGTTTCCCGCATTATGGGTTTTAATTGGTGTATTGGGGACAAGGGACTGAATGTAGCCTGTTGGGGCTTTCAGAGCCCAGGCTTTTAGTCTAAAAGTTCTGGTAACTCTACCACAGAGCCACCCTGTAGCCATTCCTCCATTGTAATGCTTGATGGTGGGAGTTTCTGTGTGATGAACAAGGTTTCTCGCCCTCTTTTTTTTTCTTTTTCTTTTCTTTTCTTTTTTCTTTCTTTCTTTCTTTCTTTTTTTTTTTTTTTTTTTTTTTTTTTTTTGGAGATAGGGTTTCCCCTGTAAACCAGGCTGTCTTTGAACTCACAGATATCTACCTGCCATCTGCCTCTGCCTCCAGAGTGCTGGGATTTAAGGGCGTGTGCCACCACACCCTGCTTGAACAAGATTTCTCTAGTTACCTCTATGAGATAACTGTAGGAAACTGCAGAGGTTAGGACCTCCATGACCAAGTTCTCAGCCCAAAGGAGACGTATTTTCCCTAGAGGGACAGAGGGCAGGGAATAAGAGACAAAGACCTGAGATCGAGGATGAAGGAGAAGGGGAAGGGAACAGGTGAGGGGGAGGGGATTTGTCCAAAGGACCGCCCCTGTAGTGGCCCATAGGCAAACAGAAGCTTCTAAAGGTCAAGGGAGAAACCCCACGTTAGGATGGGGTGTTTAACTTTGACTGGGCGTGTTAATTAGATGAGCCAAGGGGGCATTTGATTGTTGGACTTCAATACTTCGATGGCTGGCCTTGCTAGTCAGCTTCCGGAGGAGGAAGTAGCCAAATAAGGGAATAGATTGGGGGGTCTAGCTTCATAATCTAATTGTTTTTAGCAAGGTGGAGGGAATCAGGGAGAAGGGCAAGGCTTGTCAGAGCCACGACCTCCAGTGGGCTTCTTTTTTGTTTGTTCGTTTGTTTTTGTTTTTTGTTTTCTGTTTTTTGTTTTTTTGAGACAGGGTTTCTCTGTGTAGCCTTGGCTGTTCTAGACTCACTTTGTAGACCAGGCTGGCCTCGAGCTCACAGCAATCCACCTGCCTCTGCCTCCCAAGCGTTGGGATTAAAGGCATGCGCCACCACGCCAGGCTCCAGTGGGCTTTTAAGAAATGTAATTGCTTTCATCAAATATGTTCATATAAAGTGAATACCTCCAAATATTGCTAATAAATCTACATCCAATTCCTACCAAAGCTGTGGGAACATATGGTCTTTCCCCCCCCACGCAAGACTGTGAACTGAAGTTCATAGAAGAAAGCCACACTAAAGTGAAACCTAGAAGACTGACTGACTGATTAGGTGTGGTGATTGTGGAGGGTTGGAATGTTGCAGATCCAGTCTCGAGCTATCCTAAATCTCCTTAGCCCGGCTTCCATTGTCTACCTCTGTGTTTGACCTACTATCTTTGTGACTATCAGATAAAAATCATTCTGAATGTGATGTTCTAACAGGCAACCAACCCTAAAGCTAAGAAGGCCATGAGATAGCATCTGAGGTCCCCAGTGAGAGAGGCCCCTGTTGGGAGTCTACAGTGGGAACCTCAAGAAGACAAGTAGTGAGATTTTTCTAGACGCTTTGTTAGTCACACACTCCTCACACTTCACTCGGACATCCCAATACCTCGCCAATCTGCTGAGTACAGCTGTACCCTGGTCCCCATGAGCTGGGTGGTCCACAGTGGGCTTCCTTCTTTAGGTCTGGGCCCTGGTCTGGTTTGGTCTTTGGACTTAGGGATGTGTGCCCAACTTGATCAGCACAGTGGCGTGGTCTTAGTTGGTAAACATCACAGCCAGCCTGAAGTGGTCTTATACTCAGCTTATACACACTTTCGGTGTTGGGAGAAGTTGCACTCTCTTAGCCAATGAGGTATCGGGTTATGTCACTCATTTTACATTATGCTCATCATTACGTTCAGGTGGAGAACTTACGTCATTTCTTATCAGAGCATGCGCACTGTTTCACTTATCACTACCAACAGCTGTTCTTTTCCTATACTTTCTCCTCTTGGTTTTTACATGTTCTCCCCAGCTTCAATCTGCTGACCTGTTATCTCCACCAATGCATTTGGAAAACACCTTCATACTGAAAAGTCTTCATTACAAAGCTGTTTGTTTGTTTGTTTCGAGACAAGGTTTCTCTGTGTAGCCTTGGCTGTCCTTTAGACCAGCCTGGCCTTTAACTCTCAGCGATCTGCCTCCCTGGGGAGACTGGCAGCTTTACTGATCCTGAAAATGGAGACAGTAAAGAAACCAAAGCAGCCATTCCATGGGTGAAAAGGGAAGACGTTTACTCTAAAGTGCCAAAGCTGTCCGGGAGAAAGGGGGCTTATGAGCTGGGGGTGGGGCTGGTGAACAGGAACTGAGTGAGCCTAGTGGCCCAAATTAACCTTGACAGGTTAACAAGTTCCTCCTGCTAGAGATAAAGAGAATGATCCCCATTTTAGCAAGCAAGAAGTTTCTTAAGCCCCTGAGAGAATGGGGGCTTTAGTATAAATACCCTACCTTGGGAAATGTTCTTTCTTGGGGGACCAGACACATCATTATAGAATATTTCAGCTTTTTATGGTTTAGTTTAAAATAGCTAAGGCTTCACATCCGTAATCCCAGCACTTGGGAGGCAGAGGCAGGTGGATCTCTGTGAGTTAGAGGCCAGCTGGTCTACAAAGTGAGTCCAGGACAGCCAAGGCTACACAGAGAAACCTGTCTTGAGAAACCAAAAAAAGCTAGATAAATGTTACTCTGACTCTCATTAAACCTTTGGAGTTTAGCGAGGCATGGTAGTGCACACCTTTACTCCCAGTACTCCGGAGGCAGAAGCAGGCAGATCTCTGGAAGTTTGTGGCCAGCCTGGTCTACAAAGTGAGTCCAAGACAGCCATGATAACACAGAGAAACCCTGTCTGGAAAAATAAATAAATAAATAAATAAATAAATAAATAAATAAATAAAACCAACCAAACAAACAAAAAACCCTAAACCAAAACCCAAACAAACCAAAAAGCAACAGTAACAACAACAATAACAACAACAACAAACCCCTCAAAACCTTAGGAGTTATAGGTCTTGAATATTTAATATACCTTATTCATCAAATGATGTTACTTATCTGCAGTCTCTAGCAGCTTGGTGTTGAGCAATTAGCAAACACATAAGTAGTTAGACATACATCTTAAGTTAGCTTTTGTTAACTTGAATAGACCTTTATAACCTTACATTTTCATCATCATATGCTGTATATTTTAAGTTAGAGTTGAATCACATATAGTGTGTTGTAGCAAATATAACTTTAAATTACATCATCATCACACAAAAATCCATACCAATTTAAAAATATTTGAGATTTGTTGTTGTTTTCTAAAAGGACGCACAATAATAAACAGTTTATTATGAATAAGAAGTGTTACGATTGTTGCTTTATACCATGTAGCATCTTAAGATGGTTAAGTCACATGGCAGATTAATATTTAAAAACATTTGTTTTCCTAAACTATCTATCTATCTATCTATCTATCTATCTATCTATCTATATTTTGTAAGTGAGTTGCATCCAAGTTACATGCGTGTGTGTGTGTGTGTGTGTGTGTGTGTGTGTAGTTAAGTCCAAGTTACATTTATATATATATATGTATATATATATGTACACATATATCCCCACGTATAGGTTTTTAATTATAAGCTGCTTGTTATAAGTTTAAAGGCACATTTTGTTGCAGATTATATAGATTTTATACCATACCCAATGACCAATTTACAAGTCCTTAGACAAGAGTTTACATAAAGCATAATTCCCCAACTTTAGTGTGGTGGAAAGTGAAGGTGCTCTAAGTAGAAACTGGAGTTTTGATTTTGGGCTTTGTTGGGGCCACAGAGGTGCTTGTGCCATAAACTAGGGAAACCAGGAAAGTTAGACACACTGGGGCTTCTTCTCAATGGACAAGGCAAAATACCGGTTTTTCTGCCCACAGGGCTAGGAGTGGATTTAGTTAATGACCTGGTGACCCTGTTGCTGTCTGTGGCTACAGACCTCACCCAAACCACCCGAATGACTATCCCTGGCTCTTCACTCCACAGACCATTACTCATCCTTAAGAGGGGTGTCACAGTAGCTACGTCATGGCCAGCTGACCTCTATGCTCTCGGGCAGAGACCACACAAGGATTCTAGGCCTTTCAGGGATAGAACCCACCTTCGTGGTCACTCATACTTTGTAAAGGAGTTCCTACATAGTCACACCTTAAGCTTTATTGTGCTCCTGGGGAATTAAATTGATTGGACTGATTGTTGCCTGGAAACCTCTTCCCAAATTGTACTGTGTTTTAAATATGTTGGCAATGAACAAACAGCCTGGCATTACACTCCTGAAGTCTGATGCAGGTTGATGAAGCCAGTCTGAACCAGGTTTTCATTCTCCTTCACTTCCCTGTCTGACGCCTGTAGGGATCCCTTCTGGGGTTTGATCTGTCTACGTTAATGATAGACTTAGGATGCTCTTCAAGTGCCGGACAGTGAGCCAACGCTCCCAGGCAGTCACAGGTTCACAGAGTGATCAATACTCTACCTGCTCAGTGTTGCTTCATTAGGATGTATGCTAGGTCAGGTAGATTCAATAGATAGCAAATGAGACAGATGGGTAGATAGACAGATAAGACAGACAGACAGACCGCAATACATCATCAAATCAGATACTCAAACATGCAGCAGAAATCGACTAAGGAAGCCTCTTTGAGGCTGCCAGCTTGAGTCCCAGATAGAGCAAAGTATCCCCTCAGGCGAGGCTTCCACGTAAAAGAACAAATTACAGCAGAAAGGTGTCATGGTCCACTCACATCCACAGACAAGAACTGGGGAAGTCGAGGTAGTCCACGGAGTGCATTGTTGAGCTTTCCCTGTGGCTGAGCCTCTGGCCCAGCTACTGGCTCCCCTTCCCCACTGCACTTTCACACCCTGAGACAAACAATAGTGACCTGTTGGGAATGGTTAGCCTTCCAGCTGCTCTCAAGGGTGCCTTGTTTTTACTTGGTTTTGGCTGTTTTGCTGTTCTCCCTGCCACAGAGCTAGGGGGACCAGCTCATCCCTAGATAAATTGGAGGACACTTTGAGACAAACATGCTTAGGTTTGAAGTGTCAACAGGAGACGGGGACCTCTGCCTCCAGAGGCAGTTTCCCGGTGAACTCAAACACTACATGGCAGTTTATGACACAGACGACTTGCTGTGCACATCCCTCTAATGACCTCTCCAGGAGCTTCCTATGAGGAGCTTGTCCTTCTTAGAAAGGGAAGAGGACACTTACACAAGACCCACTTATAGGAGACAGGCAGAGCTCTCTCTCTCTCCCTCTCCCCCTCCCTCCCTCCCTCCCTCACTCCCTCCCTCAGTTGCCTGCAAAATCCAGCGTGGGCCACCCCCATCTTGCAGTCCAAGTGCGTTCTCAGCATGTCACCAATGCAGTTCACCGATGATGTCACAACAGGGGACCTCCTGACGGGGCAAATACCAATCCCCTTGTGTTATGGGTTACCTCTATGGGTTACCTCAGGGCATCCACAGGGGATCAATGGGATGAGATTCAGTAACTTAAGAACAGTGTTCCCAGGCAGGTGCCAGTCCTCTCCCTAAATCAATTAGCAAAACAGTTTTTGTTTTTCAGGAACTCCTGCTCAGAGAACTCTCACAGTGCTGTGGTAAGCTCCTCCTCCTCTTTCCCCTCCCTTCTCCTTCTGTTTGCCTTCTCCTTCATCCTTCTCTTCCTCCTCCTTCAGGGATAGAACCCAGGTCTAGTATATTAAAGCATGCTTTCTACCTCCCCGACAGTCCTGCGGTTCAGGGTTTGTAGAATGCACAGATAAGCCTGAAGCTCTATGCACAGAAATAAACTTCACATACCTGCTGTGATGGAGAGAAAATTCAATTCAGTTTTGCCTTTGAAATGCTAGAGACTTTCAACAGAAATAAACTGATTGACATGTCTGGGGGAGGGAAGGTTGAAGAGTGAGTTAGTGTCCACCTTTTAAAGGCAGAGGTTTGAGCTAAATCCCAGCTCAAGCAGCCTTTACTGAGGAACTGCTCAGTGGTGAGCACTGTGTGGCTTGTTGGCCGCCTCAGGAAACATGTCAGCTGGGCCAGCAAGATGGCTGCTCAGTGAGTGAAGGCGCTTGCTGCTAAGTCTGACAGCCTGCGTTTTGTCTCTAGGGCCCGCTTGATGGAAGGAAACAACTGACTCCTATCAGTTGCCCCCTCACTTCCACATGTGGCACGCACGACCTGCCACACCCATGCCCAGAGATAACCAGGCTTTCAGTTCTGAGTGAGAGCATTTATTAAGTATATAGCAAGCCAAAGGAAAAGAACAAATAGCAAATGATAGATAAACAGACAGACAGACAGCAAAATATCCAGTAGAAATCACCTGGAAAGGCCCTAAAGGCAGCCTGGTGGAGTTCCCAATGGAGTGAGTCCTCAGCAGACCAGTGTCCCTCAAGTGAGGCTTCCAAGGGTAAGAGTAAATAGCAGCTAGGTGACAGCCCAAGTCCAGTGCTTGTGACCTCTGACAGAAACCAACTGTGGAAGTTGAGGCAGTCAGTTGGGGTTCCTGGTTGAGTTTTCTGCCCCCCCTTCCCCCGTGAGTTTCTGACAGCTCATCCCCATGACAAGGGGCCTTGAAAAACACTTTGAGAAATATGCTTGGGTCTACAGTGGGGATGGGGGAGGGGTAACCCTTGAATATAAGTACACTGTCACACAAAATAAATAGATAAACATAAGAAAAAAAGTAGATGTGTCAATACAGGAGAGAAGGTATAGGATAGAAGATTCAAGAACAACACAGGAAACAAAAAAGACTAAAAGAAGAGGGGCCTCGTATAAGATGGTGAGCCAATTGTAGGACTCCTCAAAGAACAAGGAAGGTGCTGGAAGGGAGAAAGGAGAGAGGAAGGCAGGGTCCTATGTCCTCCGTGGTGCACTGAGGTACTGGAATGTGGTGGACACGCAGATCTTAGTAGAATGCAAATATTGTTGTTGTTTGTTTGTTTGTTTTGTTTTTCGAGACAGGGTTTTTCTGTGTAGCCTTGGCTGTCCTAGACTCACTTTGTAGACCAGGCTGGCCTCTAACTCACAACGATCCACCTGCCTCTGCCTCCGGAGTGCTGGGATTAAACGCGTGCGCCACCACAGGCCTCAGCCATAGAATGCAAATATTAAGCTCACGCCATAGTCCATACCGAGGCCGCACCACTGCTTAGACAACATGCTGACGCCACCCGCCACCCGTGCTGGGGGACAAGTTGGGATTTAGCAGGGGCGGGGGGGGGGGGGGGGGAGGAGGAGGGAGGCTAAGCGAAGGAGACATGCTATCTGGCAGGTCCCATGTGGGAAGCTTTATTGGGAGGGGTTAGAGAGACAGTCTCAGGGTGAGATAGGAAAAGAAGGGAGTAGGAGGGCTAAGGGAACAAGTCCTTTTACAAGGTGACCCAGGGCAGGTGCAGGAGGAGCACATGTGGTTTACAGGGATAGCCTGCACTGACGCGTCCTGCTCTTGATGAGTTCCCTGAGGCTGGCCGTAGCGGTGCCTGATTGCTAACACAAGTGATCCCTAAGAGACGAGACAGGAGAATTGTGAGTTTGAGACCTACCTGGGACACAAAGTGAGCTGGACCATGTGTCAAAAATGAAACAAAATTTAGAACGCTTAGGCAAACTGGACAGTGATGAAATCGTATAGTGTCACAGGACTGTAACCTCAGCTCTCAGGAGGCCACAGCGGGAAGACTGCATGTTTAAGGCTAGTCTGGGCTGTATCTTGAGACTGCTTTTAAAAACCAGGATGGGGGCCGGACGGTGGTGGCACACGCCTTTAAACCCAGCACTTCGGAGGCAGAGGTAGGTGGATCGCTGTGAGTTCAAGGTCAGCCTGGTCTGCAAAGTTAGTTCAGGATAGCCAAGGCTATACAGAGAAACTCTGTCTTGAAAAACCAAACCAAACCAAACCAAACCAAAAACCAAAACTAAAAACAAAAACCAGGATGGGACAGGGAAGAGAAGGCGACAGGAAGAGGAACAGAAGAGTAAGCGGGCTGGTGGTTATACGGACACATCCGTCAAGCCCTTTCCTAAGTGCTATGACATCACAGAGCTGATCAATAGCTGATATTTATTGACGGTGTGAATGTCGGAGGACAAAGTGCTTCCCACCTTAATGGAAGTGGAAATACTGCTGAGCTGGCAGCTCCGTTCCCCTGAGAGCTGGAACTGCCTCGGGAAGTTATTTAATTTGGGCTAAATGTAAGCCGGAAAGCCATCAGTTAGGGAGGATGGTTCAAAAACACTTTGAACTAGGATAGTTCTACAAGGTCTCAGTGGAATCTCTGAGATATACTCAAAGGATATTTTTCCTAGCCAGGGATTTCTCATGCCTGTTTCCTGAATCTTTAAAATGGTAATCCTGAGAGACGTCTTTTTAAAAAAAGAGAGAGAAAGCAGCCTGTCATGGTGGTGCATGCCTTTAATTAACCCCAACACTCGGGAGGCAGAGGCCGGTGGATCTCTGTGAGTTCGAGGCCAGCCTGGTCTACAGAATGAGTTTCAGGACAGCCAAGGACTACACAGAGAATCTTTGTCTCAAAAAACAACAACAAAACAAAACAAAACAAAACAAAAAACAAAAAAGGAAAGCAAAAATGGTACTGAAAAGAAGAGAATTGAGTCTACAATGTAAAGTCAGGAACTAAAGAGATGCCTCGGTGGTTAAGAGCATGTACTACTTTACAGAGTAAAGAGATCATGTTAAAAGCTGTCAGACTCCATTTTGTTAGAAACAGACTGACTCCATCTCAAAGACCACCAACTCTGCGAAAATTCCCTACCAGGGGGTCAAGCTGGCCTCATACTAAGCTACAGTCAGGCAGCTCACAACTGTATAATAAACTGATGCCATGACCCTCCCATGGTGGCATTGTGGGGAAGGTTTTTATTATAGATATGAGAGAACAGTCAGGGGCTTCTGGGAGAGTGCAGAGCAGAAAGAGTAGACTGAGCACGGCCAGCAGACTGGGCATCATCGCCAGGGCTATCTGCAAGAGAGGGCTGGATAGCAGGGAAGAGAGAAACAGAGAAAAATTAGCGAAAGAGGCAGGAGCAGAGAAAGGCAGGGGAGAACATGCTCAGAATAGCAGGCTTGCAAGGAAAATGAGTGTGTGTGTTTGTGTGGGGGGGAAGCCTGTGAGCTGGAGGGAGTAGTTTAAGATAGAGGAGGAGCCAAGAAGGGCTTGGGTGCTAGCACAGGCTCAGTCAAGAGAACTTGTCTTTATGCTTGTTACAACGCCCCCCCCCCCACTCCCCACCCCTGCCAGGGCCAGACTCCTGTCTTTTCCTTGTCAATAGAACCCACCCTATGATAAAGGTCACAAGGGCTTTGCTATAGAGGTGTACTTTGCAAGGGAGTTTGATGTAGTTACCACTAAAGTTTTATTATAATAATGTCACAGAGATACTTTTTTTCCCCACAAAGTTTTCCTGTGTTTAAATGTGTAAGAAAAATAAACCACTTGGTCAGACTCCAGGAGTTTTTGACCTCATATTGGCTAAAGTCTTGCTGAGCTTCATTCTTTTTTGTTTGTTTGTTTTTGAAACAGGGTTTCTCTGTGTAGCCCTGGCTGTCCTGCAACTCACTTTGTAGACCAGGCTGGCTTCAAACCCAGAGATCTGCTTACCTCTGCCTCTCCAGTGCTGGGATTAAAGGTGTGTGCCACCACGGCCCAGCTCCAAATTTTATTTTTAATCTCACTTGGGTGGTTTAACCACTGACCGTCTGGCCATGACGCTTGAGGGACCCCAGAAGGAACCCAAGGTTTCAGGTGCTAGTCAAATACATGCCTGAAGGTAGCAAGTATTCTTCTTATGATTTTGTTCAAGAAAAAAAATAATGTATGCATTAAATCACAGGTCTGTGGTTTTGTGTTCCTATTGAAAACATGTCAGAGTTAGAGTATTTTGGGTTTTTGTTTTGGGGGCTACTAATGTTACAGTTGTGGGGAAAGGAGCAGGAAAGAGACTCGGCTGGTGCAGGTGAGCTCTGTCCTTGTCCTAGAAGCACAAAGGAAAGTAATCCCCTGAACAAAGCTACCCCAAGGACATAGGGCACCTGGCCCTCTTGATTTCTATGTTTTGTCTCTATATAAAAGTTGATTAAGCTGGGTGGTGGTGGTGGTGCACGCCTTTTATCTCAGCACTCGGGAGGCAGAGGCAGGCGGATCTTTGTGAGTTCAAAGCCAGTCTGGTCTACAAAGTAAGTCCAGGACAGCCAAGGCTTACGGAAAGAATGTGACTGGGCCCCAGGTCAAAGTAGTCTTGTGGGGAGCTTGACCCCATTGAGACACCACTGGTACTCCACTGAGAGAAGCGTCTGTGATAGACTGAGAGGAGCCATTTGGGTCTGGAGGTTAAGGGCAAGGATGGGGACGACTGGGTATTATATTGTAAAACCACCATTGATGGGAGCAGGGACCTGGAAGAGTCTGCAGGATGTGCACAGTGCGCTGGCCCCGCAGAACTGATGCCCAGAAAGTTTCATTCTTTTTCTCCTAAACCTCCTTTCCCTCCTGTTTAGGATAGTCAGGTGGTAAGGAAGATACCTTTGTTTAATAAATTCATAATAAAGTCTAATTGTTAAGGAACAAGAGCCAACAAAGGCTACACAGAGAAACCCTGTCTCGGAAAAAAAACAAAAACAAAAGTTGATTAATAAATGTAGTTCAAAGGTTCTGTGCTGCCCCATGTCTGCTTCTCCCTTGGGGTAGCCAGGCCCATTGTGTACCAGGCTGGGCTGGAGGGAACAAAGCTTAGCTGGGTGGGAGTGAAGGCAGTGCAGGGCCTTGGTGAAGAATCCACCCGGCAACAGCTTTGGAGAACTGATTCGGTTTGTTGGAGGGCACGTATTTATGCCCATGGGGAGGTGGCCAGGGTCTCTAGGGCAAGGTTTGTGTGACTACGGACCATTGGCCAGGGCAGGGATGTTGGAAGATGCTTCATCTGTATACTCAGGGGCTGTAAGGTCTGGGGAGAAAAACCGTATAAGATCAAACAAGGAGTAAAGGCTGAAAATTGTCAGGGTGATAAATTCTTCATAGTGAGGCAGCTGGTTTTGTGGCACCAGCTTGGGAGAGGGGAGGTATCCAACTCTTGCTGTCCTCATGTTTTGAGGGTGTTGTGCCTGTTTTGCAAGGCCTCCTTCAAAAGACCACTAGGAGACAAAACCAATGCAAGCACAAGAGGACCTTTATTTTCGTCTGGATCCAGGCTCTGACCATCACCAGTGCAGTGACATCTAGAGAAGAGCCGGGAGCTCTGAGCGGAGGGTAATTTCTAAGTTCCTTTTCCTCCCAGCAAGCCCAAAGCAAGGGAGTTCCAGCCTGGCAAGTGCCTATAGGTTGAGATGCAAAAGGGGATATTGTGCTTTAAAATGATTGGTTGTGAGAGGGTGCCAAAGTCACAAAAGGTTCTGGTTTGGTTTCCTAGCAACCCTACCTCCTGCGGGTGGAAAGGAATGTATCCAGACTGGTTCCTCCCCATAGCTGGCCAGATATGTCTTATCGTGCCTGGTCTCTCCTGTAGGCCGGTTTCTTTTTTCTTTCTTTCTTTCTTTCTTTCTTTCTTTTCTTTCTTTCTTTCTTTCTTTTTTCTTTTTTTTTTTTGAGACAGGGTTTCTCTGTGTAGCCTTGACTGTCCTGGATTCACTTTGTAGACCAGGCTGGCCTTGAACTCACAGAGATCCACCTGCCTCTGCCTCCCAAGTGCTGGGATTAAAGGCATGCACCACCTCTGCCCGGCTTCCTGTAGGCCTGTTTCTTAACCATTGTCCTGGTGACCCTGAAATCCAATTTTAGTTTTTCTGGTCTCTCAAGGTATCCTGAGTTGAAGTTTTCTTGGCATTTCTTTCATAACCCTGGCCATTATGGCCCCACAGTTCTAGGTGCTGTGGATTCATATAGGTACTATGGGGGTACTGCCTGGTTTTGTGTGTCAACTGTACATAAGCTAGAGTCACCAGAGAGGAAAGAGCCTCAGTTGAGGAAATGCCTCCATGAGATCCACTCTAAGGCATTTTCTCAATAAGTGATCAATGGGGAGTCTCCAGCCAACTGTGATGTTGTCATCCCTGGGCTGGTGGTCCTGAGTTCTGTAAGAAAGCAGGCTGAGTGAGCCACTGGAAGCAAGCAGCAAGCAGCACCTCTGTGGCCTCTGTGTTAGCTCCTGTCCTGACTTCCTTTATGATGTATTATGATCTTGAAGTGTAAGCCAAATAAGCCCATTCCTTCCCAACTTTTTTTTTTTGTCGTGGTGTTACATTGTAGCAATAGAAACCCTGTCTAAGACAATGGGTGAGTATTTGGAATGCTGGGAAAGGGCTGGGGTTACAGCTCAGTTGGTGGAGCAGCGCTCACCCTACCTCTCACTCCTTAGCACCGGGTTTAACCCTGTATGTTGGTGCAGGTCTATACTCCCAGCATTTGGGAGGTAGAGGCAGGAGCACCAGAAGTTCAAGGTCAGCTACATATGGAGTTCAGGGCCAGCCTATGCTACAGTGAGACCCTGTCTCTAAATGAATAAATAAAATAGAACACTGGGAGAGAGCAGATGTGCCTGTCAGTCTGTGAGGAGATTCCCATGGGACACCCGCTCTGGGTCCCGCGCTGCCAAGCTTGTCCTTCCCACCAACCTCACTTCCACTATGGTGACAAAGAAAGCCCGTTCCCTCTCTGAGACCGTTGGTGTGGAAAAGCTCACCAGCAGCTCTTCGGCATGACCCTGAGCTTTAGTAAGAACCAGAATGTTTGATAGAAGCAAGTCACTGCTTTTTGAGTGTTTCTGTGCCCAACACCAGAGAGTCTCTGCTTAGAATAGTCTTTCAACAAGTAATTAGTATCTCTGATGATGATGGCTCGATGCTGTGATTTGAATGTGTGGGATACCATATGTTGATGGGTTTTGTTGAGGCTGTGTCCTTGGGAGGTAATTAGTGTTATATGACGGCATGAGAGTGGGGCCCTTTGTGAGTGCATTAGTGTCTTTTTAAGAGGAACGGACTTGAGATGGTGCCATTTCTCTTTCTCCCCTTGTGACCCATGCCATATTAGGGTACCACAAGAATACCCTCACCACATGCCAGCATCTGGAACTTCTTAGCCTCTGGAAACATGAGCATATAAACCTTCCGTCTCTATAAAATAATAGGCCCCAAATATTTTGTTACACCAACTGAAAACAAACTAAGACTGCAGTCTTTATGCTGTTTCACTGGTCCGAATAATTTAATCATTGTGAGTCCTTAAGCATCCCCTGTGTTGATGAGAATGTCATCTTTATTATGTGTGGTGCCTTACTTCAATAAAGTCTCATCACTGTGTATCCCAGTCATATTTTTCATGTGCACAAATCTGTTGTAGTTGGGCCTCCTCTTGTTTGGGAAAGATAATGTACAAGGAGGATAATTAAATTAGATTTTGAATGTTATGAATTTAACTTTGAATATCCTAGTAGGGCTTTTTTTTTTATACCTTAATGCAAAAATCACTCAGACATGGTAATGAAGTTGGTTCCCAAAATGGAAAAGTGCAGAAACCATGGAAATGAGAGGTGTGATGGGAAACACAGGTATATTGCTTGGAGACCGCCTGCCACACTTCAGCTGGCAACCTAAAGGACTCAATTTAGAATGCAGGAACAAAGCCTAGATGTCACCGGAAGCTGTTTCTTCTCTTGATCCCTGGGATCAAACAGGCCGCTTGGGTATGAAATGACCAGAGTTGCAGATGGCAGTCTGCAGGGAGTACGACAAGCCTGCTTGCTACTTGACACTGGGCTAGCCCTAAGTCAGGGGCCTCCCCATGATCAGCTGTAGCATCTGTAAATTGAGGCATGCTCGGGATTTTGTTAAGTCTAAAAATTCCCAGAAGCCAGAGAATCCCATCTTTGGTGGGAACGTTTTGACAAGCAACCAAAACGGACAGAAGCTCTGTTGGCCTGTTCTGAGGTTGAGGCATCCCCTCAATCCTCTAGTCCCATCCTATGTGGTCCCTGGTACAGGACAGGCCCAGGGCTCTATACCACATTATCCAAACAACCCTGGGAGGAGGAAGAAGGCTGGCATTTCCCCCACCCTTTGAGCTGTGGGCTCATGCTGAAAATCAGACACGGCTGACATGCAGAGCTCAGAGGAAGTTCCTCTTACGTGATCCTTCCTCGAAGCTCACAGGCCATCTTCTGTGAGCTCAGATGGTGACTAACCATGAAGGTTTACCTGTGTAAGTCGGCTGCATGGCAGGACTTACCTTGTAGCTGGGAGTGTTCTGTGAAAATCAGGACATCCAAGAAAACAGACTCACTCCCCCTGCCACCGCCACCCACCTCCCCAACCCCCATCCCAGAGTCTCATGTAGCCCAGGCTGGCCTCAATTTTTCTATGTAGCCAAGGATGGCCTTGAGCTTCTGATTCTCCTGCCTCTCTACCTGCCAAGTACCGTTATTGCTGGGCAAGCGTGCTAACAATGGACCAACATACCCGGGCCCATACAGGAGTGGCCAGGTAGGAGCGGGGAGATTTCTGTAGCTGTCCTTGGAATACACAGCCCACCACATACCTCATAAATGGGAAGAATCAAGGCCGGGCTGTGGTGGCGCACGCCTTTAATCCCAGCACTCGGGAGGCAGAGGCAGGCGGATTGCTGTGAGTTCGAGGCCAGCCTGGACTATAAAGCGAGTCTAGGACAGTCAAGACTACACAGAGAAACCCTGTCTCGAAAAACCAAGGTGTGAAGGCCTGGATTGCCGACAGATTCCCAAAACTGGTTCCTAAGAGATGAGAGGATGCCAGGGTCCACACGGAAGTGGGAGCTATGCAAAAAAAAAAAAAAGCATTTGAGATGGGTGTGGCAACTCACACCTGTTATCACAGCATCTGGGAGGCTGAGGTAGGAGGGCTCCTGAAAATTCAAGGCTAGCTTGGGCTACATAGTGAGTTGTAGGCCATTTAGTGTTAAGAGTAGAACCTGGAGCCGGGCATGGTGGCATATGGCATTAATCCCAGCACTCAGGAGGCAGAAGCAGGCAGAGCTCTGTGAGTTCAAGGCCAGCCTGCTCTACAAAGTGAGCCCAGGACAGCCAGGTCTCTGTTACGCAGAGAACCCCTGTCTCGAAAAAAAAAAAAAACAACAACAACAAAAAAAAACAAAAAAGAGTAGAACGTGGTCTCAAAATCCAAACTACCCATGCAAAGAGCCATTTGAGGCTAGATGTGACAGAACATGCCTGTAATCCCAACAGTTAGAGGCAGGAAAGGAGAGAGCAAACATGACACCTGCCTGGGCTATAGAGTGAAAGCCTGACTCAAGCCAGGCTCTAGTGAATCTGTAACTTCCTTCTCTATAGCATCATAGGCCCTTAACAGCTGAACCATTTCTCCTGCCCCCTACATGCAGAGGACCTGAGTGCAACTCCCAGAAACCACATGGTGCTTCACAGCTGTCTGTAACCTCAGTTCCAAGGGACCTGACACACTCAGAAACATACATGCAGGCAAAATACCAATGCACAAAAAATAAATTTAAAAACAAAAAACAAAAACAGAACAAAACAAACAAACAAAACAAAAACCCAAGCCAGCAGTGGTGGCACATGCCTTTAACACCAGCACTCGGGAGGCAGAGGCAGGAGGATCTCTGTGAGTTTGAGGCCAGCCTGGTCTACAGAGTGAGCTCCAGGACAGCAAAAGCTATTATACAGAGAAACCTTGCCTCAGAAAACAAAGTAAAACCCTCAGCACGTAGACAGCACCAACTGCCAAAATGAAAACAAAGACTTCATCCATCAAAGTCCACAGTTCTGGGAAAGCCCCTAACTGCACTAACCTTGCTTTTCACCTTCTGTAGTTCTGCCTTTGGCTAACTGTTCTTGTTAACTGAAGTGTGTCAACCAGGATGTGGTTTTGTGCCTCAAAATTCATCCTGAGAAAGGCTTGGGGCCTACACTGGGATCTCAAACACCTAGTATAGTAATTGCTGGCTGACTAATAAAGACTTTTTATTGGCTCAAGACCAAGCACAGCAGTATAGTCTGGTGAGAAGCGTGCATGCTCCACAGGACGTATAACTGGTGTCTGTGGTGGAATAGTCCTGTGAGACTGGGCACTTAGTGGGCCTGGGTGTCAGAACTAGCTGCAAGCAGTGCCCTTGCTGTGGTGAAAGGCAGTGACCGAGGCTCCCAAAAGGAAATTGGACATAGGCAGTAGGCAGGACCTCTGCCACAGAGGCACCTACCAAGGCAAGGTAGGTGCACCCACAGAGCAAGCAAAGGGTTTGGGTGTTCACAATCTCTGGCCTGTGGGCCAAAACCACTTCCCTAATGCGTAGCTTTCAGATTTCAGGAATACAGTGAGCAGCAGGTCTCACTAAATGAAACACTCACCCAGTGTCTGGGCACCACTTCTGGGCCAAATGGATTTTTTTTTTCTTTTTCTGAGAAACATAAAGATTTACATGTAGATTGAGATAGAGAAGAGAGGCTTGTGGAGCTAGGTCAGATGATACAATGTGTGTCTTGTGAGTATGAGGACACAGTCCAATTCCTAGCATTACACACACAAAACCTGGCCACGGTGGCACAGGCTTGTAAGTCTAGCACTTGGGAGGTAGAAACAGGAGGGGGACCCCTGGCGTTCTCTGTCCAGCTAGCCTAACCTAATTGGCAAGCCCCAGGTCCCGGTTAAACTGGGACTTTTTTTTTTTTAATTTCACCCAGTTATCTGGGGTATTTTATTAGTAAAAATGCTTGACATATGACCCCTTAGCTGTTAGTCTGTCAGTATAAGGCATGTGTGGTGAAGGGTAGGGGCACCACTTGGAGACACTGGATAAGGAAGAACCCAAAGTGACACAATGTTCTATATCTTGAGCCCTGAAGAGAAGCAGGAAGGATTTCATAAAGGGGAAAATGTCCTGCTTAGAAATACATTTCATGGATTCCTCCAAAGAATCTAGGCCGGGGCCAGCAGTGGTGCTGAGGAGAAGGGGGTTTCTTGCTCACTCTCTAACAGGTCCACCTTGAAACTCTTGGTGGGCAGCTGCACGGAGTTGAAGCCCCAGGTGGGGACGTGGCCTTCCAGCTGTGGCTTCCCCGAAAACATGCGCAGGAAGGTGCTTTTCCCAGAGCCATCCAACCCCAGCCAGCATCAGCGCTGCTCCAGCTCCTCCAATGCTGGCTTTCACTCGTCCCACCGAGAGAGGTGGGGTATAGCAGGGTAGGAGGTTCAGCGTCCCATCAGACCTTGCTCCAGTCCCAGCGCCGCTCCAGCAGCTGAAGTAAGCTTTCCAGAAACTGTCTTAAAGTATAAGGTGGATGGATCTCCTGAGGAGTGACACTCAGCATTGACTGTTGGCAAGCGCACGCGCGCACACATACACACACACACACACACACACACACACACACACACACACACACACGAGTGTAAGAAATCCTAGATCAACTGGGCGGCAGTGGCGAATGCCTTTAATCCCAGCACTTGGGAGGCAGAGGCAGCTGTGAGTTCAGGGCCAGCCTGGTCTACAAAGCGAGTCCAGGACAGCAAAGGCTACATAGAGAAACCCTGTTTCAAAAAACAAACAAACAAACAAAAACCCAAAAACCAACCAACCAAACAAACAAACAAAAACAAAAAACAACACAAAAAAAGAAACAAAAAAAAAAAAAACAAAAACAAAAACCAAAAAAAAAAAAAAAAAAAAAAAAAAGAAAAGAAAAGAAAGAAATTCTAGATCAGGCTTAGCTGTGTAGAACGTTCCTTCAAGCTCAGTAACATCTGAGGGTAGCCTGGATTTAAGAACTGCTAAGAAATCAGCAAGGGAGCCCTCCCGAAGGGAGGAGGCTTGTGTCATCTTAGTGACCAGGAGACCAGCCAGGAGAGATGGAGCAAAGAGGAGCCCCTGCCAGAGCGCACGTCATAGCATGTCCAGGCTGGAAGCCCGGCAAGCAGCGGCCTCCACACCTCTGTGGCTGGAAGGCATCCAGCAATTGTGCCTTGTGTTCCTGTGGTCGTTTCTGGTTCATCTTGACATAGTCGCCTAACTGTGCAAAGCTCATGTGCTTTGATATGAGGAATAAGAGCTTCTTTCAGTCTCTCTCTCCCTCTCCTTGTCCCTCTCCCTCTCCCTCCTCCTCTG
The DNA here is from genome assembly GCF_964271855.1 of Acomys minous. NCBI lineage: Eukaryota > Metazoa > Chordata > Mammalia > Rodentia > Muridae > Acomys > Acomys minous. The sequence goes on from NC_140490.1 coordinate 44,308,379, forward strand.
TCCCTCTCCCTGTCCCTCTTCCACTCACCCCCTGGTGTATGTGTATATATGTATATTTAAAGACAAGTTTCTCTGTTGTAGCCCTGGTTGTCCTGGAACTTGTTATATAGACCAAGCTGACGTCAAACTCAGGGATCTGTCTGCTTCTGCCTCCTGAGTGCTAGATTAAAGGGTGTGTCTCTACCACCTGGACCAAGAGGTTTCTCTTCAGTGTAAGATTTGAGAGCCAGGTGGGCTAGCGAGACTCTTTCTTGACTCTTGACTTTTCTCAAGTTCATTACCCACCACTCCATATATTCCGGCAACAGCCCAAAGGTGTAGTTCCACGTCATCATATTGTTTTGTACAGGCGTGGTATGTGTCCATGTTAGAAGGGAAAAGTTAGAAGCTCTGTATTTCTGGCTAGTGTACATAAACAGCTTCGCTTCGCCAGTGTGAAGTCTGAGAATAAAGTGTTGCTTTGGAAAGGAGATGATTGAGCTGTCTTGGCTACCCTACTCTGAAGCTCCTATTGGGGCATTTCCTTTACAAAACAAAAAAAAGGTTGTTAATTGTACAAGTCCAAGGGGAAATGGGCTATGCAATGCCAGGGAGTAAGGGCCAGCCAGTCTTGAATTTTCTCATCACTTTTGCTTCTTAGCTTGTTGAACTATTGCCAAGGCAAGAATTCCTGCCACTGAAAACAGGGAGTGACATTCACCATGACAATGACAAGACACGAACAAGCTGCAAAGCTCTTTTCAGGCTAATGATAAGTGTATGTTGTAAGCAGAAGGCTAGAACAGCTGCATGGAAGAGTTCTTCAGAACTTGAAAGGAGGAGGCCAAGGTTCTTCCAGCACAGACTTCATTGCCAGCTGCCATGTGGTGTGCGGAGCACAAGCGCACCCAAGAAGCCACCCCAGGATTTTATGCATGCGCTCTTGAACAGCCTAACAGGCAGGAACCACTCCTTTGCCTAGGTTGGAATTAACAAGGCCGGATTCTAGGTGTGCAGCTATCTCTGAAAGTCCCGTAAACGCTGAAGGGTTTCTCTTTTCACATTAACATTTCAATGCTAGAGAGATGGCTCAGCAGCTAAGGGAACACACACTCTTCCTGCAGAGTTCCGGAGTTCTGTCCTCATCCACACCGGGCAGTTTACAACCTCCTGTGACTCCAGCTACAGGGGAGTCTGATGCCCTCTTCTGGCATCTGACAGTACCTGCACTCATGTGCGCATATCACCGCCCTCCAAGCTCACTATTTAAGAACAAAGCACACATCTTTAAAGTGCATGCTAAGCAAGCACTCTATCAGTGAGCTATACACACCGCCCCTCTTGCTTTGTTTAACTTCGAGAGAAGGCCTTGCTATGTTGTTCAGCTTGGCCTGAATCTAGAATCCTCCCACTCCAGCTGCTTTTTACATGTTTACTGCAGTGTATAATATCAACTTCCTCCTTTATTGTTTCTTCTATTTATATTAATCTTAAATGTTTCTTCCATCCAGGAAACTGCTTTGACCTCCTTTGCCTCTTTTTGTACTCACGTATTTGACCACTCACATATTTGACCATTTCATTTTAACTTGCTATCTGAAATTGGAGGCTTACAGCCCCTCATTTTAGGATACGTGATTTATTCATTCATTTATCCTTCTAACATAAGGGTTTGTGTGTGTGTGGGGGGCAGCTTTTCTTCTACCTTTTTGAGGGTCAATTCCTATGACCTGTGAATTAAACAGATAAAAGACAGATAAACAGGAGAAGAGATACCACGTGTATTTAGACATTGCTGACAGAGGCAACGAACATTAATGGTGACAGCTGGAGGTTGGCAGAGCTACCAGGGGAAGGGGAGCAGGGAGGGAAGTGTCTAGGGAGGAACAAACAGATTTGTTTAGGAAAGACAGATGAAGCAGGAAAGGAAGTTTAAGATGCTCTCTGTTGACACCAGTGTGGTGGTCTTCCCTTCTTCCCTGTGGCCATGAAGCTCCTCAGAAGGGGAGTTTTAGTGGTTTCCCCATTGGGGAATTTACCGCAGCCAAAAGTGGCTGCTTTTTGTAAGATGACAAAGCTCAGAGCAGGCTTCTCTTTGCGTCCGCTGACTCTCAGAATCTTCATCTTGAAATAATCTTTACATTCGCTCTGGGGTTGAGGAGGCCCTCCCTCAGCTTCTGCAGACTGAGGTGGAGGGCAGGAGGCTTGAAAGCTTAAGTCTTCCTGTCAGCCAAACATTGGGCTGTGGAGATGGGTCGGTCGGTCAGTCAAGAGTTTGCCTTGCAAGCATGGCGACCTGAGTTTGACCCCTAGGACCAATGTAAAAATGCTGGGCATAGTGGTATGCGCATTGATCTGAGTGCTGGGAGGCATGACAGGAGGATCTTTGGGGCTTTCTGGTCAGCCAGTGTGGCCTGATTGGTGAGCTCCAGGCTCATGAGAGATCCTGTGTCGAAAGAGGCGAACACTGTCCTCAAGGATGTCAACCCCGAGGCTGCCTTTTAGCCTCCCCATGAACAGGCACGCATGTGCCCACACGTGAACACACGCACTAAAACCTTAGCCAGGCTTCATCTTCTGCACGCGTTGGAAGAGAAGCATAAGCAAACACAGAGAAGGAGAAGCAAAGGGAGCCACATAGCTGGGGCGGAGGCACGAGCTAGACAAAGGCGAGAGCCTCTTGGTTTGGGTGAGCTGAGAATGCTCAACCCTGCACTGTGCTGGCTGACAAGCCAGGCGCAGATCCCAGACAGCCACGGCGGTTTCAGTAGAGTGGCAGAGCCGTGACCCTAACTGAACAGTTAGAGTTGCTGGGACAGTGAAGGGCAACGGAAGGCACTCTTGCAGGCCAGTTTGGTATAAGGACTACATTGAGTCAAAGGTGATCAGAATGCAGATGCAGAACAGCGCTGCCCATGCCCTGGGTGCCTAAACTCAGATGCCCATGGGTAGAGGTAAGCCTCTTTACCAGCAAGGACAGAGGACGCTGTCAATCACTGAGACACCACAGGTCTTTACCACCCATGGGAGGCACCACAGGGAGACACCTACTCCATTGACTCACCTTTTTGCTACCTCTTCAGTCTACCTATAATTTGCTGTCCTGGAAGCTTAAAGAGCCTTCCCTTTGTCTCGTTATTTCTTGACAAATTTATGTCCTTTGTTGCAATGTTAAATAAGCACACAGTCTAATGGCGCCTTCAGGTTACTCCCCTCTGAAGCACTTGTGTGTATGAGCAGTGAGTGTGCCCATTAATAAACGTGTGCTTGCCTTTCTTTAGTCACTCCGTCTTCTGCTAGTCTAATTGATGGTTCCCAGTCGGAGTATGTGGGAGGGTGAGGGAAGAGGAATGCATTCCTCTGCTACAGTAAATGAACACTTGAATGTAGACAGATGCTAAAAATAACACAGGTGTAAAGTCACAGACCGTTCTTAAAAGACAGCAGAGTGGATCAAGCTAGTCAGTCAGAAAGGCTGTGACCCCAGGACAGCGGCAAAACAGGACAGGAGAGGGAGGCACCTTTGACAGGATGGGTAGATTCTCCTTTTTCCCCCCCCCCCAAGGTAGCCTTGGCTACCCTAGACCAGGCTGGCCTAGAACTCAAAGGGATCCACCTACCTCTGCCTCTGAGTGCTGGGGTTATGAGTGCACTGCTGTGCCTGATTTCTAAAATGTGGGCTCTGGGCTTGAATTCAGGCCCTCCCACTTACAAGGCAAGCATTTTAGTGATTTACTGGCATTTCCAGTGCCCCATTCTATCCTTGCTCTCCTTGGCTACAGTGGTCACAATGCCCAAGTGTGGACTGTGATGGTTTGAATAGAATGGCCCCTCATAGGTTCATAGATTTGAATGCTTAGTCATTAGGGGTTGAACTACTTGAGAGAGATCAGGCGGAGTGGGCTTGTTGGAGGAAGTGTGTCACTGGAGGTGGGCTTTGAGCTTTCAGATGCTCAAGCCAGGCCCAGTATCGCTCCCTGTTCCTGCTGTCTACTGATCGGGATGTAGAACTCTCAGCTCCTTCTCCAGTACTCTGTTTGTGTGCCACCATGCTTCCCACCACGATGATAATGGACTAATCCTCTGAACGGTAGGCCAGCCCCAATGAAATGTTTGTCTTTTCACAGCAATAGAACACTGAGGAAGATACCAGCTCTCTTCCTAAGTTTTCAGTGTCCTTTGAATCTGCTCTAGGGTGACTACAGAAAGAAAAGCCCCAGCCTACTGAGGGCAGGCCTACCTTACTGAAGTATTCTACCTTAGCCACAGCAGTTTTTGCCTCTGGCCTTACTATTACTCTAGTCTTGGGTCCTTATGATACAAGCTATGGGCTCATTCCTAAGAAGAATCTGCATGGCATTTGGGTGATGCACAAGCCCAGAGCTTTAGGTCTTCTGGTTATGATCCATAAAAAGGAGGGGACAGGAGGGGCCTGAGAGGCATGCCGCTCAGTGCCCAGAGCTTTCTTTTGAAGGGAGAAGATGCCTCTTTGTCCATATGGAGCTCAGTTGGCTCCTGAAGTCTCAGTCTCCCTGAATCCCTCCCTACTCCGTCCGTCACCCACAGCAGTGACGTTGGCACCCACAACTTCCTAACCTACCCAGTGGCTCTAATGCCCATCAATGGCTATACCCCGGTGACATTTAGTCTCTCAGGGCAACCACATCTCCTTTTCAGTGATTCTCTATTGAGCCAGAATTTATTTGTGCTTTCCCCTAAGATTAAAGCTTTCACTGAATTTACTTGGGGATTGGTTATTTGGGGGTGCTGAGATCCCCCAGGAGCTGAGGAGTCTAAGAAGCCTCAGGTAAATAGGTACTGAGGGGGACTGGGTTGTAGCTCAGTTGTGCCTGGCAAGCACAAAGGCCAAGGTTCGACTCCCAGCACCATATACACTGTATGCCATGGCACACACCCAGGATTTGGGAGGTAGACATAAGAGGAACAGAAGTTCAAGGTCGTCCTTTTCTACAAGGCAAATTTGGGGCCCAAGAAACTCTGTCTCAGAAAAAGACACCAAGATACCACTTACCAAGATGAGTAGAAATAGCTTTAAAATGATAGCTTTAGAGAAGTGGACCAGGGAGAATGCCTTATTCTGTGTTCCCAGCAAACACAGCCAACCTCTCTGTATTTTATTACTGTAGTTCTCCATTGCAGAGTGGGTGCACCTACCCTGGGTATTTGTCAACTTTCTGCCAGTGCAACAAGATCTTTAATATAACAGTTTATAAAGAGAAAAGGTCCTCCCCACCCCCCAAGTTCATGATTTTGGAGATTTCTCTGCGTGATTGGTAGCTCTGAGCGTTGGGCAGGGCAGCATAGTATAGCAGAAGTGCCTGGGAAACTGTACCCCATCGATGGGATGTGAAGCACAGGAAAGATTGGGGTTCCCTGATCCCCTTTTGTGAGCATATCCCTAGTGCTTCCAACTATGTTACCCTCACCTCTGCTTAAAGCTACCACCACCTCCTATTGCTCCCACCCTAGGGACCAAGTCCTTCACACATGGGTCTCCATGGATGCCTCCAAAACCATGGCAGTCACTTTATCTATAACAGGGTGCTATGTGAAAACACTGGGTGACCCAACTTCACGTGCACAAAAAGTGCCTTTACTCATCTCTCTCCCTATGCTAAGAATCTGCAAATTCAAAAATCTCTCAGGTGGAAAAAACACACATCGTTGCTGAGAGAGAACCCAAACGGTGGGAGAACCCTGTGCTAGCAGCCTCAGTTGTGCCATTCTAAACAACATCGTGAAAAACATCTTAGCAGGCAAACTGTGCTCATAAACACAAGGAAACTAATTATTAATTATGAGAGAAAATACCAGTAGTAAATGGATATGTAGTGCGGCTGGAGACATGGCTTAGGAGTTCCATTCCTAACACCCACATCACGTGGCTCACTGCCACTCCAGCTCCATGGGATCTGACGCCCTCTTCTGGCCTCCACAGGCACCTGCACACACATGCACATACACTCACGTAGACATATGCATGTAAATAAATGATTTTTAAAAAGAGCAGATGCATGAAGCTGCGTGGTGGTGGTGGTGCACACTTCTTTAATCCCAGCACTGGCAGGGGTTGGGGGTGAGGGCAGAGGCAGACAGATCTCTGTGAGTTCTAGGCCAGCCTGGTCTAGAGAGTGAGTTCCAGGACAGCAGGGCTACACAGAGGAAGCCTGTCTTGAAAACCAAACCAAACCAAACAACAATAACCAATTGATGCATGAATCAAAGAGCAGGAAGTTAAGTGTTCCCCAGCCACACGCAGTAACATCTGTAACCTATAAAAATAAAAATACAATAAATGAGAGGCTGAAAGAATCAAAACTAGGGCTGGAGAAGCGTTCAGAGGAAGCTATGAATGCTCTGCATACACCCACGCCGGGAACCTTGCAAAAAACCTTGTGAGATGAATGACTTTCTGGAAAAAATAACCCAAATCGATTGGAGAAAAAGAAATATTTGTATACCGCCGTAATAAAAAGGGAGAAGTGGAGAGAGTTTCTAAAGCCTGATTTTAAAAATTAGTGGTTTTATCCCTAGATACTTTAAAGTTTGAAAGATTAAAAATGTTTTAGTATGGAAAAACAATTTTCAAAACTCCCCAATTTGGTGGGGGTTGGGAGCAGAACTACACTCACAGTATAATATAAGTATAAAACTTAAAACAAACAAACAAGCAAACAAACAAAAAACCCCTTTGGGTCAGTGAGATGTGCTACCTAGCTGGAGACCGCATGGGCTTCATTTGGACAGTAAAATTAAGGGAGGAAGCAGTCTAGCCCAGGCCCTGAATTTGTCTACTTTTCCTTTTGAAAATGTGTGTGTGTGTGTGTGTGTGTGTGTGTGTGTGTGTGTGTGTGTGTATGTGCATCTGTGTGTGCATGTGTTTCTGTGGGTATGTTCACATGAGTGTAGTGCCAAGTAGGCCAGAAGAGGGTGTCAGATCACCTGATGCTGGAGTTTCAGCAATGGGAGACCCCCCCACAAGAGGCTAGGAATAGAACCCTGGTCCTCTATTAAAGCAATAAATGCCCATAACCCCCAAGTCATCTCTGCAGCCCTGTCCTTTTTTTTTCTTCTTCAAGGAAGTGTGTGAGCAATAAGATGGTTGGAAATGCTTCGAACAAAAGCTAATGAGCTCGCTTGCTCCCCTGCTCCAGACCTATGGGATGTGAACGAGACAACGAGCCCACTCAGGAATGGGTGCCTGTTAGGAAATCTTGTTCTTTCGTGGGCCAGTGTCATGGATGACTCCCCAGGTTCATGGGCTAACGGCTTATTTTTCTACTGTGGCTTGGCCTGACATTCTCAGTGATTTTGAGCAAAGAACCCATGTTTTCAGCTCCCTCTGGGCCACACAAGTTATATATTGAGGAGACAGACATAGGGCCTAAAAAACGCAATATACCTATGAGGATCCATTGAACGAAAGGTGCCGTCTGTAACAGCTCCAAGCCATTCCCACTCTGTGGCTTTCTGGAAAAATAGATTGCAAAAAAGAAAAGTCAAGGGGTGGGAGGACATGGTGCTGTGCGATTTTCCTAAGGAGAAGTGAACAAACATCTATTCGCCTCAGGACCAGCACCAACAACGAAATAATCGTACTCAATCTAGTGTACGCACCAGAGAATTTATCAAGGTTACTCAGAGGGCCGTGAGAAGCTCACCCACTCAAAGCTGCCGTTGCCAGGGGCCTTGTGACTCCTGTACCTTTCCCCTCAGTTTTCTGAGTCTAAGGAACTTCCTTGCTCCCTCATGGAGGGTGGGGCTGTGGGGGATAAGGGGGTGGGGAGGTGTGGGGGCGGCTTGGGGATTGAGGGTGGTAGATAAATAGGCACTGAGGGGTTTTTCAATCAGTGCAGCTATTGTTCAATAGCGTTAACGCCCACAGAAGTCCGCCTGCAGACTATCAGTGCCCTCCTAACAGAAACATGCCCTCCAGGAGAGAGAGGGAGGCTCGGGAGGCTCCGGAGCGGCGGGACAAAATGTTACAAGTCCGGGACCGGGAGGATTCTCAAGGTCTGTCCTGGATTTACAGAAGGAGTAAACAACGGATGGAGCAAGAGCCTCCCAGTAACTAAGCTGTGGAGGGATTCTCAGACCATCAAGCTGCCTGCAGAGGACTTAAGCCCTAGCTTTTGTGAATGGTCACCTGAGGAGGGCTTTTTCCCAGTGCCCTCTTCTGAGTTATCGCTACTCCTGTAAGCAACCCCTCCCCGCCACAAGCTGTTCTGGTCCCCCCCCCCCAAAAAAAACCCTCAGTGGTTGGCTAGATGGGACTTTGGTGCAGTTGTTACTTTTGCCTGCTGTGGGTTCCTTCTCTGGGTAACATGTGTGTGCGCGTGCGTGCGTGCGTGCGTGCGTGCGTGCGTGCGTGCGTGCGTGCGTGTGTGGTGTTTTGTCTCCCCAGAAGTATAACATGACAGTGAAAGCAAGTTCTACTGTTAGCTATGAACTTGGGTGATAAGGAGTGGCCATGCAGGTCCATCAGTTGTAAGAAGTGAACCATACTGGTGGGGATGAAGGGAACGGGAAGGCTGTGGGGAGGGTTATGGGTTAAGGGAGGTCTCTGCCCTTTGATTTACCTTGTTATAAACCTAGAACTGCTCAAAAGTACAATCTAAAAACTTTTTTTAAAAAAATCATAAAAGTTGTACTCTGTGACCCCCAGAACTCACATAAAAGCCAGATGCAGTGGAGTGCATCATCCCTGTGGCCAGATGGGAGGTCACGACAAGAGAATAGAGGAGAAGCTTCCAGGCCAGCTAGCCTGAAGTAGTCTGTGCAGCAAACAGCAGCAGCAATAATAAACCAGAGAGCCTTGGTCTAGTCTCAGCAGGGTTGAAGGAGAGAAGCAACTCTACACACATCCTTGGACCCCTCCCCCACCCTCTGGTATGCCTGTGCCTGCATTCACACATATCTCTCCTGTGTCTTTCTCTCTGTGTCTCTGTCTCTGTCTTTCTCTCTGTGTCTCTGTCTCTGTCTCTCTCTCTGTGTCTCTGTCTCTCTGTCTCTCTCTCTGTCTCTCTCTCTCTCTCTGTCTCTCTCTCTCTCTCTCTCTCTCTCTCTCTCTCTCTCACACACACACACACACACACACGTTAATAATAAAAAATCAAAACAACCACAATGCACGCATGAGGACCAGGCATGGCACCATAAAGTCTGGTAAACCTACATGTAAAATGCTCAAACTTGACACTTGCCAGACAAGACCTAGGGAGCAGAGGGCAGAGGGCAGAGGGTTGTCCCTGTGTCAGCCACCCTCTCTCTGACTCTCTAGGGATGATTTAGCTGTCTTCCTGGAAGGCCTGTTCTGCATCAGGCTGACAGGAAAGCACCGAGTCTGTGCCCGCATCACCTGCTCACTCCTTCCTGAGTGCTGGACCAGACCTCACCGAGTCATGCTTGATCCCATTTGGGATGCTGAAGATTGCGCCTTCGGGGAGGCCCATTGAGGCAGAGACTCGCTGTAGTTCAGGCTGGCCTGGACCTGGCTGGATAGCCCCCAGGTGGCCTTGAGTGTCTAGCAATTGGAAATTCTTCCGGTTTGGTTGTTCCATTGGTTGGTTTTTGTTCTTTCACAAAATTACCAAAGAGAAGCATGATTTAAGTGTCTCTTTTCTTTAGCATTTCCTTTCTGTGGCTCTTATTATTAAGATTGGGTGTGCAATGGTATTCTCACTGACAAGCAAAACTTAAATGCTTTAAAACTGAGATTGAATCCAGAAACCACGGCATGGGAACTCAGCAGCGTGTAAACATGAATGACTGATTTAAGGCCCCGGATTAAAGCCTGGCTTCCACAGCATTTTCTCAGAGCTGAGTGGTCGTTCTCGGTTTCTAGAAGACTGTGTTTCTCCACCACTCACTCATAGCGATGACCTCATCCTTTCATCTGCCAGAGAGAGGAAACCAAGCCTCGGCCCAAGAGGAACAGGGGGCCTGGCTCCCATTTCCTTACTTTCGGGGAATCCATTCGCTGAGCCTGGGTTCTGGACATCTCTCCGAGCTGGAGGAACTCAACTGCAGCAGGAAATTTAGAATCAGCACAGAGAAAGCAAGAGTTCCCCAATTCCCGAAGGAAGGCCCCGGCCAAAGGCTGTAGAGCTGTTCAGTAGCCCTTCCTAAGAAAGCAAGCCATAAGACGCACAGAGCGACAGTAGAGCTTTTCAATCTGGGCGCAACATTATGCTAAATTGTTGCTAAATATTGAGCGACAACAATATTGTTCGGGTAACTTAGGAGACATCCCGATGTCACTCAAGCTGTCTGACTGTGCTCGCTGAGCTTTACGTGTCTACACTGTGTTCAGTGCACACTTAATAAGAAAAAAATCTGGCCTGGCTTTCTTTGTGTACTGTGACTCTGAACACACTGGAGAGGCCGTTACACCATGGGTTCCGTTGGGGTCTTATTGCACGGGGTGCTTGTAAACCGCCAGCAGCTTTGACTGATGTGGAAGGAGACCGGATCGCCTTCCCCACTGTCCCATTCTTCCCTTTAAAGGGGACACCTGAACTGCAGGCTGATGGGACCTGCTTGACCCCCAGCCACACTACCCTCTCTGGGTCCCCAGCATTCTCCAGTCCCTCCCAGCCTTCCCTGGTGGGGTGCTGTTTCCCAGACAGTGCTATGTTAAGGAGCATGAGCTATGTGCAGGAACCCAGGTCTCACCCTTCTCCGTTGTCTTCCATCAGAAGACGCTGAGATGCCAGGCCATCAGGTTGGGACAAGGGCGGGTCCTGGGGAGTCCATAGGCTCCATATGGGATTTGCTGGGTGAGGTTTTCTGGTTGGAGCTGACCATCTTGGGGTAGCTGCCAGTTCCCCCCAAGCCCCGCACCGGCCCAGGAGAGTCCTCTCTTCTCTTGTGCTCATTTTCTCAGCTTTACAGCCCACACCGCTCCTAGCAGACCTAAATCTATTATTTGCCTAGTGCTTTAAATCGCATACATTTCCCTATTGAAAGCGCTGCACCCAAGGGAAGATGGTTTTCGATTGGCCGGGCGGGCGAGCAGGCAGGCTCTCATTTAATATGCAAGCAGTTAGGCTCTGATTTACTAAACACAGGAGAGTTTGGAGGCACAAGTCAGGGGACTGAGACCTGAGTCAGGCAGTCAGCCTTAGCGCCCACGATCTCCCCCATTGCCTCCCAGTATTGTTTTCTCTGTGTCTCAATTTTTCTTTCCTTCGAAATAGAAGCCTTTTAGTAGGGTGGTCCGAAGCCGGCTGAAGATGGTCCTCTAGATGATGAGCCCATCCCAGCAGCTTCCCTTCTTTCCTTTCCTCTCTCTCTCCCTCCTGCCTTTCCTTCACATTTCTAGAATAAACACTCAAGCGTACAATGACTGAGTCATAAGGTACACAAGGCTCAGTTTGTAGGCATCTGAAAGTGACTTGGCAGAATACGTGTTTCGTTTTCTATTGTATGAGATACATGTGCGGCCAAGGTTCCTTGGAACGTTGCCAGTGTTTGGTATTATGGTTATTTTTCATTTTAGCCACTTGGATGTAAATTTGCAGTGAAGTTTGACTGTGGCCTGAGTAGCTAGTGATTTGAACATCTTTCCATGTGTTTGCGTGCCGTCTTCATAGCTTCCTATCTGCTTTGATTAAATGTCTTCGTGATTATTTATTTATGTATTTATTTATTGTGCATTGTTGTTTTGCTCATATGTCTGTCTGTGTGAACGTGTCAGGTCTAGAGTTACAGACAGTTGTGAGGGGCCATGTGGGTGCTGGGAATTAAACCAGGGTCCTTTGGAAGAACAGTCAGTTCTTAATGACAGAGCCAACTCTCCCGCCCCTAAATGCTTTCTTTTTAAAATTTAATTTTATTTTTTTGGTTTTTCAAGACAGGGTTTCTCTGTGTAGCTTTGGCTGTCCTAGACTCATTTTGTAGACCAAGCTAGCCTCAAACTCGTAGTGATTTGCCTGCCTCTGCCTCCTGAGTGCTGGGATTAAAGTTTTTTTTTTTAATTGTTGAATTTTAGTGCACTGTATATTATGGATACAAGGTCTTTGTTGGGTAAATGACTACAGATATTTCACATCTGTAAGCAATTTATCTTTTCTTTTTCATGATAACTTTGAACTCAATATATAGTCCTCGCCCCCTTCCCCTGCCCCCCCCCCCCCAAGTTGATGGCAAAAGCTGCAGGTTCCCATCAGCCCTAGGATGAAGTAGACCACAAGGAACATTCCATAGTGTGCTACATGGCAGAATTTTGAGGACACAGATGGCTCTGTGTTGCATGCTTTTGTCCAATCATAGACTGACTTACATGTTCCGAACTCATTGGCTAGGTATATTAAGTGGATTTTCAACCTGGAATGTTTCATCTTACCATGGGTTTATGGGAAGCCCAGCTCATCATATGTCAAGGAATCAATGTATTGAGGAAATCCACAGTGCTGGGGTGTGGTGCAGTCAGTAAATAGCTTACCTTGCAGGCTTGGGAACCTGAATTTAATCCCTATGCTGGGTGTGAGGGCTTGGAGAGATGGCTCAGCAGGTAAGACCACTGAACTGCTCATGCAGAGGACATGAGTTCCATTCTCAGCACACACCTGGTGGCTTACAACTATCAGTAAGTCCAACCAGGTCTGTGGCATCTGATGCCCTCTTCTGGCCTTTGAGGAGGGAACCGGGCACACAAGCATGCACATACATATATGCGGGCAAACACTCAGATATATAAAAACAAAAATAAACACATATTTAAAGACTCTGGGAGTGGTGTTTGTGCACTTACTATCCTAGCACTGGAGAGGGCTGGGGACCTAGGAGACTCCATGGAGCTCACTGACCAACAATTCTAGCCTAATTGGTGAGTTGCAAGCTAGTGAGAGAACATGTCTCAAAAGAGGTGGACGGTGTTCCTGGGGACGACACCTGATGTTGTTCTTCAGCCTCTGCTTGCATGTGCACATATATGTAATCAGAACACACACACACACACACACACACACACACACACACACACACACACACGTACTGCCCACCCAAAGAAACTTCCATATTATATAAAATTACATTTACCATGTGGTCACATGTGCATTTTCTTTTTGCCTGAATGTGTGTGTGGGTGTGTGTTGGGCATGTATGTATGTGTGTACATATTTTTGCATTTGTGTGGGCACACAAATGTGGGTATGCACGCACACATGCACACACATGTGGAGACCCAATACCCAACTTGTTCTGGGGAAATCCTTATCTTCATCTTCAGAGGCTGTAATTACAGATGAACCACCAAGCCCACACAGCGTTTACGTGGCTTTCTGGCTAATGCTTAACTTGTTGACCTAGCTCTCCAGCCCACACGAGTGTTTCTCACTAAGTCAGTAAGTAACCTCTCATGGTCGGCTGCTACTGACTAATTATGACGTCATGGAGACTGTAAACACTACTTCAAAGGATGATAAAAAGGCCAGGCACGGTGGCACACTCAGGGAGGCAGAGGCAGGCAGATCTCTTGTCAGTTTGAGGCCAGCCTGGTCTACAAAGTGAGTCCAGGAGAGCAAGGCTACACAGAGAAACTCAAAAAAAAAAAAAAAAACACTCAAAACAAAAAACAAAAGAACCACAAACAACTAAGCTGTTTTGTTGGCAAGCCACAGTGTGGCACTGATATGACCTTGGCTTCACAGGTTCCTGTGAGTCATCAGACATAGGTGCTGGGAACCAAAGCCAGGCCCTTTGCAAGAGTCCTTTTGATATCTGGGGTTTGTGTCCATCCCCTCTAGCCTTGACTAAGCAAGCAGGCACCCGGATGCTGATAGTACATGCTGCACGGCACGTCCAAAGGAGAAGAAAGAGCACCAAAGCCCCACCGGCTACAGCTCTGACCGATTGGAAACAGCTGCTTGGAACGGTATGAGAAGTACCAGGCCCCTTGGTTGGCTTCCCACACAGATGCATACATAATCAAGAATTCCAGAACTGTGGGAAACCCTCCCCTGTTCAGGAACAGCAAAGACACATGTGGCAGCTGAGTGTCCGGACTGGCTAGAAAGAGGAGAGGTGACCGCCCCAGCTGAAGGAGTCACTCTGTATTGCATCCCAGCCTCCCAGGGATATGCTGGTGACACAAACACAAAACAGCAGGCAGGACACATTCTGAAGGCCCACTTTCCTCTAATAGGCTGGAGCCGTACAATGGGGGCCGAAAGGAGGAGCCCCAGGTCAACCCCCAAATGAGCATCTCTTCGTAAGAACTGGGAGTTTTCAGGACCATGCTTTGATGGATGGTTGGCGTGCCGCCCCCTTGCATTTCTAGCACTGCACACACACACACACACGGATGTGAAGCAAGATAATAGAGAACAGATTGAAGGGGGCCAGGGAGGAGGGGGGAGCAGCGCAGAGGTCAGAGTTCTGATTTTCACAAGCCTGAACTATGCAAGCAGAGAAGTATTTATGGCTGCCCTCCAACAGGGCAGATCCAGTCATGAGAGCCCACGGAGGAATGTTTCTGCATACCAGTTTGCTGCCACCTCCAATTACCCTCAAATTCACCTTGGCTGCGGAGAAGAGGGGGAAGGGAGAACAAAGTGGAGTAAGTGAAAGAGAGAGGGAGGGTTTCGAGATCTCCCCAGGGATCTCCAGTGCAGTGCCACCTATGGGTTGCTTCCCTGCTTTGCCGGTCCCTGTCTCACCTCTGAGGCTGCCTCAGTTTTTGTGCAGCAGCCTTGAGGGGCTGGGGACCACTGGTTTCCTGGCATAGGGCATGTTGAGCCTTGTCATCAGACTCCGACTTTGTTCACAGAGCTGTCTTCCAAGGATCCACACAAGTGACTGCTGAGGACTAGGGATGTAGCTCAGCTGGGAAAGCCTAACATGCACAAAGTTCTGGCTTTGGTCCCCAGCACCACACACACCAGGTGGGATGGTGCATGCCTGTAATCCCAGCACTTGGGAGCTGGAAGCATGAGGATGAGAAAGTTCAAGGCGCATCCTTGACTGCATAGTGAGTTGTAGGCTAGTCTGGGCAACATGTGACAAGGAGGAGGGGAAAAAAAAAAGACTGTTGAATAGTGAGCCTGCAAGGTGCTTCTGAAATGAGCGTCGGAGTGTCTCATTAGGGCTTTGGTTTCAGCAGTGGCCCCCTTTACCAAATCAGAAAGTGCTCATCCTCTCATTCAGGGTGCTTCCAAGCGTCTTCAGGGGTCTGGGGGCTCTATGAGCTGTGGGTGAAAGTGCAAGATTCCAGGTGGCCCGGGCTTAGCCATCATAACAATAGCATTGTTAGCTGAGCAAAGCAAGTTAAGAATTGCAGGCCGAGAACAGGGGCAAACAAAGCAACAGTAAACTGAGAAGAACAAGTTAAAAATTCTCCACTAGCCTCCGTCTCAACCCTGTCCTCCCCTCGCGCCCCCCTGAATTTACTGTCCCCATCTCATCCTACTTGAAATTTGCTACCTCAGACCCCCATTTGCCTAAAAGGTCACCTATTGTTAACCTATCACTTGTTAACTAACCATTTTGGCTAAATTCTGCTTCTGTATGGGGTATATTAATCCCCGACTCTTGCAGAACGGGGTCTTCCATCTCCTTGGAGCTTGGTTGGCCCCAACACGTCAGTTTAATAAAAATTCCTTTGCTTTTGCATCGACTCTGGACTCTGTCTCTCATGGGACTTCTAGGAGTAGACTCTAGTGATCTGAGTCTAGCAAGAATAGTCTCTGTGTGTGTTTCACGGCAAGGGACGTAGCTATCACTTCCCCGATGTTCTCAAGGCTTTAACTAGATACCCAGGCAAGGCCCGTTGTGCAGAGGAAATAATCCCATGATTTTTCATATGCTTGCAAACCCACTGAGAGTGCCAGGCCTCTGCTACCTCACTTTCTCTTGTATTCTGCAAAGCCAGGGAGGGCATAAGGACGAGCACACCTTCTGTTTCTCCTGTGCACTCAATAACTCACACACTTTTTTGATGTTACCTTTGTTGTTGCTGCTGTGATAAAATGCCTTACAAAATCAAGCTCAGGAAGGTGAGATTTGTTTTTATCTACAGTTCCAGGTTTACAATGTATAGTCCGTCATTGTGGGGAGTCATGGCCATGGATGTGAGAGGTGGCTGGTCACACTGTGTCTGGAAGCAGAGAGAGATGAACCCCAGTACTTGCTTTTCCTCTCTTTTCTTTCTTTCTTTCTTTCTTTCTTTCTTTCTTTCTTTCTTTCTTTCTTTCTTTCTTTCCTTCTCTCCAGGCCAGGACCCCAGCCAAAGGAATGGCACTACCCCCATTAGGGTAGGTCTTCCCACTTCAGTTAACCCAATCTAGAAAATTCCTCACAAGCCTGTCCCATGGTTTGTAGGATCATGCCTTTTGTTGGATATTAGCCTCAAGTCATGAGCAATTGATTCAGGTAGTCCTGGACAATAGCCTCTAGCCGTAAATAATTGCTTGATCACAGCCTAGCTGATCTGGGTCACCTGAAGAAACAATATGCCTCCGTATCAGAAACCCACCCAGCTCCCAGTCAAAGTGCTCAAGAGAATGCGCACACACACAGGAAGAGAGCTACCAGGAAGTTATAACTCCTGTGTGTGTGTGTGTGTATGCGCGCGCGCGCGCACGCGTGCATGTGCCCTAGCCCCACTAAATGCATTCAACCCTCACCCCATGAAAAAGTTGGGCCCCCTCTGCTTCAGCCTGCTGAGATCTCATCTCTGCTCCTCTGCCTCGTTTTTCTCACATCTCTGCTTTCAGCTGTAATTCCAAATCTGTCAGGTTGACGTCATTAACTGTCACAACTTCTATGACCAAATGTGTGGGACTTCCCCACATGAAGCAAGCAGCTCTTGAGTAGGTAGCAGCTGAGTGCCCTGGAAGCCAATCTGGTCCTTAACACTGTTGTTTACTAGAAGCCAATGTGAATCCCACAGGCTAAGGGCCCAGATCCAAGACTACACCTCCCCTAACGCCCCCAGTCACAAGGCTCAAGCTTTCATCTGGGATTCTGACTGACTTGTTATAAGTTGCCCCCCCAACTCCCATCAGTTAATTTGCTACAGTAGATCATAGAGGTCCTTAGAAAGAATATAGAAGGGATCTGTCAGCTGGAAGGCGTGCCTGGGTAAGGTATGCGGGAAGGGACTCTGAGCTAGGCTGTGATGGGGCAAACAGCTCCAAGACCCTCCATGTCTTCAGCTTTCTGGAAGTTCACTGGAGCTCTGTGTTTTTATAGAGGTTCTTTCCGTGGGCTTGACTAGGTCTGTTGCCAGCCACAGGTGAGCAACTCCGCCTTCAGCGGCTCCTCTTTCTTTCTGAAAGCAGCCCCCCCCCCCTTTCTGTTTTGGTTTTGGTTTTGTTTAGGTTTATTTATTTTATGTATACAGTGCTCTATCTGCAGGCCAGAAGAGGGCACCAGATCTCATTATAGATAGTTTTTGAGCCACCATGTGGTTGCTGGGAGTTGAACTCAGGACCTCTGGGACAGCAAACAGTGCTCTTAACCACTGAGCCATCTTTCCAGCCCATGTTTTTGTTTTTGTTTTTATTTTGAGACAGGGTTTCTCTGTGTAGCCTTGGCTGTCCTGGACTCACTTTGTAGACCAGGCTGGCCTTGAACTCTCATGGATCTACTTGCCTCTGCCTCCCTGAATGCTGCTGGGAGTGCAGGTGTGTACCACCATGCCCTGGCAGGATCTGAAAGTCTCAACCCTAATCCTTGCCTTGGTCTTTCTGGTGACCGCTTCCTTGAAGCTGCCTGGGATTTGGCCATCAGTCAACTCTTCAGCATACAAAGGACACATTTCATTTTGAAGACTTCAGCAAACGCAGAAGTTGTAAATTAAGAAACAAGGGACAAAGCCCAATTTCCACAGCTAGCAAATCTTATAATATGCTGCAGTGTTTTATAGTCTCATATGCACACACTGTGTCTTCCAGGAAGTTCTCTGCACCCAGCCTCCCTGCTTCTTATGGGCTTTTTACTTGACCATTTTCTATTCCCTCTAGCCATGACTTCCAGTGGGGAGCTCTGCTTACTTTCCTGGAGGGAACTGGTTTTATTGTAGTTACTATTTTCTTTTTATTTTATTCTTTTTTTCAGTGTGTGTGTGTATGTGCACATGATTTTTGTGTTAACATGTGTGCGTATGGGTACACATGCATGCATGTGTGTACAGGTGCACATGAAAGCTCAAGATCGATGTAAAGCATCATCCTGATGGCCCCGCTGGTAGCATATAAGCAGCTTCACAAGCCTGTCCCCAGGCTGCCTAGCAACCTATGATGTCATCACAGGCCACCCACCACCAGGTGTGTCCCCTTGGCCAGGATATAAAAGGGCAAACCCACCTCATCTCTCTTGCTCTCTTTCTCTCTCAGCCTGTCCCTCTGTCTCTTCCCCTGGGGTGCCCCTCCCCTCTCCCCTTCCCTCCCCCTTTCCTCTCTCCCTTTTCCTTTTCTACAATAAATCTTATACCATGTATGTTGTATGGCACATATTTCATATTTAACACCCTGCCCTTTATTCATAGAGGCAGGGCCTCTCAATCAAACCCAGAGCTTGTGGATATGACAGTTAGGTCCTGCTGCAGGGTGTGGCTGGTATGGCCTGCCCTCTTCCTAGGGGCAGGGCTACCCCTCGCCCAGAGACTCACTATATAAACCAGACATTTTGGATTCACTGGCCCCCTTTATCCTTTTGTCCGCCCTTGCCCTTTTCCCATCTCCCTACCCTCTCTCCTTCCCTTCCCCCATCCCCAACCCCCAATTAATCAATAACTAACTTAACTGGCCAGCTCGCCCTGTCTTTTGTTGGATAATAGACTCAGGTCATGAGGAGTTGAGTCAGGCTGTACTGGGCAAGAGCGTGTAGCTATAAATAATTGTTTGGCTCTAGTCTGACTAATCCGCTTCACCTGTAGAAACAATATGCCGCTTGGGTATCAAAAACAACCCCCCCTTGCTTCCAGTCAAACCAGGCACGAGTCACACACACACACACACACACACACACACACACACACACACACACACACACACACGCCACATGAGCTATCTTCCTGATATATCTCTCTCTCTCTCTCTCTCTCTCTCTCTCTCTCTCTCTCTCTCTCTCGTATCAAACCCTGGGACAAATAGCTGAGGTGCCAATCTCTCCAGCCCAGGGGCCAGGATGCCGTTCCCCTAGAGGCTCTTCCCTATATAATCTGACCATTTTAGGCACCTGCTCCTTTTTACCTTTTACCCTCTTGGCTGCTGTACTTGCTTCCTCTCTCTTCCCTCTCCCCCTTTTTCTCTCCCCTTCTCTCACACAGCCCAGGGTCATGTTTACTCTGGACTCATCCAGATGTCCCTGCCGCTAGCTGTGCTCTCCCTTTTATCTACAATAAGCTTCCTCCTTCACTATGTTCTTCCTTTTTAGTTTCTTTTTCCTTTTTAAAAATTGTGTGTGTGGCCAGGTGTGATGGCACATACCTTTAATCCCAGCACTCGGGAGGCAGAGGCAAGCACATCGCTTTGAGTTCAAGGCCAGCCTGGTCTACAAAGTGAGTCTAAGACTGCTAAGGCTACACAGAGAAACCTTGTCTCAAAAAAAACAAACAACAATAACAACAAAAATTGTGTATGTGTGTGTGTGTGTGTGTGTGTGTGTGTGTGTGTGTGTGTGTGTCCTAGCCTCTCTAATGCGTCCATCCCTCATCCCATGAAAAGGTTGGAGACTTTCACTGTTTTCAGAAGAATCAGTCTCAGGCTGTTGAGATCGTCTGTCTGCTCTTCGGTCTCCTTTTTCTCATATTTCTGCTTTCAGATTTTGCTCCCAAGGAGCTGATTGGATAAGGCCCGCCCACATCATGAAAGGGCATCTGTTTTACTTGAAATCTACTGTTATAAATGGTAGACACATCTCCAAAATACATCATAGGAGGCATGGGTTAAGACTTGCCTGACATGCAGGAGCCCTATGTTCAATCACCAGTACAATAAAGTAAACAGAGAAATAGAGTCAGAGCAATGTCTAGACCAGTTTATGGCCAAACCATGAAGCTCTGTGATCTAATGACATTGACATACACAGATGATCAGCACAGATTGTAACATCTCCAAATCTTAATTTCCTAATTGTTTGTTTTTCGAGACAGAGTTTCTCTGTGTAGAACTGGATGTCCTGGAATCACTTTGTAGACCAGGCTGGCCTCGAACTCATAGCAATCCACCTGCCTCTGCTTCTCGAGTGCTGGGATTAAAGGTGTGGGCCACCACTGCCCAACCTAATTTCCTCAACATTTAATGGCATTGATCATAAATCAATTGCAGATGTATAAAGTGATGACAAGACTGCTCCGAGGTATGGTTAAGGGGAAGGTTTTTTTAACTGTAGATATGAGAAAGAGAGAGAGAGAGAGAGAGAGAGAGAGAGAGAGAGAGAGAGAGAGGAGAACAACCATCCAGAGGCATCTGGAAAAGTCCAGAGTTGAAAGAGAAAGTAGCAGACTGAACATGGCCAGCAGAGTAGACCTGGCCATGAGAGAAATAGGAACAGAGAAGAGTTAAAGGATGGTGAGTAAAAGGTGAGGACAACAAGAGAGGGCAAAAGAGGAAGACAAAGACAGAGAAATCACCAAATAGCAGGGTTATATGGAGAATGAGTAGTTGTAAGGGTCCAAAAATCACTGAAGGAAGACCCCCAAACTCAAATAGTACGTAAAAGCAAGAGCATTTATTCTGCAGAAACAGCCAGATTGCAGAGGTCAACACCATCCATACAAAATGGCTGCAATGACCATGAGTCTTTTAAAGGCTTCTAGGGGAATCCTCTCTGTGGCTGTGTGACTCTAAGCAGGATGGGCAAGCCCATGTGTTGGAGCTGAGGATAGGGAAGGAGGTGCGAAGAGCTAGGATGGACTTTGAAATGTATAATGCTACTTGTGATAAGGAGAGAACCTGGCAGTCAGCATATGTTTTGGTAACATGCACCACAGGTAGCCATTTGTCCCTTCTGCCAGTCACAAACGAAATGGCTCCTTTTGGTAGAGGGAAATAAGTTTCACAAGTTCCCGAGAGGAGTGCTGGCTTTCGTCTAATTGCTGGAATTTGGGGAAATGGAGTTTCCTTTGGGTCTGACAACAATGCATACAAAACAAACAAACAAAAACCCAGCAGTAAACTCAACATCCTCTGCATTCTGGAAGATGGTATTGGTGGTTGGGATGCAATGGTGAATAGCTGTTGTGTGACCTCATAGGAAAATGCAGTCATATCGGGATCTCACCCACAGAGGCTCCCCATTCAGGCAGTTCAGTCAGGGCCGTGCAGCCACTGCACTCTCATGCTTGGTTCTGTCAGGTCTTTTTTGAGGTATGGGGCAACAAGCGTTGTATGAGAGACTTTTCCTGAGTAGATGCAACACACAGGTCCTCACTCCAGAAAGAGACTGATGCCAGAAAAAAAGTAATGGTTATACCACAGTCCAATTGGATGAACCAAAGAGGTTTTTTTGGGGGGCGGGGGGCGAGGAGCAAGGTGGCTCGGGGTGAGGTTTCTGAATATAGGAGTGTGGGTGAAGGGTTACTCATGGGAGCAAGGATGATGAGTAAATGGCCTCATCCTCAAAAAGCCCACCAGAACTTGGTGGATGACTCACAATAGCTGTATTCCTGGAGCTCTCTGCATGGCTTACATACAGGCAGCCAGGCAGGTCTGATCTGAGAATCTCCTCTTCCAAGGTCAGTTCTGAGGAAGGTCAGCAGCACTGGTCAGGGGCTCTTCCCCAAGCAGCTCCCTGTGCCGCTTTCATGAGCCTACTCCTTCCTGGAGGGCAAGTTTCAGTTTGGTATAGACCCCAAAACACAGTTCTCACCTCAAAGGGAGTAAGAGTCCGTTCTGGAGCCAAGCATGAGTAGCTAAGACCCAGGAACACCCATTCAGATGTCCCCAAGATGCTGTGTTCCACCGCAGAAGTGGTTACATAAGCTTTTTATTAATTACAGAGCAAGGGAAATTATACATCAATGTGTTTGCCAAATACACAGATGGAGACTGCAATAGGCAGTTACAGCAAATGGGGGGGGCATCTCTGCTATAGGGTTCAGATGCTGTCTGAAGACCTCCTTAGCTTTCGGATGGTGAAACTAGGGGTCTGTTAAGGATACATTGCAAGGTCTTGATAGTCACAAGGATGTTTTGTCAGAGACAAGGGGGAACAATAGTTGTCTTTCAAAGAGACTAAAATAGCCCAAGGTAATTTGGCTCTGGTCTGCAACGTTTTAACTCATCATAATCTCCAAGTTCAGTTATTTGTCCAGATGCAACTTTTCCTTCTGTGCTCCTTTGTGTCAACTTGACACAAGCTAAAGTTGTCTGAGAGAAGGGAACTCCAATTAAGAAAATGCAGGGTGGGCTGCAGATAAGCCTGTAAGGCTTTTACTTAATTAGTGATTGATGAGGGAGGGTCCAATCCACTGTGGGTGGTGCTGTCCCTGGACTGGTGTCCTGGGTTCTACAAGAAAGCAGGGTGAGCAAGCCAGTAAGCAGCACTCCTCCAAGGCCCCCCCCCACCTCCAGGTTCCTGCCCTGTTTGAGTTCCTGTCCTGACTTCCTTTACTGATGAACAGTTCTGTGGAGGTTTAAGACAATTAAACTTGTTCTTCCCACACTAGTTTTTGCTCATGGTGCTTGATCACAGGTATAGTAACCCTAACTAGGTCACTCTGATTTTGGGAACTTCAGCTCACAGAAGAAACTGCTGAGCCACAGAAGCTCAGGGCTGGAGGTGAGCAGGGACTTTGTTTAATTACTAAAACTGTCAGCTATTGGTCCAAGGCAGGGAGGAAAAGCAGAGGCTGCTGACGTGAGAGGGTTAGCTGAAGTAATATTCGTTAGGGGCAGAGCTCAGGATTAAGCATACTGGAGGCGTTCAATAAATGCTGCCCTCCTGCCTCCTACCTGCCTTCTCCTATCAAGAATGAAACACACCAAACAATTTTTCTTGGCCTTAACAGAAATGACACATCCCTACTCGTAGGCATAGGTCACCTGAGCAAATCTTAGCTATGTTTGTGTGTGCTTTGGGGGTGGGGTGCTGACTCTTCTCCAGAGCAGAGGCTGAAGAACACATAATTCCACTGCCTCCAGCATCCAAAGTTATTACTTATCTTCATGGCTGCCATTAAATACCTGACAAGAACAACTTAAGCGAGAAAAAGGTTTATTCGGGCATACAGTTTGAGAGGATACGGTCTGCTGTAGTGGAGATGGCACAGCAGCAGGAATGTGTGAGTGCTGGCCCCACTCAATGGGCTCAGTGGTGGCAAGTACTTGCAAATTCATTTTGCAAGTCCCCTACCCAGTGAGGGCTGTCACACAGCCCTATCTTCCTATGCTGTTTCTGTTACTTCTGTGTGTGGTGGCTAATCTTGTCAAGTTGCTGGGATCTGGTATCAACCAAAGAGGCATGCTACCGGGCACTCTAGTGAGGGATTTTATTGATCCAAGTACTTGAAATGGGAGGAGCCACTGGATAGGTAGGTTGTCTCTTCTGGTGGCAGCACAGATGAAAGGACATAAAAGGAAGCTTTGCTTTTTTTTTTTTTTTAACCTGCTTTTCTCCACTTGCGCTGGCAATTCCACCCACCCTGTTCTGCCTCTGCTGATTCCTTCATGTGCTAGAACATAGCCCTTTTAGGTTTCCAGTGTGGACTGAAGGCTAGTAGCTCTCTAGGAATGCTCAGAGCCTTCCGTGCCAGGTTGGGACTGCTGAGACATCCAGCCTTGATGAATGAAAGACTACCAGGTTTTTAGGCTCTTTGGGAGTGAGACAGCCATTGTTGGACTGTATTGTATAAGATGATCTAATAAATTTAAAAGTGTATGTATGTATGTATGTATGTATGTATGTATGTATGTATGTATATTTATTCTGTTGGTTCTGTTCCTCTAGAGAACTCTGACTATGCACATGTCCTCGTTTGTCTGTCTGATAATTCGGTGCTTGTTGCTGGAAAAAGTATCAGCTCATAAACCCGCATTATGAAGTGGGATGATTGAAAAGTTGGAGGACGCCAGCAAGCATTTGTGTCATTGACTTTCTGGGGGTGAGTGGGAGTCTGCAAGATACCCCAGCATGAAATCCTTTTGAGAACTAGAACGCCAATAAGGCAGCTAATTGCAAATCGGGAGCTATCCGGACACTCACATAGTTAGCCGCCCGCATCTGGAGACCATCCACTCTGTCTGAGACCAGCAAGGGTTTTCAAGGAGTTGTGGAGGGCCATTGATGTAAATGCATCACAACTGTGACACAAGCAAAGGCCCACGCTGCGTGGCTGGGGCTCGGCCAGCCTAATTAATCCCTCTCATCTGGAAGGCCTGCCTTGGCACTGAGGCAAGACCTAAACAAGCCTGCAAGCTCCCTAGCTCTTAGTTGACTTAAAAAAATTAGTAACTTTGAAGGTCAGAATGTGGGCCAAGACACAGGAGTCTCCTTCAAGCTTTGCTGTAGACACCTCTGCTCTCAGCAGTATGATGATAATGGTTGCCTAGGATACTTTTCAGAGCTAGGAAGGCTGCTTTTGCTACAACATTGACTTGAAAACACAGTCTTTCCTCCGCGGGGGTGGGGGGATGGCAGGGTGAGGCTCGGTGTCTCCCTCTAGGAATTGTCTGTCAGTCACATTGCTGCCTTAGCCTTGAGGTCAGATCCTACTGAGCTCTGTATGTAGACATGGTGGCAATTTGAGACCTCACCCCCCCCCCCCAACTGGAATAGAAGGTTAACTTGACTTGAATTTGCTGACTCCTTCTCTTTCCTCCTTCAGGGCTCGAGGCGCCCACCGTCACCCAAACAGCGGACTATGGGAGGAAGGAAAGAGGTAGACTCTGAGTGCCCAGAAAAAGACATGCAGACGATTTCTCCTCCTTATTACCTCCTTCTTTTTTATTCTCATGGTCTATCTGAAGCCTCTTGGCCTATCCTGGGGGGAGGGGCTTGCTTGGGGAGCCAGGCTCCTTCTCCCCCATCATGCACTTTCCTGCTTCCATTTTCCGTGTCATGAGCTTTGAGACTTGGGTCTCCGTCGCCGTGGAGTAAGTATTTCAGACGCATGGCCAACTCCTGTGGTTCTAAATATGAGATTAAAACAACAGCAACAACAAATGCTTGAGGCTGGCTCTGAGGCTCATTAAGGGAACACTTACATAATGCCCCGAGTTCAATCCCCAGCACCCTCATAAAACCAGCCTGGTGCAGCAAACCTGCAACCCCTCTTCAATTCAGTGCCCTCTTTACAGATAGTCTCTCTGACCGCAGGTGTATGCTGAGGTCCTGGAGGTTCAGGCTCTAGCATGTGCACACGTGGCACCCACAATTCAGCCTTAAACAAGTGTCTGTGGGCCTCGTCCCAGGAGCTCTTCAAAGCTTCATGCTTTGGAGCTGCTGAGGAGCTGCTGAGGAGCTGCTGAGGAGCAGCCTGGAGGCTTGAAGTTCTTAGGAGTGTCACCATGGGCATTGGCCATCTGATCACTTGGGACACCTGGTGCTAAATATATCCCTGTGACATCCTCAGCTACCACAGTCGTCCAGGACCACCAAGGGGCATGGAAAAGGAACACGGTAGGAAAGACTCAGGAGGAAGAGGAGAAAGAGAAGCTGGCAGTAGATGGGACACTGGACTGGAATTTTGGAAGCTGGAAACTAGATCAAAGATGTTGTTGGGGGTGAGGGTGGGGGCAATGCTAAAGCCCTGGATGCTGGTGTGTGTGTGTGTGTGTGTGTGTGTGTGTGTGTGTGTGTGTGTAGGAGAAGGAGCAGTGAAGGTGGAGAGGCTGGGTGATGGCCAAGACAGCAGCAGCTCATGCTTCTCCCTGTAAACTCCCACTATCTCTGTCTATGCGCTACAGAGAGTGGGTTGGGGTGCCAGGTGTGGAGGATGAGGAAATCTGGTCTTTCTTCGGTTCAGAAGGGTAGGGTTGGGAGGCACATGGTCCAACTGTCTCTTGGAATTCACCTGATAACGCTATTTGGAAGTGTAGCCTTCAGGGGGTAACAAGGGCTCGGTGAGGTCATGAGGGAGGGGATTAGGGGATTGCTTGGCGCATCAATGGCTTTATGAGATGTGGGAGTCAGAATGCATAGTCTTTCTCACTATGTGATCCCGTGCATCACCCCAGGTCTCTACAGAGCCTCCTTTCAGCCAGGACTCGCCAGACACAGGTACCATGGCTGTCCCTTGTGCAGGGGCCTCTGCAGACACGGTGGCCAGCAGAGTGACAATCCACAGGAGGCGAGTTCAGTTCAAGATGACTTAGTAAGCAGTGTGGGGAGTCTGGGAGTTCATTCTGGGGGTCTGACTCTGATTAGTTTATTTTAAGCACAGAACAATTTAGTACAGATAGTGCGAAGGTCACAAGGCTATTAGGCATGTCTATTCCCAGCTTTCGGGGTAGATAACAGGTTACTGATCCCTTACTTTGAAGGAACAACCCTGGGTGTTTAACATCCCTGCCTTCCCTAGTGCTTATCTGTGTGCACAGGGACGTCTGGGCCTCTTCTGCCCTTGCAGAACTTTTGTCCCAGTAAACAGTTCCAGATGTGGTGCCATAGTCCAGATTTTAGGCACCCCTCAAAATTTGTGCATCTTTGGCTGATGGCAAAGAAGTAGAGCATAGCAGGAGGCCTGCAGGTTGCTAGGGTCACGCCCTTGGAATGGAATGTAGGATCCAGGTAGAAACTTTGGCTTCCTAGTGAAGGACTTTATTTCTTCACACACATTCACCATGATGGGCCTGAACAGGCCTTGGGGCAACAGATGGATCTGGTCATGAACTAAACCCTCTGAAATGATGAGTGTAAAGAATCCTTTTCTTGGGCTAGAGAGATGGCTTAGAAGTTAAGAGCACTGGCTGTTCTTCCAAAGGTCCTGAGTTCAATTCCCAGCAACCACATGGTGGCTCACAACCATCTATAATGAGATCTGGTGCCCTCTTCTGGCAGGCAGGTGTACATGCAGGCAGAGCACTGCATACATAATAAATAAATGAATCTTTAAAAAGAAAAAAGAATCCTTTTCTCTTCATATCAAGGTTATTTAAGATATTTGTTATGGTGACAGGAAGCTGAGCAACAGAAAATGGACCAAGACTGAGAGCCTGGTGTTTAAGCACTTGAACGGGGCATGTTTAAAGGTTAAAGTTCAAAGTTCAGAAGGGCTGAGATGAATCCGTTGTTTTTGCATATAGAGGGGAATAAACACATGAACACGAAAAGGAAGCAGAAATCAAAGTGAGAGTTCCGGGTGCTCCTTAGCCTGAGGTTCAGGCTTCTAAGCCATCTCTCCTCAGGCCTCACATCCACATTCCAGTGGCACTCATAGTTTATCAGCTTATGTGTCACCTGCCACTGTGTCACCCTGGGGACTCTGCTCTTGTTTTGACTCTCCAGCTCCTGTGCCCACATTTGTATTTGGAGGGCTTCTGCAGGGCTCCAGTGTCAGGTCTGGAGTAACCATGAGGGACCCTGGTAGGGAGAGGTCTGGATACTTGTGTTGTCTGTGCAGGCAGTTCTTACTCCCGCTGCTGGGAAACAGGAAGACAAAGTAGTCTGTGGGAGCTGTGGGAGCCGTGGGAGCCGTGGGAGCCGTGGGAGCCGTGGGAGCCGTGGGAGCTGTGGGAGCTGTGGGAGCTGTGGGAGCTGTGGGAGCTGTGGGAGCAGGGCCCCTGCCAGCAGACCTGGGCTGGATCCCATCCCGTGGCAATGCCAACTCCTACGTGAGAAGGCAGGACCAGATTCAGGGCCAGTTGCAGTAATGGAAACTTTTATGGAAAAGTTTTACCTCATGAAAGTTATTGACTCCGCCCACCAAGTGAGATCAGTCAGTGAGGCCTTTGGAGCTTTGTTTTCAGGAAGTATTTAATTGGGTTCAGTGAATTGAGCCCTTTCAATTAGGCTGGTTGGGTCTATAATATACTATAGATGAAAAAGAAACAGTAACTGGGACAGGATGGTTGAAAAATGTGTAGGCAGAAACGGGGCAGGGAGAGAATGTGTGCCCTCTGAGGTTCCGGGTGTCCCAGCTCAGAAGCCAAGAAGGCTTATTGGGCAAATGCTTTAGGCACAAAGCACAGTCTGGAAAGAATAGAGTTAGGTCCTATGCTTCATCATCTGCACACACTGCAGATGGCACAATACAAATAGTGAATTGATAGGATCTGTAAGGGAAAAAGTCTACAGAAAACACATGACCTCTAAGACCAGAGGAACATTTCCCCTTTGTGATGCAGGGAATGTGCTTGGCCACAGAGCTCTAGCCCTTGCCCAGAAAGATAGTGTTTATTTGTTTAATATTTAGTTTTGTTTTATTCTTTTTTTTTCCATGTGTCTGTCTATATGAGTGTATGCCACACGAAAGCAGGTGCTGATGGAGGCCAGAAGAGGGCGCCAGATCTCCAGATGTGGATCTACAGCAGTGTTGAGTGTCAGAATCTGCACTCTGGTGCAGTGGTTTCCTAAGACTTGTATGTACATATAGACTCCCCCCCCCCCCCCGCCCAAATAATAGACGAGCAACCAAAGAAATCATGACTAGTGTTAGACTGGAAAATATTTGCAATGAGTGTGAAAGACAACAGTTACTTCAACAGTATATAAATACGTAAGCAGTAGCAAAAACTAAAAGTAAAAGATAGCAAAATAGGGCTGGGTCTGTGGCTCAGTGGTAGAGGGTTTTCTTCAAATGCATGGCACCCTAGGTTGAATCCCTCTTACTGCTAAAACTAAAAAGCTAACCAACCAACCAAAATACAAAACCAAACAACAACAAAAGACTTAAGATGGCAGAATATAGGAACAGCTTTTAAACAGAGGTAAGTAGTCTCAGAGGACGTGCTAATATTAGAATGCACAAAGTAGCCAAGTATGGTGGTGCACAGTTGAAATCCAAGGACTCTGGGAGGTAGAGGCAGGAGAATAGCTGTGAGTTTGAGACCAGCCTGGCCTACACAGTGAGTCCAGGACACAGAGAAACCCTGTAGCAAAACAAAACAAAACAATGAAATAATGCACAAGTTTATAGGAATTATAAAGTCATATCGTCCATTGATAGTAGACATGTGTAGAAAAGGCTGTCCCTTCATTAATGTTTAACTGTGAATTGTTGTGACCTTTTGAGACGAACACCAACACTTTACATTTTTGAATATATACAATATAATACAGCTTTTCTATGATGGAAAATGTAGGTCTTTCTTTCTCATGCAGACGTTCAGATATTTTACAAAATAGATAAAATGGGGACAACCAGGACTGGCTTCCCAAGAATAATCAGTTTTCTTTTATTGCCTATTCATAAACTGGCAGCGCACCCCCCTTTTTAACATTGGTTCATCTACCTGTCCTCCCTCTAGCCTTAGCTTTGCTGAAGGGATGTGTGGGCCCTTTACTTTGCTTCCCAGCTTCTCCTAGGCAGTACAGGGCACTGATGCTCAGAGAGCACCTGTTGATCAAGCTGATTCCATAATCCAAAAATGCATTTATACCATCATGCCGCAGACCGTCTCAGTCAAGTATGGGTCCTTACAATTCAAAATACAGGATACAGAGTAATAATGTTGTCATCAATCTTGAATCATCAGTCCTAAGTCATAAGCTTGGTATCAGTACGCATGTGCCCTCTTTATCAAAGGTCAGTGTTCTCTCATTATGCCAAACACCTGTGAGTCAAGACAGTTTTTTTTCTTAGCTCTTCTCATCACTATCTGGAGCTTTCTTAAACATTTTATTTGTAAGTCATAATGTAAATTATTAACTGGTGATTAATTCTTAGCCATGTTTGTATTAACAAGTAGAGCGGAACTCAGTGGTAAACTTGCCTGAATGGTCCTTGGCTGCAGTCCCAAGTTAGAGAGTCTCCTAGCAACACATTTACGTTTGAAAAGTTCTGATAAGAAAGTAAAAGCAATGGCAGAATCGTTCCAAAACAAGAAGGCTGCAATCAGTTACTCCTGGCAGGAGCATCAGCCCATTCCAGGAGGCTCTCCCTCGGTGGGGGTCGTCACCTCAGGCTGTGTAGTATCATTTGTCACACAGGCTCCACTGGAGGGGTCATGACACCATCTAGAGAGAAAGGGGGACAACAGAGGATGATGGCGGGGGGGGGGGGGGAATGGTGGTGACGGGAAGAACATGAACAAAATATAATAATATACATGTATGAACCTGTTAGTTTTTACTCTAAAACATTAATGAATTAATTAGAACCCGGATTTATAAAATTGTCTGCACCCTCATCTGCTTATAGATTTCCCCTTGAGGCTTCTCTTCTACCACAAGGTAAATGGATTTTGGTTCTGTGATTCATCTAAAAAGCAGTGTGACTAATGAACACCTTTCCTTGGTTGTATGCGACTTTTCCCCGGTGTGAACATGTCTACTCACTCCAGACTGATCAAAAAGCAGTTCTTTCCAAGTCCAGGTTAGCGATCCTCCTCCACTGAGTTTATTGGGGTTATTTTCAGGAGCATGAGCGACTCAAAGGCAGATGGGGTCACAGCTCATAAAAGCTGCATCCCTAGAGCTTGCTGCATGATTTAGGAAGCTCGGCTGGTAGGAGTCCCCTGTCCCCAGCAACCACTATTGTTTGTATATCCCTGCAGAGATGTCTCATGTAGCTGTTAGGTTTCAGGAACTTCCTGAGACTTGCAAAATTTTCCCACATCTTGAGCCTTAACATTTTCCCTCTAGGAAGGAATGCTTCAATTCAGAGGAAACAACTACAACAATGAATTTCTACAAAACATTAAAGACAGAAAAATCAAGCAGCACCCAGTCTTGGAGCAGTATTCCTTCTGGAATCACTGTGTGTGTTTAGCATGGGCTACATGTGGAGGAGTCAAGGAAAAAGGCTTCATCAAGAGTCTGCTGCCTTGGCTAAGCACACTGGATGTGGTCAGCTTTGAAGCGAAGACCTTTGGCACTGTGGCTTTTGGTTGGTTATTTTTCTGTCTTAATTCCTCTCCACCGAGCGTAGGGCTGAAACATGGCAAGCATTCCTGAGCACAGGGCAGCCGTGATCGCCTTACAGAGAAGATCTCTATTCGGAGGAAGTGTATGTGCTCCATGAGCTGCGTCCAGACACGATTTCGACTCAGTGCTATTGGCTGTGAGTTCAGTGTTCATGAATCAAAATTATGGCTCCTCCGACAAAGGAAGAGGAAATCATCCAACCTGCTCCAGTGTGGACTGCTCCAGAAAACGCACGCTGAGGTTATTGCAAAGGATGAGAAAGTGGCTAGACGTGTGGACACAGAGCTGAGGACTCCCTCAAAGTTCCCTTCACCAAATTCAGAAACAATGCACAATATTGCTGTGAAGCAAAAGTCCAAGAATTGACTGTCCTGAGCCAATGTCAGGGGCATTTTAGCCCTTTCTTGGGGAGTGCTGGCTGCCTTGCATGTTTCAAAAAGCAAGGAGATATAAAAATATTAAATATATTTGTGGAGAAGGGAAGCTGCAATGAAATTGTTTCTTTTGTTTTATATGTACACATGTATATATGTATGTATGTACATATGTTTGTATGTATGTATGTGTGTGTGTGTGTCCATGTGACGTTGCACCTATGTAGTGATAAGAAGAACTTCTGGCAGTCAGTTCTCTCCTCCACCATGTGTCCATGTGTGTCCTGGGGGTCAAACTGAGGTCATTAGGCTTGGTGGCATGTGTCCTTAACCATTTAACCATCTCACTGATCCTAGATTTTTTTTTTTTTTTTTTTTTTTTTTTGTAGCCTTGGCTGACCTGAAACTTACTATATAGAACAGGCTGGTCTCAAACTCACAGAGATCTGCCTGTGTCTGCCTCCCAAGTGCTGGGGTTGAAGGTATGTGCTATCACATGAGGCTGGCCCTAGTATTTTAAAAGTTTCTAAGTCACCCGCTGAGGGGGAAGGCTTATTTGGGAAGAGCACAGTTTGGCACTGGTGAGAGTGTACCATGACCGCCTATAACCCTAGC
Source organism: Acomys minous (assembly GCF_964271855.1). Classification (NCBI taxonomy): domain Eukaryota; kingdom Metazoa; phylum Chordata; class Mammalia; order Rodentia; family Muridae; genus Acomys; species Acomys minous. Next base: position 44,340,340 of record NC_140490.1, read on the forward strand.
GCTATGGAAGGAGGGTGGGGGCAGGAGGACCCGGAAGCTCACTAGCCACCAGCTGTGTGGTGATGAACAGCAAAGCTCTAGGAAGGCACTTTACAGTCAGTCCTGCTCTCCACACGTGTGCTCACGCATGTAATACCTGCTCTGTATGTTTAAGAAATGATTGCAAGAGAAGTTTACACACGTTCAGTAGAGGCCCTTAGTTTTGTGAGGCAAGGCCTCACATTATAGTCCAAGCTGACATGGAATTTCCACGTAGAGCAGGTGTGCAGGGACACCCAGCCATGCTTTTACCTCATCCTCAGTGCACCATCAGGCCTGACTGCAGACATAATTTCCTACACATCTACTTTGAATTTGTGAGTGGTTGGATCTCTCGCTGTGGCATAAAGTCCCAAGCCCACCTGTACTGGGACAGGGAAGATGGAATCAACTCCAGGGGACAGCATGTGAGATACAGGCTGTATTGAAATTTGCTGCAAAGGCTGAACTTCCCCATAGGAGTAGCCCTTGAGGAGCCCACAGGGGCAACAGGACCCAGTGGGAGTTGGCAGGACCCAGGGTACCTGTCCTCACTGGGTCCTGTTTTACTGCTCCCAGCTGCCGCGGGAGGAGATTTTGTGTTACGCTCTGTAACCCTTCGCCTCTGGGTTGGAGCCAGCTGGTTCGTGAATGCTTCGTCTATTCTTTCTTGTTGTTTTTCTTTCCTCGTGTCGGCAGCTGCTATCTCCCCGGTTTCTGGAGACAATGGAATGGGAAATGGGTGACTTTGGACTTTCTGGTTCCATTGCTGCAGTTGAACGGGGATTGTGGATCCTGTTCTTTGTGTTTGACCTACTTTTCTCCCCTTAGGAACCCATCTTTCTCCCCTGAATCCCGAAATCATGTCATGAGCTCTGATGGCAGAATGTTCTCATTTTATGTGACCCATATTTGGTGCGTTTACTTTCCGGAAACTCAAATTCTCAGGTTATCAGATTTTTTTTCCTTCAGATAACTTTAATATTTAAAATCGATTTGAGCTGGCATGCAGAATGACGGCACGTTCACGCATTTCTGTCATGATCTTTGTCCTGTTTCATTGCCCTTACCCCTTTCCCCATCCCCTGCCTGTCCCCTTTCTGGTTCCCTTCTGTTGTGCAGCGGTTTCCTCTGAATGAAAACCCAGGAGCTAAACAAACGTGGCGCGGGAAAGCAGAAGGGTGCATGATTCTCATGGCCCTCCCCAGCTCTATAGCAGCAGTAAGCAGCTGCTGCCGGGGGAGGAGCCTGACAAGCCTCAGTGCAGAGAGGAGAGCCTCAAACATGTGGAACTGCCTGCAAGTTGTGCAGAGATCCAGGGAGGCCATGTCTGTAAGTCGTCACCGTGCAGGGCTGGGCTTTCCAGTGACGCAGCTGCTTTTGAGTCTTCCATGCTCCCTTGAGTGACCCCTCACCCATCCTCCTGGGTGAGTAAGAACTAATTGGCTCCCCAAACTGAACTTTGATGCAATCATTATTTTGGTCTGATTGGAGTCCTTTCAGAGGATGAGTAGGCGTGGGTGTGTTGTGTCTCCTTGAGGAGAGTGTCTCACACAGCGACTTCCTACCACCCAGGGGTCTCCCCTGCTTTCATGTCCACACTTTCTGTTACCTTTCCTCCCTCCCTTACAGTCATCTCCTCCCTTCTCCAGTGTGGGACCTACACACACACACACACACACACACACACACACACACACACACACGCGGCTGTACACACACACACACACACACGCATACAAATACTCATATATACAAACAGATATTTTTAGACTTAGGATCTACATATGGGAAGAAAACACATTCGCCTCCCTGCATTGGCTTATTTTGCTTAAAACCATGATTTCTACTTTCACTTTTCTCTCTGCAAATGTCACAATTTCACTTTTCTTTTCAGCTGAATACAGTTCCACTGTGCGTGCGCACAGTGTATGTGTGTGTGTGTACCCTGTTTCCTCCATCCTTTCATCTACCGATGGACGTCTAGTCTGACCCATGCCCTTGTTATCGTAAATGATGCAGCAGTAAGCGTGGCTATGCGAGCACTTCTGCACATCGACACTAGCATCTCTGTTACGTACCCAAGAGCAGTTATGCTCAGTCACATGATAGTTCTATTCTTGGTTTGTCTTTGTGGAACCTCCGTGTTGATTTCCACTGTGGCTAGGCTTCCCCCTGCAGCCTCGAGGTGCAGCTTCTGTTAAACTATCTTCATCCATCACAGCATTTCCCAGCTCCCAAAAATTTTGTAGGCTCATGCATTCAAAAATCCCCAACTTGCCAGGTGTTGTGGTACACGCCTTTAATCCCAGCACTCGGTAGGCAGAGGCAGGTGGATCTCTGTGAGTTCCAGGCCAGCTTGGTCTACAAAGCAAGTCCAGGACAGCCAGAGCTAACACGGAGAAACCTTGTCTCGAAAAACCAGAAACCAAAGGAAAAAAGAAATCCCAACCTACCACGATAGACCATCACCTGACTGAGGTTTGGAATGGAGGGCTCTGTCTACCACCTTTGAATGGAAGTCACTGTATTTCATTCTTCAGTTCCGTTAAGAACTTCTTTTGGTGTATACTAAGTGGAATCTTTATCTCCCGCTTTAAAAAGCTCTCTAGGGATGGGGAGAAGGCTCAGTGGGAAAATGCTTGCTGTACATGGACGAGGACCTGAGTTAGGATTCCCCAGCATCCACAGAATAAAAGCTGGGTGTGGTGACACACATCTGTAACCACAGTGCTGTGATGCAGAGGTAGATAGATTGCCTAGCACTCACTGGCCAGCCGAGATAGCTGAAATAGTGAACTCCAAGTTTTGAAATCCTGTCTCAAAAAAAAAAAAAAAAAAAAGTCGAGAGCATAGAGGACAGTCCATCATCAACCTCTTCCTACACATACGAAGGGATGTCACACAGACATGTACGTAAAACAAACTAAACACAAATAAATAAATAACTGAATGAAGAAAGAGATCTCTGTGTTTCCCTAGACATATCCCAGTTATGCATATGTCCATAATCTATTTATGCAATGCAAACACACACACACACACACACACACACACACACACACACACACACACACATAAATAATTGGGAACATACTGTAAATGGTATTTTCCAGCCATTCTTTTCTCTATTAATACACTTGAATAGCTTCCATGCTTTCTCACTCAGATCTGTTCTGTGGAGCACATCATTCATTTCACGCAGTTGTTTAATGGTGATTTCACCTATGTCCTGCTATTACAGCTGTACCTCACTCATTCCAAACATTTGCAAGGAGATAAATACAGCTAAAAATCACAAATTTGCTTTATTAAAATTACTGAAGTGTTGGAAAGGGGTGTGGTTTTGAGACTACACAGAGATGGAGAGGGAAACACAGATTCTCCTGAGCTGCAGCCCTCGTGGAAAGCAATTCTGCACTTATCAAAATTAACCCCCACATGCCAGTGAAGCTGGAGCTGTGCACATGCCAGGTCAGCACTTCCTACCACTGAGCTGTGTCACCAGGAGAATGAATACCCCATTTGTCCACTTACCCAGGACTGTCACCGACTCACTGATGCCACAGCCAGGGACACTGGCATCTTGGTTGCGAGCCCCTTTGGAGGCAGTCACACCATCACGTTTTTAGTGACTTTCCTGTGTGGGAAGCTGAGTGGTAAAATGCTCCACCCTCTCAACTTTTCCTTTTTTATTTTTCAGTAAGGGAATCTTTCACATTTCTTAGGGTACTTTAAGGTATTGCATATATTTTTCATCATTGCTGAGATTGTCACTCTACTGAAATTCTAATGGCTGGCGGGGATGTGTAGGAAGCTATTTATTCTTCATCCACTTACTCCCCACTGCATAGAGATAAAATATGATTTTCAGTTCCAAAGTTTTGCTTATTCATTCATTTAAAAAATTGCAACTATTAGCCAGGTGCGGTGGCACACGCCTATAATCCCAGCACTCGAGAGGCAGAGGCAGAGGCAGATAGATCTTTGAGTTCCAGGACAGCCTGGTCTACAAAGTGAGTCCAGGACAGCCAGGACTACACAGATAAACCCTGTCTTTAAAGAACAAAATAAGAAAAACAAAACAAAAATTGCAACTACTTATTTACTGTTGTTGTTGCTGTATTTCAGTGCTGGGGATTGGACCCGGGACTGTAGGCATGTTCCGAAAGTGACCAGCGTTGACACTCGCATTCCTGATTTTTTCATAAACAGGCTAGTAGGGGTCAGATACTTACACTCTGTGTGCATCTGAAGATGTCTCTCGTGCTTGGGCAAATGTCAATCGGAGGTAGAAATGTAGTTTCATATCTTTTATTTTGAGGGCTAATGTTCTGTTGCTCAACGGTCCTTCTCTGTGATTTCTGCACCTGTGAGTGAATGGATTTTCTCTCAGAATGCCGTGACCACTTCTCCTTTCTTTCTTACTTAAGAGTTTGGAAATCTCATCAAGAAGAGCCCAAGATTCCAAAACTTCAGCCTGGAGACCTGAGGAGTTCTTTTTTTTTTTTTTCTTCTAATGTTTGTTTGTTTTTTGTTTTTTGAGACAGCGTTTCTCTATGTAGCTGTGGCTGTCCTGGGCTCACTTTGTAGACCAGGCCTGGCTTTGAACTCACAGAGATCCGCCTGCCTCTGCCTCCCTGAGTGCTGGGATTACAGGCGTGCGCCCCGTGCCCAGCTACTGCATAGTTACCTCATTCATTACTCTGTGCGTGTCTTCCTCACAATTCTTCCCATTTCTTCCTCTCCGGAGAGAGAGTTTGGGAGCATTATGATTTTGTCTCTTGGTCCTCTATAGTCTATGAGGAATTTGGCAAGTAAGGAGGCTGGCTGGATGTCATCCCAGCACTCCTACAGTGAGGTGAGAGATGGAGGCTGGAGAATCATCTGGAACTTTGTGGGTCAGTTGGAGCACCGAGCGGCAGTGGCAGCGGAAGCAAGAGAAGCTCTGCTTCACCAGGGTGTGGGAGCGAACGAACCAACTCCAGAAAGCGGTTTTCTGACTTCCGCAGGTATGTTTACACACACACACACACACACACACACACACACACACACACACACACACTAATAATAGTAATAAATAAAGATATCAAACACATTTAAAGGGGCTTAGAATGGGGGGGTAGAAGGAGTCTGAAAAATTCTAATAAGCCTTTACATGTTGTTTTAACCCAGTTTTCTCATTGTAACTGACCACGAGCAAAAATCTCAGTCTCTAATATTTTGTGTATCAGTTTGAAGACCTTGTTTTCTGTAAGCAGCTTCTGGAACAGCAAATCACTCCCTGCAGGTTGCCAATCACTTTTAAAGAGTAAGAGGGCGACAACTGCTGTGGTTGTACCTGTTGGCTCCTGCTTGGGAAGATGAGGTGAGGGGATCATTTGGGTAAAGGAGTTTGAAACATCTTTAGGAAGCCTTGCCTTTGGAGGCAGGATCATACCCTGAACCTGGAGCTTGCCAGCAGGATAAGATGGTTGGCTAACAAATGCCAGGCATCCACTTATCTGCCTCCCCGGCACTGGGATTACAAATATTGTGTCTTCGTCCCCTGGATGGGGAGGCCTGGTGGCACTCAGAGGAAGGATAGCAGGCTACCAAGAAGAGACTTGATACCCTGTGAGCATATACAGGGGGAGGAGGTCCCTCTCAGGCACAGTCATAGGGGAGGGGAGTAGGGGGAAAGAGGGAGGGAGGGAAGAATGGAAAGACACAAGGGATGGGATAACAATTGAGATGTAATCTGAATAGATTAGTAAAATATTAAAAAACAAACAAACAAATATTGTGTCTCCATGCCCAGCTTCAAGAACAAAAAATCAAAACAAAACAAAGCAACAAGAAACCGAAGCCTCAGCTCTGAGGACCAAATTCTAATACAAGCACTTTACCAACAGGGTCCTCTCCCCAGCCCCTGTGCTCCCCTCTCTTAACCTGAGTTCCCCATGTTACCTAAAAAAAAAAAGGTGGACAACTACTAAAGACAACGCCCGTGGTAGCCCCCTGGCCTCTACATGTGTGTGGAAATGCATTCAGGGCTATCCACTTGCCCACACACAAGAGAGAGGGACCAGGAGAGGAAAAGAGGGAGGGACGGAGGGAGGCAGTGAGGCTCATGTTGTAGGAAGGATGAAGACTTCAGAAGTTTGAAGCAAAGCAGGATGGCTCCATGAAAGGTAGATGCCAGGTTGTGGGAGCAAGCCAGCAGGCCCAAGCTCTGGTGTACAGTCTCGCATGGGAAGGGAGCATCTTCAGCCTTCACGCTCCCAGGCTGAAAGAAACTCACATTTGATCTGGGGGTGGTGAGTGGCTTCCCTAAACTTGGCATTCGCTTTTTTATTTTACTTTCAAAATAAATATTTTATTTTTTTTTTAAACAATCAAAGTCTGAATTTTAGACGTTTATTTTTTATTATAACCAGATGGGAGTTACAGATTTTTCCGATCTATAATGTAGACTTCACGTTGGCTCTCTGGTTAATCTCTTAGGTAGATTGAATAAACCTCCTGGGTTTTCCTGAAGGAGAAGAAATGAAATAAATTAAAGCCAGTTGCATAGTGTTATGTTAGACTTTTTAACCCTAAGTTTCCAAATTTATAGCTTTTTAAAAAATAGCAAAAACTAACATCTTGAGAAGCTGAAGTTTCAATATTGGAAAGCCAGTGGGTGTTAAAAGCAAAATAATGAAGCCAGCATGTGGTTTTGGCAAATGACTCTGTGTTGATTTATTCCTGTGGGAAGTGAGTTTTATTTGAAAGATGATCTATGTGTGGCCTTCTTGACTCAAGCTGACATGGTACCCTTTACATGGCTGCCCTGCTGGCAAATTCACCCTTTACTGGCACTGACCCGAGCATATGGATCTAGTTTAAGTACCATCAAATTGCTTTGTCAAAAGTTCACTACCAGCCCAGCATAGTGACACTAGCCTCTGATTCCAGCACTCAAGAGGTGGAAGGACCCAGAATTCAGGAGAGCAGGTTGGGCTAAATACTGATACCCTGTACTAAAAAAAAAAAAAAAAGAAGTCATTACAAAGGAATAGTCATGGAAACATTTAAAAATAATTCTAATCAACTTTAAATTGGAATGAGGATTATGAAGAATGTGATGTCCTTTCCCTGCCTCTGATGTTGAAGACATTGCAACGCCTTTCTAAGCAGGGCATGATGGAGTGAGGTTTTCCATACAACTTACCTGGCTTCCTATGAAAAATGCCAAATTCGTGACTATTTCCTCAAAGTGGTTGCCAATCAGGACGGACTTCTGATCACACGGAAGCAAACCGTCCTCACAAACCACCTCTGAAATAACAGTTTCAAGGCACCAGAATCTTTCTCAGGAAACCAGCAAACAGCTGACACCAGGCTGAGAAGCCCACACACCCAGGCCGCACTCCTGGGGACCTCATAGGCTCCCGCCGCGTCCAGTTCTCAGCCTCTCGCAGTACAGTGTGTGGGTGACCTCCCGGTGGCTCATCCTCCTTTTCTACACCCACTGCCTGAGGGGGAGCTGGCTGGTTTTGATTTTTGTTGGCCTTCTTTTGCTCCATTTTCTGGTTATTTTGTGGTGGTAGCCAGGCCCAGTGACATGCACTTACAAGCCCAGTGCTGGGGAGATGGGGATTCTTGGGCTTTACTGAACAGCCAGTCTATCCTACACAAACCAGTGAGACACCATCTCAAAAAGTAAGGTGGACAGCACCTGAGGAATGACTTCTGAGGTTTTACTCTGGCCTACGTCCACCCTCCAACACGAAAGCAACTCTCCTTTACACACACACACACACACACACACACACACACACACACACACACACGCATACCCACTGTTGTGGCTCAAGAATAGCCACACAAGCCACCTAGACTACTTCTCAGTCAGATATAGATGGCTATTGAACGCAACCCTCCAAGACTGACCATGGTCAGGGATACAGTGGGCTTGGAAGCCAAACTGTGGTATCAACCTGTTTTTAGGGCAGGCCTTTTATAGGAAAACCAAGTGCAGAATACAACGGGGGCGGGGGCAGTAATATATTTTAAGTTCATTTTGGCCAATTGGAAAAAGTATTATCAGCTAACCTTTAAACTGATTGGTCCCAAGTGAGGTAAGTGAGGTGGTGGTTAGGGTTTTCCAGAGCACAACCAGAGCACAGCCAAGTGCAGAGATAACACAGAGTACAACCAGAGTGTAGCCAAGTGGGAGATAACAAAGCAGGAATTATGACACCATTGAGTCAGAGTAAAATATGAGGCTAACTTGACCCTCTGGCAAGGTCTGCTAGTGTCAGCTTTGAATAACTACTTCTAGGAGGCAGAGTTAAATTTTTTTGAACATAATTTCAGCTTATGAACAAAATGGAAGATGAATATGCTGAATACAAAAATGGCTGCATCTATGTAACTTTCAGCTATGTTACAAAGAGCAGGCTCTAACACCACGCTATCATCACTAATTAAAATGATTTCTTCTGTTATGTTGGTTTTTCTCATTTTGCTCTTGGTAAAATAGAGAAACTTTCCTCATTTCAGGGATAAAATATTTTCATTTCTAAAAATTTTTAGTCATGTGTATTTGTTTTTCAAATTTTTCTGTTTCTTGGAGAGTCTTCATTTTTCTTTTCTGACTGTCGGATTGATAACTGTATTGCAAAGGGTAAGGCCTTTTCTCTGGATTTCATTGGCTCTCCAAACATATTGAAGAGTAAACTATGAGAAAAAACTTGGAACCTTCAGATGATTATAAAAAGAAAAACCTGAAAAATAGACAAGAAAATTTACTATTGCAGAAGCTTCCAGAGATATAAACATTTACATGTTTAAATGGAGTTATCCTATAGTGGGGCAACAATACTCCTACTGTAAACAAAGGCTAGGAACTCAAAAGCCCTATGCCGGGAGTGGGTTACCTCTTTTGAAGTCGTTGAACACGGGCTGCTGCCAATGCTCGTTGTTAGCATCTCACACTTGACAACAAGTCACTATTACTGAAGACACGACATACTTGAGTCACAGAATATGGAGAAATTAAGCTGGTTCTGACTGGGAAGCTTCATCCCTAGTGGTTAGCTTTCACAGTGCTGGAAGGTGCTACACACCCTGAGGAAACGAATCCTCAGTCTTACCGAGCTGTAAACCCTGCAAGTTCCAAAAACTACGGTCTGGGAAGATAAGCCCGTTGGTGCCATCGTGCCATGAATGGCATGGGAGTAGCCGACCACTTTCTGCCTGAGTTTAAAATATATTACTGCCCCCCCCCTTTGTATTCTGCACTTTCCTGCTGTAAAGATGGAGCCACTACCTGGCACTGTTGGAACCAAGGAGGTACAGCTACATAGGCCATGGGCCCTGGATAAGAACCTGCTACTGTTACTCTGTTAAAAGCACACAGCATTAAGCTAACTTGGAAAGCCTTGCCGTTGTACTCAAAGATTACTACTTTGGTCAACTCCCCTAGAGAAGCTTCCTTTTGTAGCAGCCGGCAATGAACACAAAGGCCCACAACTTGTCAAGGCGGAGAATAAGAGACTGCAGAGTTCTCGGCTTTCAACGGGACATCCGTCATACATCTTCTCCTCCCACCGCTCAGGAACCACAGTGGAAGACAGAGCAGAAAGTCTGTAAGAGCCGAAGGGGTGGACGACTACAGGAAATAGTGTTTTCTGGATAACAGGCAGCTGGCACGTAGGAACTCTCAGAGGTTGCAACAGCGTACACAAGACCTGTGCAAGCCCAAGCCAGAACAAATGCCCGCATAGACGGGGAGGTGGTCACAACCCCACCCCATACCTGGCCAGAAGAGAGAATTCATTTTCTTTAAGGCTGTGGTCCCTGGAAGATGGAACATGCTGCAGTGGGTAGCCACACAGGCAAGAGTACATAGCCAGCACTAATTGGACTGGAAAAGGCTGGGTTGTTCGTTGTTTCCCTTCAATTGAGGATACAAAGTTGTGAGGGTATGGAATGTGGTGGGGATCTGGGAGGAGTTGGGTGAGGGGGTGAATACAATTAAAACGCAATGTATGAAATTCTCAAAGAATAAAAATGTATATTAAGAAAGAAATTAGGGTAGAATGAACGTTCTTAGTGAATCGGTGTTGAGATTTTTTTTTTTTTTTTTTTTTTTACAAAAGTGAAATAAGAGTTGGAAAGGTAGTTTAATGGATAAGAGCACTGTTTGCTCTTTCAGAGGTCCTGAGTTCAATCCTCAGCAACCACATGGTGGCTCCCAACTGGCTATATGTGAATCTGGTGCCCTCTTCTGGCATGCAGGTGTACATGCAGGTAGAGCTCTCATACATAAAATAAACAGATAAAAAAGATGTTCCGGGCTGGAGAGATGGCTCAGCGTTTAAGAGCACTGACTGCTCTTCCAGAGGTCCTGAGTTCAATTCCCAGCAACCACATGGTGGCTCACAACCATCTATAATGTGATCTGATGCCCTCCTCTGGCCTGCAGATGTATATACAGGCAGAGCACTGTATACATAATAAAATAAATAAATAAATAAATAAATAGTGAAATAAAAGTTGATTAAAAATTTACAGCGACTTGAATGTTATTTGTTGACATCTTAGGAAGGAGAGAGAATAGATACAGTGTTTGTTCTGCATGCTGCCTCTGCTAAATGTTAGCTTGGTTGGGCAGAATATTTTTTTTTTTGAACAGGGTGTCACTGTGTAGCCCAAACTGGCCTGGAAATCACAGAGATCCAGCTGCCTCTGCCTCCTCCTCCATGCTAGGATTAAAGGCATGAGCCACCACATTTATGTTTCCCCCCATAAAAGATGTATTAATTAATTAATTAATTTTAATTAATTATATTAATTTACTTTTATGTATACAAGTGTTTGCCTGCATGCATGTATGTATGAGCACCGTGTGTGTGTGTGTGTGTGTGTGTGTGTGTGTGTGTAGTGCCTGAGAAGACCAGAAGAGGGCGTTAGGTCTCCTGAACCTGATGTTACAGGCAGTTGTTAGCCACCATGTGGCTGGTGGGGATTGAGGTCAGGTCTCCTGGAAGAGCAGGCAGTGCTCTTAACTTCTGAGCCATCTCTCCAGCCTTTGGAACTAGAAATCTTGAGTCGGTTCTCTATCTCAGACTACTCCATCTCTGACTCCCACAGGCTCGGAATCTGTTGTATCTGGTGATCACTCTCCTGGAGTTTTACTTCTTTTCCTTTATCAATAACTTTTTCACTCTCTGGCAGCTTTAAAGACTTTCCGTTATCTTTAGTGTTAAGTCTTACTGCGCTGCATGTCCTGGCATGGTGAGACAACCCAGTGCAGAAAGGCGCGTGCTGCCCAGCCTGATGACGAGCCCGATCCCTGGGACACATGGCCAGTGCACAGAGCTGATGCCCACTGTTGTCCTCTGACTTCCACATGTGAGCTGTGACACGTGTGCACGCGTGCACACGTGCACACACATGTACGCCAGTAAGCATATGTAAAGTAATGTCTCTGCTTAGGAACTCAGTACTGTGATTATTATTTAGAACATTTTTACACTTTGGAAGATCTTAGCTTCAGTTACTGCCTTTGCAATGCTCACTTCGCTCTTTCATTTGGACATTTAATTTTTTAAAACCTTTTTCTAATTTTCATTGTTTCATTTCTTTGTTCCAGCAGATCTCCTGTTTTGTTTTGTAATTAACCCACCCTTTTAATGGGCAGATGTCTAGGTTCTGTATGTGGTTTTGGGAGATCGAACTCAGGTTCTCGGTCTCTCAAGGAAGCACCTTTACGGGCTAAGCTGTCACAGCCTCTTTGAAGGCTAGGCACTCAGTGGCTGCAAAGCCCTACAAGTCTGTGCTAGTTATTACAAGGAATGAAAGGTTCCTGAGGCTTGGGCCCTTTTAAAAGGGGATAGACCCTGGGTCTGGTCTAAATGTCCAGTTCTAAAAGTATTCTCCTGGGCCTGGAGAGATGGTTCAAAAGTTAAGAGCACTGTCTGCTCTTCTAAAGGTCCTGAGTTCTATTCTCAGCAACCACATGGTGGCTCACAACCATCTATAATGAGATCTGGTGCCCTCTTCTGGCCTGCAGCTGTACATGCAGGCACAGCACTGTATACATAATAAATAAATAAATCTTTAAAAAATTATTTTTTAAAAAAGTATTCTCTTTGGCTGAGAAAAATAGCATGATCTGGGAGTATGCTTAGACTTGAACTCAGGTCCTCTGGATGAGCACTAAGAGCTCTTAGCTGCTGAGCCATCTTTCCAGCCCCATACAATTTACATATTCTGTTTGAATACTTTTGTGTTCGCTTAAGAGATTATTACTTTTAATTTACTGTTTGAGAATTTCATGCATGAATATAATGTGTTTTGATCACATCCACCCCCTACTCTCTCCCCTCCAGCTTCTCTCTCACACACCCTTTACCCCTCCCAACTCCATGTGTTCTTTTTTGAGACAGGGTCTTACCATGTGTCCTAGGCCAGATTCAATTTCGTTATCCTCTTGAGTGCTGGAGTTACAGGTGTGTACTTGAACAACTGTCTGGAGATTGGTTTTTATTGAGGAATGTTAGATGTTTTATTATTTTAATTTCTACTGATGAGAAAAAGTTGAAACAAAGGAATAAAGACAAGAACTAGTGTTCCAAAGATCATGAAATGAAACCTTTTAAACAGTACCAGTGCATACTAATAAAATCTGTTAGAACAGCAGGCTTGCGTGTGAGGTCCTAAGGATTCTGGTTTTATGACCTGCTTGGATTCACTCACCACTCTAGTGAGAGGATGTTTCTGCACTAGACACATGGTAGTGGCTCACACAAGCTCTTTGTTCCGATGCATTCTCTTTTCAAGTGACCAAAGCCCAAAGTACAAAAACCTGGGAACCCAGTCCAGCCCCCTACGGTGCAGTCAGAACTCCTGTTACTGCCATGGAGTGGTCATGCTGCACAGTTCTAATGGAGCCTAAACAAGCTTCGAAGTCTAAACAGCAGCTTCCAGGAAACACAGGGAGCAAAGGAATGTGTTAGCTGCACCACGGAAGGCAATTCATCAAGGTCCAGACTGTGGAAAACTGAGCCGGCCAAACATATGGCACGAAACCCAGGAACAAGGACGGCATTGCACGCCGAGGGGCTTTTGACAAATGCACCCTGCTGGGAGCCTGTTTGAACAAACCCAACTAGACAAAGCTATTTTTGAGAAAATTAGGGAGATTTTTAAAACAAAGTGGGTATCAGATGATACCAAGGCGATTTATTTGGGGGAAGTTATACTAATGCATCAGGCTTAAGAGCTTTAAAAACAACTTATCTTTTGGACAGGTATATGACCCCTTTAAGAGTGAAATTCTAGAATTTGCTTTAAAATGCTCCAGGGAAACATTGGGTGGTAGACAAAGTGAGAAGTGAAAAACAGATAAAACTGAGGTGAAAAAATGTTGGCAAAACTTGAGGCTGGGTGGCAGATATATAAAGATGCAGTACCATTTATCAACTTCGGTGTATGTTTGGAAACCTCCAAGCTTGAAGACACAACACATATTGACTTTGATCATCTCTAGGGCTGGTAGGGAAAGAGGGGAAGGGAGAAAGAGAAGTGAAGGAGAGAGAGAGAGAGAGAGAGAGAGAGAGAGAGAGAGAGAGAGAGAGGGAGAGGGAAGAGACGTGGGACAAGGAAGAAGAAACAGAAGAGGAGGAGCTTGGAGCACTCTGGTAAAAAGCTAGGTACAATGGCGCCCAGGCTGTGCCTTCAGTGAAGATGGGAGCAGTGATGGGTAGATCCCGGGACCTTGCTGGTCAGCCAAGCTGAACTGGTTCAAAAACCAAGATAGAGAATGACAGAAGAAGATATGTGCCACCCACCTCTGACTTCCATGCACACGTGTGCACAGGCAGCTGCACACACATGAACACACACACATGTGCACAGGCACCTATAGATACATGAACACACACACACACACACACACACACACACACACACACGGACCTTCCACACACCACAAAAAATAAAAAATTAAATAAAAGAAATCCAGGGCTGCTGCTGTAAGCACTTGAAGGTTTGAAGGTTCTGGGTGAGGACCGACTGCTTCTTCAAATGTGTGCCTTAATTGTGGGAAAATCGTAATCCTTCCAGAAGCGAGGAGTGACTAGAAACAGCAATCTGTGTGACACACTATCTTTCTTTTTCTGCCCCTTTGTGTGACCTCATCATTAACCCGGTTGGGCTCTTTGCCTCGTCGGAGTCTTGACACACGGTTTCCCACTGAAAGAAGTAACATGATCTCAGAGTGGCTCTTGCCTTTCATTAGTCCCTTCCTGGTGAGCATCCCCTTTGCATCTGCAAGAAACACAGGCAAAGACTTCTAGTAAATTCCTGGGCTCCCGGGGGAATTATTAACCTGCTACAAGAGGAAGAAGGCTGCTGAGAAATTGCCTGAGTCGTGATGGGTTTTCTTTGATTTACTCTCTTTATGTACAGTAGGCGCCACCCTAGCCCTTCGGAGCCAGGGTGTGGTCTATCATGGGATTGTTCTCGTGAAGTCCCTTTTGTTCCAAACCAATTTTTCCACACAGCAAGTGGGACGACTGAAGAAGATGAATTCTATTTTCCTACTCTTTCTGGGGGGTGGGGGGAGGTACTGCCTTCAGTCTCTGGAAGACACAGCGTAGTCGCGAGAGATGGGAGATGTGGTGGCTCTGGCCAGTGAACTCCAGGGATCCCCCTGTGTCTGCTTCCCAAGCACTGGGGTGTGTAGCACCATGCCCAGCTTGTTATGTAGGTCCTGGAAATCTGAACTCAGGTACTCATGCGTGCACAGGAGGCACTTTACCAAGTGCGTCCTCAGCTCACCTTAGCATTTCTTTTCTTTTAAAAAAGATATTTATTTATTAATTATGTTTATGAGTACACAGTCTTCATGTACACTAGAAGAGGGCATTGAATCATAATACACAGATGGTTGTGAGCCATCAAGAGGGTTCTGGGAATTGAACTTAGGACCTCTGGAAGAGCAGCCAGTGATCTTGACCACTGAGCCATCACTCCAGCCCCCATCTTAGCTTTTCTAATTTACATTTGTAATCATTTGGTGCTCCGTTTTTTTGTTGTTGTTGTTTTCATTGGTGATTTCAGTTTTAAAAAATGGCCCCTGGCTTAAAACTGAGGAGATGCCTAGTATTCATGAGCCCAGGAAGGCTGTGGTGCACTTGGTATATGTACATGCACCCGCACATACGTGTGTGTGTGTGTGTGTGTGTGTGTGTGTGTGTATAACTGGGATCAGGCTGGGTTACAAGGTTGCTGGCCACAAGTCCAGTGGTCATGAATCAACAGTATGGTACATCCAGAAAAGGAAGAAGAAGTCTGATCACCTTCAAGAGGCCACTGCAAAGCACCCGAGTGACCCCCAGAGTGTGTGGTGAAGCCGAGGCAAAGTAGAACAGTGCTGGCGTTTGTGGGCTCTTGAAATGACAGTGTAGGAAGCAGAGCGGATCTCCATTTTGTAGGGCTAAGGGCCCAAGATATTCTCAGTCTCAGTACCTAGGTCTTGAGAATGCAAAGCACCCAGCCTGTGTGCGTTTTGGATTTTGTTGTTGAAATAGGGTCTTGCCGTGTGTAGACTGGGCTGGCCTCTCACTTGCAGCAGTCCTGACACCTCTTATCCACACTCAGCTTGTTTGCATTTTGCTATGAAGAAATAAAGCGTGCAAATCTCTGTTTATAATAAATAGATAGCAAATAAGAGGCTTGTAAACAAAACCACATATAACAAAGATAAAATTTAACAGATTGGAGTAGATGACAAAAAAATGTGGCAACTAAGACTTGGTGCTTAATTCTGTGTCCCCCCACAGAGTAATGGTTCCATTAGTCCAAACAAGACAGTACTGGAGATTCGAGAGAACAGACTCCATGGCCTTCTGAACTCACCACAGTCAGGGCCGTTCCCACGCCTCTGAAACTTAGCCACATCTCCTGTACCACAGTCAGGCTTTCTATACCAAGTTTGGAGCCACAGGCTTGCCTTGGGCACCAAGGCTTGACTTCTTGCATCATAGCCACGCCTCCTGCACTATAGCCACACCCCCTGCTCCATAGCCACGCCTCCTGCTCCAGCCTCTGCAGGCTCCACTAGCACCTATGCTCCATCATTTCCCCTCCTCCGTTCAGGCCTTGAGAGTGATGGCTCTTCCTCTGAAGCTAGCTCTTAGGTGCCTGGCCATCTCTTTTCTCTCCCTTACCCCGACTCATTTCTTTGTTTAAATTCTTCTCAATTAACCTTATCAAGTATCTCCTCTCTTCTTTGGATCTTGGTCGACAACTTGTTTCCAGCTGCTCCTGGAAGCTGCCTTCAACCCCTCCACACACTGCCTCCCAGAGCCTTCCTCTGCTCACACCGTTCAGCCTCCATCCCTTTTGTCTGTTCCCAGAACACGCTTCTTCAGTTCCCTAGCCATTCTTGCCTGTTATATCCAAATATCATTGCCTAGTAATTTTAATTTCTTTTCTTTTTTTCTTTTTTCTGAGACAGGGTTTCCCTGTGTAATAGGCCTGGCTGTCTTGGAACTCTCTTTGTAGACCAGGCTGGCCTCGAACTCACAGAGATCTGCCTGCCTCTGCCTCCCAAGTGCTGGGATTAAAGGTGTGCACCACCATGCCCTGCATAATTTTAATTCTTTATATCCCAAATTATACTTGCATTAAAAAAAACATAGGGACTATACACATGTCTTAGCTTTATTCACACTGGAAGTCTCAGTCAATAGCTATTAACAACTTTGGGACATGTGAGTGGCTACAAAGATTTATATTTATCAGTCAATCAATCATCATCAGTGGACATGATGTGTATGTGGGCACATGTATACTACAGCACATATGTGGAGGTCAGGGGGCAACTTTCAGGAGTCATTTTCTCCTTCTATCACATGGGTCTCTGTAATGATATTTTATATTTGGGCGTGGGCTTTTCTAAGCATCTGCTTTAGCTCCCAAACGAATGAGGCAGCGGCTTATAAGATTTGTTAATAAGCTTTAGCAACCATAACTGAGCGGATATCCATTCATACTAATCCTCTCTGCTAGCCTTGCTATTTCCCAGCCAAGTGCCCAAGTGACTTGCCATATCGATCCTGCCTGAGCTGTCTCTGCTCCATCAAGGTCGGCCTCATGGCCATGTTCTTTCTCCACTTCTTCCTTCTTCACCTCACTCTCTCTCCACCTCATGGTGCCTACCCGAGACCCCAAGACAACGGATGGAAGTTCTTCCTACTCCCCTCTCACCCAGCTATAGGCTGCCCAGCTTTTTTATTAACCAATCAGAGATAATTGGGGAGCAAAGTTTACACAAAGTTGATCAATGCACATTACAGTGCCATTGTCTGGACGGCAACTAGACCTTAGGGCCCAGAATTCAGCATTTTAATACACAGAGCACTAGGCCAATCCCCAACAGGTCCCAGGGTCAAACTCAGGGCACCAGGCTTGATGGTTGGAGGCTTTACCTGATAAGGGTCTTGAATATCATCTTGCAAGTTCTTTGTTAAAATTAAAATGATTTTAAGTGTAGACTTATTTTTAAAATCATAAAACACTGCTCTGTCACTACATGGACTATCCTCCATTTCGCCACCACATAGCTCTCATAACTTGAAAATGTAGAGTTGGGTGTGGTGGCGCATGCCTGTAATCCCAGCACTCGGGGAGGCGGAGGCAGGCAGATCTCTGTGAGTTTGAGGCTAGCCTGGTCTACAAAGCGGGTCCAGGAGGGTCAAGACTACATAGGAAAACCCTGTCTTGAAACCCCCCCCAAAAAAAAGAAAAAGAAAGAAAGAAAAGAAAATATAGGGTTCTCTTCCTTTACCCAAGTCTCTGAAGATTTTATCTTCAGAGCACCTGGTCTCTCTCTGCTCTCCAAGTTTAGCTACTTTTCGGTCATTTCTTACTGGACAATTTCACGACATGGGACTTTATACAGCCCCAACATCGATGGCTCCCATTATTTTTCTTTCTTTCTTCTTTTCTTTTCTTTTTTCTTTTTTTCCTTCCTAGACAAATCCCTCTTGGTCACTCTTGTCCCACTTTGCTTGTGGTGGTTCACTTGATCGTTGCCACTGGATGCCTAGAGAGCAGATTAAACAGTGCTGCTGGGGTGTCTGTGAGGGCATCGGCAGAGGAGCTCAGCACTGGAACCGGTAAGGCAGATCACCCTCGCTGCGGTGGTGAGCCTTACCCCTCTCCACTGAAGGCCCAAATAGAGCACCGAGGTGAAGGAAACAGACTCCTCCTCTGACTCCCGGAGCTGGTTCACGGATCCTCTCAGCAGTGAGTGGCAGTTTTGGAGTCTTCCCTGATGGACTGGAATCTAACTCCACTGGCTCCCCTGCTCCCAGATGTCAGACCTTTGAACTACACCACCAAGACTGGGACTTCTTGGGCTGTGTTAACTCGTAACAAATCCATTTAAACAGATGCCTTAGATGGACAAATGAAATGATTGTTGATCCATACATAGATTATAGATGGGCATTTTGTATGGCTCTATTTCCTTGGCAAAACCTACTGCTCTCTTAAATATTTCTCAGTTTTGTCCTGCCTCTTTGATAATACCCAGAGGCTCTACTAGGACCGCTCCCTCCCACCCGCCCTCCCTGCTACACTGCTGGGCACCTCGATGGACTGCGCACTTACAGGAATGTTCAACTTATGAGACACCAGGATGTGGCTTTTCTGAAATGCTGACTTTATTAACCAAAAGCATAAAAGTGGATGAATTACAATTTGTTAAGAACTGGATTTCTTCGCCCCCCCCCCCCACCTCCGATGCCACATTTTTCTTCTTTAAATGATAATTGACTCCGCTCCAAACTAAGTGATTCAAGGCACCTAGATTCTCTCTCTGGGTCCTCTCTGTGTGTTGTGTCTCCGAGGCATGGATCCCCTCTCCGTGTCTCCAAATCTGCCCCTTGCTGTCTGCAGGCGATGGTGGGAGACAGAGCTGTTGCTTTATTTCTTTTGAAAAGGAGCTGCATGTATTTAGCATGAAGTTCTGCTTTCACAACTGCTTCACCGTGACAGCGTTTCCCGATATGTTTTTCTACATCATAAAGAAAAGAGAAGACCCAGAACAACTGTTCTGAACCTTGAAAAAAGTTTTGACCCAATTTGTTAATGTATTTTTAAATTGTTGTTTGAGAATTTACTACATGAATACAAGTTATTTTGCTCATGTCCTCCTCTTCCTTCCTCTCAGGATTCTAATTACCTAGATCCTCCTACTTTGTTTTCTTTATTTTTTTAAAACCCATTAAAGCCAATAAGTGCTGCCTGTGTGCAAATGGATATGGGGCACCTACTAGAGCATAGGCAGGGGCCACACCTCTGAAGACATTTGCTCCTGTCCCCTCCTGCGGCTCACCAACTACCAATAGCTCCTCAGCTAGGGGTGGGAGTTCACAATCCCCTCTCTCAGCCATGCTGGGTTTTTGACTGGCTTGGTCCTGTGCATCAAGTTCAGCCACTGAGTGCAGTGGTCCTGTCATGTCTAGAAGATACTGTTCTTACAGAAGTGTTCTCCAACTTCTGGCTCTGAAAACCTCTGCTTCCTCTTTCATAATGTTCCCTGAGCTGTGGGAATGTGGGGTGTAAAATAGATGTCACATTTAAGGCTGAACACTGCACAGTTCCTTCTCTGTACTTTGACCAGTTGTGTAATGCTATTAAAAAAAAAACAACTGAAAATAATGGTGGAGAGGAAATGGAGCTGATGCTGGAAAAACAGAGTTGGTCCTGGGGAAGTGGAGCTGATGCTGGGGAAGTGGAGCTGATGCTGGGGAAGTGGAGCTGATGCTGGGCAAGTGGAGCTGATGCTGGGGAAGTGGAGCTGATGCTGGGGAAGTGGAGCTGATGCTGGGGAAGTGGAGCTGATGCTGGGGAAGTGGAGCTGATGCTGGGGAAGTGGAGCTGATGCTGGGCAAGCGGAGCTGATGCTGGGGAAGTGGAGCTGATGCTGGGGAAAGGGAGCTGATGCTGGGGAAGTGGAGCTGATGCTGGGGAAAGGGAGCTGCTGTTGGTGTTTGGTCAAAGCACTGGCTTTGCATGTGGTGTCTGGGATAGAGCTCAGGTCCTCATGCTTGCACAGGAAACATTTTACTGATTGAACCCTCCCCGCAAACCTGCACCATAAGCACATTTTTAAAATTTATGAGGCCAGCAAGACAGTTCAGCAAAGCACTTGTTGCACAAACTTGATGATCTGAGTTCAATCCCTAGAGCCCACAAAAAGGTAGAAAGAAGATTATTTATAATGGACCCCACAAATTATCCTCTGACCTCCACACATGTCCTGGGGCACACTGTTCAGATGAATTAATAATTTTACAGAATTCCTGATTTGACGTAAATAGTTTTTAGGAAGTTAGAGCAGCTGATATGAAGTTTAAGGAGATGGTTTAAGTAGGTTTGCCAGAAAGATAAAATAAAGTTAGAACTAAGAGTCGAACGTGTCCCCTCCTTGCAGAATAGCGAAGGGGGCATAGGTTAGAAAAGGAGGACAGAAAAGGAGGCCAGTGAACCTTCATGCGTTACAAGCACGTGATTGTACTTGGGAGAGAAAACAAGTTTGGGATGAGTTAATGAACAAAGAAAACACTGACTCCAGGTTAGGTCTGAGCTCCTGGGTCTCGTGATGTAGGGATGTGTTCACAGGCTTCAGTGTGCAGCATGAGAAGGCAGGGCTATGGATGAACAGAGAGCAAATGATCATGACTACAAGAATAGAGAATAGATGATTAGCCAGTTTAGCTGAACAAGACTTCAAAAATAAGACGTAAGATAGATGATCTGCTCCTGGTAAACACAAATTGTCGTCAGCTAAGCACAGGGGAAAACTTGCTACTATAGACTTGGCTTGCTTAAACTCTGTTAACCAATGACAAAAGAATCATTGCTTTGGGGGCTACAATAAATCTATGGAGAGAAATATAGATGGGAAAAGTTCAGTTAGGTTTGAGTCTCAAAAGAAGACTATGTAACCAATAATCCTGTTGTAATGTCCTTTTGTGTAAATATTTTAATCTGTTTGGGAGAATATTTTTTTGTGGTGGTTGTTTTTGGAGAATATGTAACTTGTAACTTGTGGCTGTGAGGTAATTTTTCCCCCTATTTTTTAATATAAAGAATTCTTGTCTTAGGTGGCATAAAAAGACTAAGAAAAAAATAATAAAGTCGTTGGAGCTTGTTGAAGTCTTGTTTCATCCACCGTGTGTGTGTGTGTGTGTGTGTGTGTGTGTGTGTGTGTGTGTGTCCCTTTTTCGCTGGCCCCAGGGATTTAAGTTTTGCTCTCAGAGAAACTGTGCTGAATGATTAATTGCTGATTCCACACCCCTCCTCAGACCTGCTGAAGCTGGCCTTCGGGAATCTATTATTCTCAAAGCAGCGCACAGGCAGACAGGGTAGTTGAGAGTTCCACATTTGGATCCACAGGTAGCAGGAAGAGAGAGACAGTGGGGCTGACTTGAGCTTTTGAAAGCCCAAAGCTCACACCTAGTGACATTCTTTCTCCAACAAGGCCACACCTACTCCAAGAAGGCCACACCTACTCCAACAAGGCCACGCCTCTTCATTTTGTTCCTGATGACCAAGTATTCAAATATATGAGACTGTGGGAGCCATTCCTATTCAAACCACCATATAAATTGTACATGTTAGTGGATGTACATATGATGTACCTATATTGTCTCCATAAATGCACACACTGTGTGGTGTCGAAATCATTGCCTCTTGATATTAATATTTGTTATTTTTTCCTAGTAAAAGTGATGAAAATCTTAAGTTTTAGGATGTATGTGTACATGTGCATGTATTTGTGCAGCGCTGGGGATCAACCCAGAGGCTTGCGTGTGGCCAGCAAGCCTGACCAGAAACCTCTACCACTGAGCTGCATCCCAGCCTCTTCATTTAGCTTTCTGAAACATAATCCCACCAATCCCTACCCTGGAACCACCCCCAACCCTAAAGACAGCCTGCCTCTTGCTCTGTTTCCTGCTGCCCCTGTCTGAGTAGAGCAGTAAATCTCTGTGCGGTATGACTTCATTGCATTCCTTGGCTCCTGATTGGCAGGATACCTTTCTCCTCAGAGTTGCAACACACACACACACACACACACACACACGCACACGCACACGCACACGCACACGCACACACACCAGAGGCTGCTCACAAAAGGCTCATAGAGAACACATCACTGTGGTCCTGGGAAAGACTGTCACCCACGCACTTGGAAAACCATTGTTGACTGTGAAACTCACGGGTTTTGTTTTCTTTCCTAAGTTGCCTAACATCTCATTTTTACTCTTGTCAACATGGTATTGGATTCTCAAATGTTAGTTACATGATCTCCCACCTGTGAGAATAGGTCATCGCTCCCCCCCCCCCCATGACATTACAATTCACACATAGCAAGAATGTAATTCTTAGCTAGTCACGGTGGCACATGCCTGTAACCCCAGCACTATAAGACTTAGGTAGGAGAATCCTAAATTTGAGGCCAAACTGAGCCACAAACAATAACAACAAAAAAGTATTTGTCACCAGACACTATGAAGAGGAGCTTCATGGTGAACTATGAACTGACTTGCTTGTTGGAGTTACTTACAGGGGTTTAGGTGTGGGAGGGGTCGCTCTGTAGGAGCAGTGGTTGTGTTAGAGCTCTGTGGGGGAAAGGTCTCATGGCAGTTGGAAACCCAGGAATACCACAGAGTCACGCCACACAACAAACCTCACACAAGAGATTTATTGGGGAAGACACAGAAGATGCCTGCCTCTGCTCTCGGGGTGAAGCGGCAGCAAAGAACCAAGCAGGAGGCAGGCATGTATAGGGTTTCCTGGGCAGGGGTGTTGCGAGGAGCTTTACAGCGTGGCCTGGGATTTGTGAACTTTTGTGGCCTGATTTTAGGGCAAACTCAGGGACTGGTGGGATTCTGTGCCCGACCTTGGGCTCCCTCTCCCTGCCCCCCCCCCCCTGGGCTCCCCCTCCCTGCCCCCCCCCCCTGCTGTAGGGCAGAGCTTGCCTGCCTCCTAAGGGACTGAAACCGATCTTTAAGGTGGTTAGAGAAGCCTGGGGGCGGGGCCTGGCCACATGCATGCCTCAAAGGGCTTACAGGAGTGGCTCAAAGGCATCACTGAAAAGCCTGAGGTGACAGACTGAGGAAGGCTGCAACTGTGGAGTTCCTCTATAAGTCTTGCAAGCAACTCAGCAGTATCTCCGCAACTAGAGTATCGTTTCTTTTTAACTCAGCTGAAGTTGTTTTTTGTTTCCAGGAGGGGCCCTGGTGAACCTTGTCTGTCTCGGTGTTTGTGCGCTTTGGGAGTGTGTCATGAACCGCACCTCTCTGGGTTGGAGGCAGGTGTTTCAATTCACAGGAAATTGCTGTGTAATGGAAGAACCTTCAGTTCTATCTGATTTTTGAGGGGTCCAAATGATGAGGGTTGGGGGTATTTCCTTAAGCCACATCCCCAATTTTTACAGATGACATCATAGAGTCACGGCTGTCCACTTGTGCATGGTGGAAGCTCTGTAAATGGGAAATGGCACACGCAGTGGTAGCAGTCTCAGCCCAGAAGGCTCGATGGGACCATAGCAGTTTTCTCCTTCTGAGTCACGTGCTCATCTTTAGTAGCTATCCTAATGATCTCTCTCTCTCTCATTCTCCGCCCCCCCCCCTTCTCTCCTTTTAGAGCCTGATCACTTCACAGAGGCTGGTTCAGTGATGTCTTTTCTGTATCACTCCCCCCCTCCCCTGCCCCCCATCCCCACCCTAATGTGGAAGACTTTCAATCTGCTGGCTGGATTCTTCTTTCATTTTAGGCAACGAGGAAATTAATCGAATCATCATTTCCGATACTTCTGCGCTACAGTGTTTTCCTTCTTATCTTCTAGCACACACATTCAAATGCCTGCCACAGATCTCCTTGTAAGATTTGTTGATATCCTCAATGTCACATTCCTGCTCCATTAAAAAAAAAAGTGTGGCTGTCCACTGGTCACATCTGTGTTTTTCAAAGTGTGGCCCCCTAGTCATAAATGGGTCAGGAAACTCACTTATGAAGTGTGATCCACCACGAAGTTAGTGGCCTTTTTTTTACTATAGGCATTTGCGATATCACAGATTCTCTGGCCAGGACTCTGAGTACAGCTTAGCTAGCTCCTTGACTCAGGGCTACAAAGAAGATGCCAGCCAAGCTGTGTTCGCATTTGGATGCCCAACAGGGGACGAAGCCTCTTTCAAATGCATTTAATTTGTTAACAGCTTCCTTCCCTGGGTCTGTGTGGTCCAAGTGGCTTGCTTTTTGCTAGTGTTAATCAGAGACCAGTCTTGTTCCCAGACATTGCCCGGATGTTAGAGCCCTTCTGTGGGGTTTTACCACCCACAGCGCCTCAAGGTGACTGTTTTCTCACTGGGACCATCCAGTGCTAGGAGAGAAATGGCGTATAATGTAGCTTAAACTAGCATGTGACAACTGCTCCGTTGGCTAGAACACAATCCTGCTTTCAGTGGAGAGGGCAGGACTGTGCACGGTAGCAATAATCTGGAGGTGCAAGTCAGCGGCGATCAGCTTAGATCTGGTCCCACATCTGCCTTTCCAAGAGAAACAGAACAGAACTGCACACCGCGTTAGGAAGCGTCACCTAGAGTACAGCCAGCCGTCCCCTTCTGCGGGCTCCACAGCATGATCTCAACCACATGTGAATTCACAAAGTTGAAAAGAAAGTGCCCACTACAATGAGCACTTGCAGCCTTTCTCCTGTCCATAACGTCTGAACGGTAGACTACAGCAGCAGTTTACATGGTGATTATGTGGCCTTGGGCATGACTGGTGACCCAGAGGTGATTTAACATATGAAGGAGTTTGGGGAATGTGTAGTTCAGTGGCAGAACATGTATTTAGCATGTGCAGAGATCTAGGTTCAGTGTCTGGTAATACACATACACACACACACACACACACACACACTAGCCTGATGATGATGGTGATGATGATTGTCAATCAAACTAACACAAGCTAGAGTTGTTTGGGGGAGGGGAACCTTAATTGAGGTCGGCCTATAGGCAAGCCTAGGGGGCATTTTCTTGATTGATGATGGATGTGAGAGGGCCCAGCTCACTGGGGAGCAGGTGTTCCTGGATGCTACAGGCAGGCAGGATGAGCACAGCATGGAGAGCAAGCAGTAAGTACTGTTCCTGCATGCCTCTGCTTCAGGTTCCTGCCTTTGGTCCAGGTTAAGGCCTTCCCAGCGAGAAGCCATGCCACCAACGGGAACAAGTCAGGAATGCCGTTCCCATCAGCGTAGAGTCTCATGGCCCCCGACTTACATCTTGAGCAATTAAACAGGTCTCACGGGCACAGAAATCCCAAGGTTTGGCGGTTTGCGGGAGAGATTTACAGTGTAAAAATATTGTCGTGGTCATGGCGACACAGACAAGTGCTGTCAGCCCAGGCCGTCCCGTCTGCCTGGCAGAAGTGTGCTCATAGGAGAACCGCACAGCTCCTCACCCAAGTTCTACCTCATGTAGCTTAATGTTTTGTACGCAGCATTAGCAGATCCCTTAGAACTTCAACGCAATGCTCTGTTTTTGTTTTTCTACATCACCTTGAGTTCCCAGCCTGGCTTCTTTGACGTGGAGGTGTAAGCCAAATAGACCCTTTGCTCCCCAAGCAGTTTTGGTCATGGTGTTTATCACAGCAATAAAAATTCCATCTAACACACACACACACACACACACACACACACACACACACACACACTAATGATGGATGTGTGTAGATTGTAAGAGAATGCTACACAATTTTACATTAGGGACGTGAGTACCCGAGGATTGGGTGCCTGGCCAGGATCCTAGAACCAGTCCTCTGCAGACATTCCTGTACTCTGGAGCAGAGATGTCCTCCAAAGGCCTCTATGGTGAAGACTTGTTCCACAGCCTTGACACTATCGGGGGGGGGGGTGAGCATCCTTAGCTGGTGGGACTTAGTAGGGAAAGTCAGCCCATTGAAGACACTTGAGGGGAATATTAGGAGCCCTTCTCTTTGTCTTCTCCTCTTTTTTCTTCTCAGCTGCCTTTGTGGGAGCAGCCCCCGCGCCCCACCATATCCCACCACAGGGCACTATCTTGTCATAGGTTCAGAAGTAACAAGGTCAGGTGACTGCAGGTTGAAAGCACCGAATGCGTGAGATAAAAGAAGCCATCCTCATTTTTTGTGTTCGTATGTTCCTGGGCTCCTGTGTGTGGGTGTACAAGGGACAACCTTGTTCGGTCTTACTCGTATACCGTCCCCTTCTTTTTGAGGAGACAAAGTCTCTCCCTGGCCTGGAATTCACACAATAAGGCAAACCGGCTAGCCAGTGAGACCCAGGACAGTCCTGCCTCCATCCCCGAGTCACTGGCATTTCAAGAGCACAACACTGTGTCCAGCTTTCTCCTTCTTCTCCTCCTCCTCCTCCTCCTCCTCCTTCTTCCATGGGGTTTGGGGACTGAACTCAGGCACGCACTTTGTCAATTGCACTATCTCTTCAGCTTTCGTTTTTCCTTTATATGCTTAAAAAAAAATACTCGGCTCTTTCATTACAGTACTAGAAAGCTGACACAGATGCTAAGGGATAAGTAGACAGACCTTTGAAGATTGTGTTGGGGATGCACATGTGGGTGTATTAGATAAGGAAGCACAATTTTCACCGATGGACTATAAGAACACAGCTGACAGCCGCTCATCTCTGAGATCCCCTGTAGGTACTGAAGGTGAGATAGCAGCTACATAGTGCATAAGCCCTGGTCCATTTGCCTTGTTCTCACTGTTCATTGTGCTCCCATGGCAACCAGGGGAAAAAAAAAACCTCTCCAGCCTGCTCAACTCCATTTCTGCTGGCAGTGGTAGTAGCCATCACCACTGTGGGATTCTCAGAAGAATTCCAGGACAATATTTCTCCTGAAGCGGAGATGTCCAGGCTTTAGATACTGTAATATGACATTGCCATCTACAACTCTGCTGTAGGGTTGCCTTCAAAGCTAGCCGTGGGTACATGAATCCCACAGACATTCCTCGTGTAGTCTCATCAGCCGCTCCCGTGTGACTCAGTGAGACTTGCTGTGCATAAGCATGTACAGAGAACATAGTCTCCATGTACCTCATTTTTCCTGTGTAGCATGAAGAATCTGATCATGTTAGTGTTTGGCCAGGTCAGTGTCTGCAATGGCCTCATAGGCTCTGCTTCTGGTATTACAATCCTGCTTGTCACCAGAAGCCTTTCACGACTTAATGTCTTTATTTTTATAGATGTGTATCAGCATGAGCGTGTGTGTTGTGCGTGTGAATGTGCTGTGAATTGTGTGATGTGTACATGGCACTGTGTGAGTGTCAATGCATGTGCGCATTGTGTATGAAGTATTTGTGATGCATAATGTGTGTGTATGTGTGCGTGGCATATAATAGGCATTTGTATGGTGTGTGAGTGTGTGTTGTGTTGTGTGTGTATTGTATGAGGTACACAGGGAGAGCCTGGCATGGTGGAGCACACCTGTAATTCCAGCATCAGGAATTGTGAGTTTGAGCTCAGCTTGTGCTACATGGTGAGACCTTGTTTGAAATAAGTAAATAAATAACATGAAAGTAATTGTGCTTTCTGCCTCCCACCACAGAAGCCTTGGCTTCTGTGAATGATTAGGGTTGGAGGCTGTATTGATACACTAGGTCTTTACACTCAGAGACAGGGCTCTCATGGGTATTATTATCATTAATTTTTTTTTTACTACCACCAATTCACTATTGTCTCTGTAAATATTTTTTTTTTGAAGAATAATAAATAAGTCACTGCTCAAGTGACAGACAACTATGCAGCTGACAGGGTACCATATGGTGGTTATAAGGCAGGATCGAGCATTCTAAAGGACAAAACACTCATATTCATTTGCAGTGATTAACGAGGGTGTGACAACCATCTGTCATGACTCATTAGTCCTGTGGACGAGTGCACCATGGTAAGCATCCTAGTTCTGCACTCTGAGCAGGAGGCATGCATTTTCTGTTGCTTTCTGAATGCTTGCTAATGGTGAGGTGACGTCACTGGTTCAGTTTGGCTTTAAGGGAGGGAAGCTTGGATGTCCCTACGCGCGACTCTGGACTCTTCCTCTGTATGGCTCTCTATGATCTGACTCAGAGCCAAGAAGGATTTCCCCTGTATGTTTTGTGTGTCTAGGCGTCTGTGCACATGTGGATATGTGTGTGTGGTGGGGGGCAGTGCTGTGGGGGTGGAGGCCGGAGGCTGACATTGGGTTTCTTACTCAGTATCTTTCCATCTTATTTTGTGATAATGGAACTTGGAGGTCCCTGAGCTCTAGGATTTGTCTGCCTTCACCCACCAGTGCTGGGTTACAGGCATGGATGGACCGCCGCACTGCTTTTTCAGAATCTGAATTCATGTCCTCCTGCTGGTTCTACAAACACTGAGTCATCTCCTGGTCCCTTCCCCTTCTAGGAATAGTGGTTGTTACTGTTTCATCTTCTGTCTGCCAGGAGGAGGCAGGATGAAGCAGAGAAGGTATGCTCTGGTAGACATGGCATGTTCATGTTACTAGACATGGGGGTGGGGTGGGGGGGTGAGCGCTGAAGGAGATTCTGGCACGCCTGCGGTGGCTAGCCCTGCTGGGCAATTTGGATAAAGCTCGTTCATCTTCCTAGAGCAGGTTTCCAATCCCCTGTCCATCTGAGAAGTTTTATCCCCCTAATGATGTATTGTGCTCATCAGAGGGAGACTTTTAAGCTAATAACACATTATCACATAAAAAAGAGGTGGGGGGGAGAGGAGCTAAGCAATTACCTAATGCTTCTGCTGCCACATGGGGCTTCATCAACAGGGGTCACTGCGGGGATAAGCACCCATCTTAACACCCATCTTAACCTCATCCAGAAAACCACCCGGCCCGGCCCTTCAGCTTAGCCTTGTGTATTAAAGAGTTTCTTCTCCGCACCAGGTTCCCATTTGTTTTTACCAAGCCACAGCTGGTGCAATGGCATTGCTCTCAACACGAGGCTTGAGCTCCAGGGGCGCGGGTCTGGCACCTGCAAAGAACAGCACTGGCATCTGTCCCTCCTTCCTGGCCAACACAGTCAGGCTTTTTTTTTTTTTAATAGGTGTTAGGTGATGAGGAGACTCTTGCTGGAAGCTTCCTCTATATTCTTGAGGCAAGGGAATCAAAGGCCAAGACCTCACAGAGGAAGCACAGAACTGTCCTCCCATGGGGGAAAATTCAATTATGGGATGGAGAAGTTAAAAGGCTAGAACACATTGTACAGTGAGGGGAACACCTTTTTGCAGGGAGCAGGCTGAGACGGGGCCAGTCCAAGGAGATGAAGAAAAATAGACAACAGCCAAGATGAAGTGAGGGCACAGTTTCTCATTCTGTAAATGTCCTGAGGAAAAGGACAGAGGTGGCTTCAGGGTGTGTGGTCAGAGTCATTATTGTTGTTGGCCTGTTGGCCTAAGAAAAGGCTGTCTTGGAGCTAAAGAGGGCTGCTGCCAGGAGCTGGCAGTCATGGGGTGGGAGGGCACATTAGAGATGTGTGCGATGTGCAGATAGCGGAGAAAAAGAGGGAGGAAGGAAAAAGAAGGAAAGACAGAGAGGGAAAGAAGTAGGGAAGGACCAAGGAAGAGTAGGAAGCACACACACACACACACACACATACACACACACACACACACACACACACACACACACACACACACACACACACAAGACCCGGGAAAGAAGTAGGGAAGGACCAAGGAAGAGTAGGGAACGCACACACACACACACACACACACACACACATACACGCACACACACACATACACACACACACATACACACACACATACACATACACACACACACACACACACACACACACACACACACACACACACACAAGACCCCTAGATTCACTGACCTGCCAGCCCAGCTGAATCGATGGACTTTGGATTTAGTGAGAGGACTATCTAACAAAAAGGTAAAATTTAAGGTGGAGAGCAATTAAGAAATACACATCAACCATCAGTGTCTGGCCTCCACATGCATACTTGTCTGCACACACAAACATGCATATACACCCATACCACACACACACACACACACACACACACACACACACACACATACACATACACACACTCATGCATGCATGCATGCAAGCAAGCAAAGTGGCAAGAGTATGTCAAAGATTTGGAAATGTTATTGTTTGAGCTCATTTAAAGATTGCACTCTAACAAGTAAGCCTGCTACAGTTTCATGTGTGTAGATGGAAGACCCAAGATTCTGGCTCAAGGTCAGAGTTGAAGAGTATCGTCACTCAACTCAGCAAACAGCCATGCGCATCAGTGGGGCTGTGTAGATTTCTGTTTCTAAGTCCTGTGGAGCTGACACTGGGTAGGTTTCTGTTTCAAAGTCTCACAGGGCTGATATGGCACACAAGACGACACTTACACACCCAGGAAGGGGCCAGAAGAGGAACTTTAAGCTGAGGAATCTATTGTTTAAAGAGCCCCCTCCCCTTTCCCCCAAGGGCTGGGCATGCTTTCCCTCCAGTGGCTCCTTACAAGCCAGCCTAAGAGTGAGCTCAGGGAAAGCGTGGTGCATTTCTCATGGCTGCATAGCCACCACGATGGCACTTAGCGTGAGCTGCCTATGCGGAAAAGTGGAAAGGCAGGAGCCACCAGGCTAAAAATTAAAGAAGAGAAGCCTGGTCGTCAGGGTGGCTGACCTGTGAATCCTTCCCTTGGGGAGACACAGACATCATCTGTCCCTCCTCATAAGATCTCAACAACAGACCAAAGTAGGATTCCACATAGTTTTCCACCATCTGAGGAACCAATGAGCCTATTCGGCTTATTCATAGAGCATGGGTAGGATTATTTGAAGGAACATAGGACTTGTTCTGGAAAGTCTTCATCTAGCATGGATGATGGCTTCTCTATGTGAGGGGCCGCAGCAGTAAAGAAACTGCCAAAGTGACCGGTCCATGATTAAATGGGGGAGGTTTTCATTGTGAATAAGAGAAAGACAACAGCCAGAGGCATCTGAGGGAGGGTGCCATGGCGACCTGTCTGGGACAGGGGCAGGGGTGGGGGAGAAAAGGTGGAAGAGAAGCATACTGGTGATTGCCTGGGGTATGGGGGAAGAGAGGGTAGCACGAGTGACAGGAAAAGCCCTGTCAGTTATAGGGGTTATGCTGGGGGGGGGGAAGTTAGGTGGAACAGCCCGGGAACTAGCTTGGGGCTCTGGTCTACGGGAGGCCTGTTTGAGTTAATAGAAAACAAACTTTCTGGAGGAGGTGGTGGTGGTGGTGGTGGGAGGTGGGGGAAGGGCTAAAGAAGTGGATAAGAAAGTAATGGCTTTTCCTGGCAAGCAAAACCACTTTACAAGCTTCATAAGGAATGCTGGGTGTTTACCAGGTCAGAATCCAGCCTGGGTGGAGCCCAAATTGTCACTTTAAGAGGTTGGGGCGTGGCAGTTTCCTCACTTTATAGATGGAGCCTCTCTCCAATTAACTTCCCTCGCCTCTATAGAATAGCGCGTCCTTAGGCCTTCCTGGGATTGAGTCCGTGTGCAATTAGGCAGAATTGCATACAAATGGCTGGGAGGGGTGGGTCAAATAGCTGGCAAGGGTCTAATGATGTTTTCTACCTCCTCCTTCTATCAGGGAGCACTCATGGTCAACCCACCAGGTCTCGATGGACTCCTGCAAACACACACAACTGCTCTGATGAAGATGGCCACTGTTTTGCTCAGAGGATCAGGTGCTACAATAGTGGTCACACTGGCCTGGGGGGTGCAACATGGCAGGGACTCCTCTGGCTGTTTCCCTCAAGCCCCACCTTTATAGACAAGGTCAGCAGCCTCTAGAAACAGGAGGAACACACTAGAAGAACCACTAGGACAAGTAGAAAGGAAATGAACCCAGTCTGAGGTGTTGTCGACAGTGGCAGAATGACGTTTCAGAGACTGGTGGGATGATGGGAAGATGGGTTGAGAAGTGTTTCCAGATGGGAACCAGTAAGCAGCGGTGCCCAGTGGGGTGGTCATGGAGAACCAGGGGAGAGAGCTCTGGACCCAGGCCTGAGGAGCAAAGACCCGAGCATGCCTCACGGCAGGAGATCTGAGGACTGAGGGATGGAAGCCAAGCCACTCAGAACAGAGAGGATACAGGAATAGAATCTGGGTCCAGAGTAGGGTGCAGGATGGAGCCCATAGGTGGATACGAGGCCCCAGAGAACCCCAGTGTATGGCCCAAGAAGACAGTGCTGAGCCTAGGGAGCATGGGCTATGCTGGTCACAGGGGCTGTCACTGAGCATGGGGGTCACTGAGCCTTGCAAATCTGTGGCTGAGGGAGAAGTGGAGCCTGGGGTGGCAGGAGTGCTCTCTGTGTCCACAAGGAGGAGTGGGGACAGAGGTGACATATGACAGAAAAGCTCCCTGAAGGAGAAGCAGTTCATAACCGGAAGTGAGGTCATAATGGAGCTAAATTATGAAGCTGATTTCCCCAGGGGGCGGGAAGAAAGAAGGGAGGTGGCTGGCTGGGGAGAAGGCTCACTGGGTCTGAGCACTTGTTGTTCTTGCACAGAACCAGGGTTTGATTACCAATAACCACATGGCGGCTCACAACTGCCCATAACTCCAGTTCCAAGGAATCCAGTGCCTTCTTACGACCTTCATAGGCACCGGGTGCCCACATGGTACATAGACATACGTTTAAAGAAACACTCATAGGCATGAAATATACAATAAAACTAAATCTAAAAAAGGAGAAAGGAACAAAGAATGTTATTCTCTAAACACAAGCTGAGTTTTCATCTTTCATTTTCCTGTTTGTACCTCTTACACACAGGGACCCCAGTATGCACCCTAGACACAGAAGCAGCTGAGGAGGAGAGTCAAGAAGAGCTTCCTCCTGCTTGGCCTGGTGTCTCCAACCCCCCCCCCCCACAAACAATATAAGCAGGTAGCTAGCAGTGGGGATCAAGCAGAGTCCTGCTCCCACCAAAGGGCAAGTGGGGAACAGGCTCCTGTCCTGGTGAACCCAAGAGTTAGCTGGACTCCACCAGGTCATCAAGTCAGCTCCTGACCCTGAAGGATTCTCCTGCTGAGTTCACAGCTTGCTGCTTGGGAACAAACATTTCAGGCTGCGGCTAAAGACATCCCATTATTATAAAAACCACAGAGGCAGGCAGCTCACGGACAGCCCCTGGGTGTGCTCCAGATAGATCTGTCCTTTCTGCAAAGCCCAGTCTTAAACCCCAAGCAAGAGCTAGACAGTTGGGAGCCCTTTGGTTGGGTAGGGCTCTAGTGGCGTTCTTGGCTCTCAGGAGGCTCCTCCTGGTCCTTAAAACAATCATTTTCCTTTCATACCTATTGTTGCCTGTGAGTTTTATTCATTAGATGCCACGGATCGTCT
The DNA here is from genome assembly GCF_964271855.1 of Acomys minous. Taxonomy (NCBI): domain Eukaryota; kingdom Metazoa; phylum Chordata; class Mammalia; order Rodentia; family Muridae; genus Acomys; species Acomys minous. The sequence continues at coordinate 44,373,812 of NC_140490.1, forward strand.
TAGTCAGGTATAGGTCCTTGGGAACGGGAGTTTGTGAAGTGTCGGTGGACAAAGATAGGTGAGGGGACAGACAGACCAACCCAGGGGAAGTTTGATCTGAGTGCACTTTGCAGGCAAGCAAGCAAGATTTTTATACACATTTTTTGAAACGGGGAGTGTTTTTGTGGTTACATTTTTTTCATACAGTTCAAAATACAGGATGCAGAGTAATAATGTTGTCATCAATCTTGAGTCACCATTCTTAAGTCATTGGCTTGGTATCAGTACGCATGTGCCTTCTTTATTAAAGGTCAGTGCTCTCTCATTATGCCAAACATCTGTGTGTCAAGACAGTTTTTTCTTAGGTCTTCTTTTTATCTGATTGTCACTATTTGGAGCTTTCTTAAACACTTTATTTGTAAGTCACAGTATAAACTATCAAGTTATGATTAATCCTTCGCCATGTTTGTTTTAACAAGTGGAGTGGAACTTGGTGGTCAACTCCGGGCCTGAATGACCCTTGGCTGCAGTCCCAAGTTAGAGCGTTTCATAGCAACATAGTCATGTTTGAAAAGTTCTGATATGAAAATAGGTCAGAAAAAACAAAACAAAACAGACAGAATGTGCCAAAACAATGAGAAAAAAGAAAGAGTGCAATCAGTTACTCCTAGCAGGAACATCAGACCCATTCCAGAAGACTCTCCCTGGCCAGGGGTCGTCGCCTCAGGTTGTGCAGTAACATTTGTCACAGAGACTCCACTGGAGGGGGAGTGACAATTAGACATGAATTAGTGTTGGCATCTGCTCTTGGGAGCTCTGATGGCCTTGATTGTCTGAAGCTTTTGCACTCTTCTGGGTATTGTTTTTTAAGTTTATTAAGTACTATTAGTATAATTGTCATCACCACCACCACCACCACCACCACCACCACTACCACCACCACTATTTGTATGATGTATATGTGTGAGTTTGGCTGCTAGGTACCATGGTGCATGTGTGGAGGTCAGAGGTCACTGTTTAGAAGATGGTTCTTCCCTACCTTGCAGAGGCAGTGTCTCTTATTCGTTGTATACTTCAGGATAGCTGGCATCTCCTGTCTCTGCCTCTCACCTCAACTTAGGCGTGCTGGAGTGACTGATGAGTTCCACACTTGGCCTTTTTACAGAGGCCCTGGGATTAAATTCAGGTCCTCAGGCTTGTGCAGAAAGCCATTACCTGTGGGCCATCACACCAGTAGCTTTCCGGACACTTTTAAATTTTATGTACTTTTATTTTATGTGCATTGTTGTTTTGGTAGCGTGTATGTCTATGTGGGAGTGTCAGATCTTGGAGTTATAGACAGTTGTGAACTGCCATGAGAGTGCTAGGATTTGAACCTGGGTCCTCTGGAAGAGCAGTGAGTGTCCTTAAGCACTGAGCCATCTCTCCAGGCCCCTTTCCTGACTCTTTTGACCAGAGGCCATCATGTCAATGTAATCACTTGCGTCTCAGTGAAGACTGACAACTCCTGTCTGACACCTGTATTCCCACACTGGCCTCCGGCTTGTACCACGAGGAGATTTTCACAGAACCAAGTAAGCTTCACTTGCCCTGCAAAGGCTTGGAGATGCTGTTGCCATGGACCCTCAGCCCATGGCATTATCCAAGATGACCTACTCACTCACCCTGATCCGAAATACTAGCAGAGGGGACTTAAGGGGAATCTGGGGTCTCTTGACAGCATCCACACATACAGGATCTAACCGAAACTCAGCTGTCATAACTGAAACCAAAACAATTACAACTGAAGAAGAGAAGGGATTCTGATGCCAGGATGAACTGGATACTGGAATTGCCTGCCAAGGACTTTAAAAGAAACCATCATGAAAATGACATTAAAGGGTAAAAACAGCGGCTAAAGAGATGACTCAGCAGTTAAGAGCACTTCCTGCTTTTGCAGAGGACCTGAGTTCCCAGCAACTACCTAGAGCAGCTCACAAATACCTGCAACTCCAACTCCAGTGCCTATGATACCCTCTTCTGGCCTCCTCATGCATCTGCATTCACGCACGCACGCACACATGCACGCATGCGCGCGCGCGCGCGCGCGCGCACACACACACACACACACACACACACACACACACACACAGAGGAAAATAGTCTTAGGGCCTGGAGATGCAGCTGTTGGTAAGTGCTTGCTAAGCATGTATGAATCCTCTAGTTCAAGCCCCAGCATTAGTGAACAGACTGTGGAGGGATACGGCTGTAATCCCAGCCCTTAGACAGTAGTGGCAAGAGTACAAGACGTTCAAGGTCAGTCTCAGTTACCTATCCAGTTTGAGGCCAGCCTAGGTTACATGAGACTCTGTCCTAAAATATAAATAAATATAAGGAAGGAAAGAAGGAAGGAAGGAAAAATAGAGATGGATGGACATAGGAAAGAAATATTTAAATCTCATACATATAACCATAATAGGCCACAAATATAAATGAGAATAGTAGAAATACGAGGCTTTTATGGGAAACATTGGAGGAAGCATTTGTTGCTGTTGTTTTGTTCTTTTGAGACAAGGATTCTCTGTGTAGCCTTGGCTGTCCTGGAGCTCACTCTGTAGACTAGGCTGACCTCAAACTCACAGAGATCCGCCTGCCTGTGCCTCCTTGAGTGCTGGGATTACAGGCCTGTGCCACCATGCTCGGCTTAAAATATTTAAAAAAGAAAATCAATAAACAAATATAGACAAGTAAACGAGGCTAAAGGAAACAAAGGTGGCTGTTGAAGCACTTGTTTTGTACATGAAGAAACAGACTTTATGAGGGAACCGTCAGCTCCACTCCTTGGAGGCAGGGGCAGCTGAGAGGAGATTTGAGCCATTTTTTTTATTTAAATAACTTTTATGTTAGTAAAGTCCTTGTAACTGTCTGACCGGCCACCTTCCCAGGGTGCTTCTCTCTGCAACAAAAAGTCACACTTGATCCAGTCTGGAGTTAAATTCATCTTCAAAGGAGGCTGAAGGTGCTCGCGCTTTTAAAATCACAGCAAAAGGCACAGAGGGCAAGGTTCTCCCTACGTTTTCAAATGAGTCATCAAAGCCTGAAAGGAAACTGCATCTGGCTTCTGTGAATAATGCAAGACACACGGTGGTCACTCTTTCTCTCCTTTTGTGGAGAAAACGCGTAGGCACCTTTCTGGGAATAAATTCACTGGAAGCCAGAAAAGCTCATCTGCCAGTGAGCACCCTAAGTAAAGGGACCCTGTGTGGTGGGGGAGGAGGGCAGCAGATGCAGGTGACGAAGCTGATCTTTGGTGAGTGAGTGAGTGCCACAGACCAGGGTTGGAACTTCAGCCCCTGCGGGAGGCTGCCACCAGTCCCAGCTTTACTCTGAGACAGGGCATTATGCACATAGATTCCCCATTGCAGGCCACTTGCTAATATAGGCTGTGGAACAGTTGGGTTCCCTTCACTCTCAGAACAACTGTCTTCGGGTGGACAGCAGTCACACAATCACTCTCAAAGCCCTTCTGCTTTTCATAATTGTCTCCCAGGTACGAGCTAATTCACAGAAGTATTCAGTTTTATACATCCTGAGCCAGGCATGGAGTCTTAGGAGGAAGAGGCAAGAGAAAAAGAAGGTCAAAGCTTTCCCCTGCTACACAGAGGAAGAAGGCCTGAGCTACTCCAGACGCCATCTCAGAAACAAAACAGGGTCGACCAGATGCCTCAGTGGGTAACGACACTGGCTGCCAAGACTGACACACAGGCACACACAGTGGAAGGAGGAATGGGTTCCACCTGTCCTCTGCCCACCACACTAATGCAGATACATACACACATAAAAATAAAAGTGAAAACAAAAGCAGTTTTTCAGATCATGCAGGTCTTATCATTTCATGCTGACTCATCCTCCTGAGGGGGTCACGAGAAGGGAAAGGAAGCGCTCTCTCTCAGATGTACTTCACACTTCCTGTTGGCTCAACTCATCTAACCAGACAGGCTCAGTGGTTACACACACCTTTAACCTTAGCCCTTGAGAAGCAGAAACAGGTGGATCTCTGTAATTTCGAGGCTAGCCTGGTCTACAGGACAGCTTATGTAGCCAGACCTCATACCAACAAACAAACAAACAAACGAGCAAGCCAGCAAACAAATCAACTAAATTGCCTGCAGGGGAAAAGTGTTTCCCTAAAGACATCTCAAGCAAGGCTGTGGAGAGCAGGCACTTTCCTAAGGCAGGAACATTTTTAACCCTCTTTCACCTCCTCCCTCTCATACCTAAATCTAAATGTATATCCCATAAGCTGGAAAACAATTCCATTTTTTTCCTTTATTGAAGATAGATTTTTTTTCCCTCATATATGTTCTGATTATAGTTTTTCCTCCCTCTGCTCCTCCCAGCTCTTCCTCACCTCACTTTCTGTCTGGATCCACTACCTGTTTGTCTCTCATCAGAAAACACACAGGCTTCTAAGGGATAATAATATAATATAAAATAAATATAATATAATATATGTAATATAATATCACAAAAGCTAAATCGTCCGAATAGGACAAAACAAACAAACAGAAGTAAAAGAGCCCAGGAAAAGCAAGAGAAACAGATATGGAAACATTCACATAGAAACACTAAATTAGAAGCCATAATACATATGCAAAGGTGGCAATAGATTACTTTTGATTCTTCTTGCTCCCACCTACACTTTTATATTATGATTTTTGTTTAAACATTAATTCATATTTATAAATAAAATTAGTGTGTGAAGTTCCAAAGTATACTAAAATTAGATATGGCAATTTTGTACATGAAAGATGTTGTGAAGTGATATAGGGTTTAACGCATCAAAAATATTGAGTGCTTACTGGAGCTTGAAATAAAATGCTTTCCAATCATAAAAGGAAGAGAATGAAAACTGATTTTTCTACTACAGATATTTTTCACAAGCATGACAGTTTAAAGACTTGAATTAATATGTTTCTCTTTTAAAACCTCCATTTCTTGACTCAAATTATTTCTTTCTATCAAGCACCAAGGTATTATGCTATTCCCTTATGAGGTTGAGTTTAAACTGAGCCTGGCCCACAGAGATGGTTCAGCAGTTCAGAGAACATCCTGCTCTTGCAGAGGCCCTGGGTTCAGCTCTCAGTGTTTACATGGTGACTCACACAGTAAGTCCAGTTTTAGAGACCTTGATGGCTTTTCTGGCTTCTGAGGGCTCCTGCATTCATTGGTGTGAGCACATATATGCAGGCATATACAAATAAAATCCCTCCCTGACACATAAACCCTATGGTACAAAAAGATAAAGGGAGGCTGGAGAGATGGCTCAGCAGTGAAGAGCACTGACTGCTTTTTCAGAGGTCCTGAGTTCAATTCCCAGCAACCACATGGTGGCTCACAGCCATCTATAATGTGACCTAATGTGCACTGTATACATAATAAATAAATAAATTAATAAATCTTTTAAAAATGATAAAGGATGAGAGGAAGGGACTTTTGCCCAGATAGTGTGCACTTGCACACCTCTGGTTCCTGTTTGCTTTCTGGCCAAGTCTAGCCTCTTGTGCTGAGCACCTCGGCAGGGTTTCCTCAGCTCATGAAGTCTGTAGTGAGAAATCACTGCGTTTCACACATATATTCATTTAGCTTTTTCCTCCAGAAGAAAGATGCTCCTAATAAAATGCTTGCTAGCTTCTTATGGTCTTATCACTTTGAGGGTTCTCAAAGTGGTGCTTCTCAGCCAGCGTATGCATCTGTAACCAAAGACATTTAAGATTACAGGAACACGGGCAGAAGCATACCATAAACACTGTTGCATCATTAAATAGAAAGACAGTGCAGATGTTTGCCTAAGGGAGCCTGAGGTCACTGGAGAGAAGGTTAAATCCCTGCCTTTCGTTTTCTAGCCTTGTTCCCTACTTCAGTCCCCAGAATCAGCTGCTCTCTGAATTTTGCATGTCTTCATTGTTCAAAAAAAAGTATTGTTTGCATGGTTTAAACTTTATACAGAGCTGGGCATGGTGCCTCATGCCTGTAATCTCAGCACTTGGGAGGCAGAGGCAAGAGGATCACTGTGAGTTTGAGGCCAGCCTGATCCAGGACAGCCAAGATAACACAGAGAAACCCTATCTCAAAAAACTTTTTAAAAAAGTGTATACAAAGTAACTTCAATTAAAATTTAAGTTTAAAATCTATGTAAGTCGTAGCCAGGCATGATGGCGTATGCCTTTAATCCTAGCACTTGTGAGTCAGAGGCAGGCAGATTGGTGTGAGTTCGAGGCCAGCCTGGTCTACAAAGTGAGTCTAGGACAGCCAAAAAAAACAAAACAAAACTCTCTAAGTTGTAATGCACCTTTTCTTTCACTTTGAAATTGCACTGTTTCTCTCTTGCTGCCTGTCTCCTCTCTCTCTCTCTCTCTCTCTCTCTCTCTCTCTCTCTCTCTCTCTCTCTCTCTCTCTCTCTCTCTCTCCCTCCCTCCCTCCCTCTCTCTCTCTCTTTACACCAGTCATGTACAGAGATTAGCATGCAAATGTCTTTGTGTGCTCTCACCAGCTATCACTGCTGCAGTACAAACATCTGTCAAGGAAGGCCTCGCAGGATGGCTTGCTGAGGATCTGACTCGGGGCCAGCAGCCAGTCTTCAAATGTGCAGACCTAACGTCCAGCCGTCTAACGTATCCATCTGCAAACGCCAATAAAGACGCCTGCATCTATTAGCTGGTTACCGGCGGTGATTTAGATGGGAACCGGCCCTTACAGGCTCACTGTGTTTGAACACTTGCTTGGCCCCCAGCTGGTGGCGCTGTTTTTGAAGACTGTGAAACCGTTTTAGGAGCCAGTCCTCGCTATGCAAGTGGGTCGCTGGGGACAGGCTGACAGTCTTTGTAGCTCAGCCCCACTTCCTGTTCGCTCTCTGCTTCCTGACTATGGCTGCAGTGCAACCAGCCCCTCATGCTGCCTTGCCGTCCCACCATGACGGGAGGAAACCCTTCTTTTTTGTTTGTTTGTTGAGACAGGGTCTCCTTACCTAGCCCTGGCTGTACTTAGATCAATTCATCTAGGCATCAAACTCACAGAGGTCTGTCTGCCTCACCTCCAGAGTGCTGGGATTAAGGATCTGCATCACCACACCAGCTGGAATCCCTTCTTAAGCTATGATCTAAAGAGTTTTCTCTTACGTTGGCTTTTGCTCATACTTGGTCACAGCAATGAGAAAATTTCTAATATGTTCAACATCTACAAACCAGGGCACACGAAATGTCACTGTAAATTAAAATTTTCTTCCTTGGGGAACATTTTTTTTGAGATATATTTTGTTTTGTTCTGTTTTATCTGCAGCAATGTTTTGTGTGTGTGTGTGTGTGTGTGTGTGTGTGTGTGTGTGTGTGTGTGTGCGCGCGCGCGCGCACCGGCACCCCCCACCCCCCACTGAATTACCTTGATCTGGGGTTGTGAGCCACCACCTGGACATTGGGAGTCGAACCTGGTTCTCTGCAAAAGCAACAAGTGCGCTTAACCAGTGAACTATCTCTCCAGCCCTAATGAGAAATGATTTTAGAGATTATTTTTATTTTATGTGCATAAGACACAAGCGTGTGTATTACAAGTGTGCAGTGCCCGTGGAGGTCAGAACAGGCTATTGGATCCCCTGGAGTCACAGACAGTTGTGAATCTTCACGTGGGTGGCGGTGGAAACCAAACTGACATCCTCTGCAGGAGTGTGTTTAGAATCACTGGCCCAGCTCTCTAGACCTGAGGCAATGATTTGGAAACAGAAGGAATTTGAACGCAAGAAATCAAAGTTGGAGTCCAAAGAAGTTAGTTTTAGTGGAGTAATCAAGAAAGTCCTGTGTGATTTGACTGGTCTTAAGAGACATTTTGTTGTTTGGAGCTCTGATAGGTGTTCCCTCCACACCCGTGATCTCCACCTACAGCTCCAGAGCAGCCCCCTCACCCTTACAAGCTCCACACAGTCTGCCCAAAGAATACCAAACCACACGTTAACTTCTGTGTGAAAAACAACGTTTTTCTTTATTCTTATCTTCTGATTATTTCCAAGGAGAAAAAGGAATTCTTATTTTATGATTTCAAAATATGATTATGTGACAGACCAGCTTTTCCACATAGTTTCTAAGTCCAGCATAAAAAAGAAGCATCTACTTTGAGGAAATGTTCCTCATCCATTTCAGTAAGACAGAAATGGTACCCAGGGCTAATGAGATGGCTCAGTGGATAGTGACCTAAGTTCAACCCCCAGGATGCACGCAGTGGAAGGAAAGAATTGACTCTTTCAACTTGTCCTCTGACTTTGATGTGTGCATTGCTGTGCATGGGTGGCCATCCACACATACAGACACAAAATAAGTAAACGAAATATAATAAGAGTTAAGAATAAAACCTGTCCCAATGTTCAGGACATTTTAGGTGACACTGTTAGACTAGGTCTTACTATGTAGCCTAGACAATCCTGGAACTCTCTTTGCTGCCTAGGATGACCTAGAACTTATGACCTTACTCAGTCATATGCAGGACTCTTTAACACATCCTACTGTGTATTTTGAGAAAACGAAAAGCCATCCACATTTTGAAGCTTCATTGTATCAAGTAGGCAATGAGTTAAGTTTAATTTGCTTGTTTATGTTTCTCCTTCTATTGAGTAGACCCGTAGAGGAACTGAGCAAGATGTCCTCAGTCATTTGCCTTACAGTATCCTAGGTCTCATTAAAATAGTCATAAAAAGGAAGACAAGATGAAACTCCGTTTATCTAATCGAAGTAACTTGGAATTAAGAGAAATGCCTGTGCATAATTGCTTGATTCTCACACCTGACAGTTCATGGGCTCCAGTGGCACCAGCTATAGTCAAGCAAAGTGCACATCCCGCCTTTTGGAAATGCAAGTCGAAACTACATTGAAACTGAACACAGTGGTCTAGGACTATAATCCTAGAATTCTGGTGGCCGAGGCAAGAGGATTGCTGTGAATTTGAAGCCATCTTGGGATGCATAATTAGAACCTGTTTTAAACCACCCCAAACAACTAAAACATTGCACGAGATCCCATCTCATCAGTCAGAAGGGCTATCAGCAAGGATGCGTGCTGTTGACGAGGTGTGCCTGGGGTCGGGTGGGGGTGGGGTTCTTGTATAAAGTTGTTGTGAAGGTAAATTAGTGCAACCAAAATGGAAATAAGTATGAACATTTCTTAAAAGGCGAAAAACAGAACTGTGGTAGGTCGAGCTCACCTACCCCTGGAGAGCTAAGTTGACAAACTACAACAAAACTTCGCTACGCACGTTTATTGCTTCTTCGTATTCAACAGCCAAAGTATCCAGTTAACGTAGATGCCCATTAACAGATGACTGCATAAAGACGTAGAGTTTTAGTCAGCTGTAAAGAAGCATGGAATTGTATTAATTTTAGGAAAATGGATGGAAAACGGATCTTCCATGAAGCTTTGAGAGGTTGGACTACCACGCCCCAGCTGTTTCTCAATAGCGCCACCCTCTGGAGGCCAGCAACCAGATCCAAAGCACTAGCCTTCGGGCTCTTTCAAGGTTTGCCTATAACATGTTGGCTATTTATGGAAGGACGGATGAAAACGTGATAACAGGAACTCAGTGTGGCATCTCCCTAGGAGCAATGGTGAGACATACAGTAACTCAGTATAGACAGAAACTTCATAGACTAGAGTACCCGAGCAGCAAAAATTGCTATAAGATTGTCTCATTCGGAGCCGAGCATGGTGGCACATGCCTTTAATCCCAGCACTCGGGAGGCAGAGGCAGGTGGATCGCTGTGAGTTTGAGGCCAGCCTGGTCTACAAAGTGAGTTCAGGATAGCCAAGGCTACATAGAGAAACCCTGTCTCGAAAAACCAAAAAAAAATTTTTTTTTTCTCATTCTGCATCGATGAGGTTTTGTCTCCTCTTTTAACAGTGCTGGTAATTGAACTTGTAGCCCTGTGAACACTGGGCACCTCTCCATCTACTGAGTGACATCCCTAGTTCTTTGATTTTTTTTTTTCTGCCTATTTTAGATACGTACTGTGTCCTGTGAGTAAAAATGAAACTCCAGCTCTCTTTTCAACTTTCCGTATCTCAGCTCTGGTTTGTTTGCTCTCCTCTCCCTTCTGCAAGAGTCTAAAGAAAACTCCACCCAGACTCTTTGAGCAATTCCTCCCCTATCATTTTCTGATTAGAAGGAACACACGACATTGTTTTCAGACACCATAAAACAGTGGCTTTGCAAAAAGTAGGACTCTCATCTCAAACACGATCTTTCAACTTATCCCCAAAGGGAGCCAACCATTGTCACTGCTAGAACTGAACCACGGCGTAAACACTTCCGTTAAGGTGGTATCTGAGGAACTTGTGTCGTTGTGGCACCTGCATGGTCTGTGACCTCCATTTTCAAAACCACAGAGACTTTGCAGTGACATTGATGATGTCCCAGGCCTGTGGTGGGAACATCAGAAATGGACCCGCTTTGCTTTCCTGGTCACCAGCACCATCTGTTCATCACTAAACTTTCCTCCAGTTTAAAGTGAATGTCAGAGCAAGGGATGAAGGGGGTCTCACAGTATGCCTCTCTGAACTGAATCGTCCAGTGTGGACACATCTCGGGATGTGCAAGAGGTGCTTGCTGTCAGACACCCACATCACCAGCTATGCCCGCGACAAATGCTTCAGTTTTGTTTCTAATATGCGTATCCTTTCCCTAGAGTGCCCTCTGCTGTCACTGTCTAACACTGCAGTCTTCCCTGTTTCTTGGCCCACACCCAGTCTGAGGAGAGATGGGAAGGAGGAAGTTACTCTCTCACTACAGCAACTGTTGGTGAAACACTCAGCAGAAATATACGCAAGTGTACAGGAAAGTGGAGGAGAAGGATCAGGAGTTCAAGGTCATCCTCAGCTACAGATGCAGAAACCTTCTGCACCCCATCAGTAGGAGAATATCGAAGAAAAATTGAGCAGAACAAAATGTAAGTGCCAGGCAGGGTGGTCCACGCCTGTATTCTCAGTCAGAGCTTTGAGGCAGGAGGATCACTTGAACATAGGAGTTTAAGGCCAGTCTCTTAAACTAGCCAGAAATGGTGGCTCCTCTTTGTAATCCCAACACCCAGGAGGCATAGGTGGAAGGGAGTCAGTTAAAGGCCAGAAGGGATAAACAAGTTATAGGCTATCTTGAACTACACAGTGAGTCCCTGTCTCAAAAAGCCTCTGTCTGTAGATAGATGGATGATTGACAGACAATATAGATAGATATTTGATAGATAATAGATAGGTATATAAGTGATAAGAAGATGCTAAAATTGGATTAAGTAATTAGATTAAATAGATTATCAGTGATAGAAGGTAAATAAATGATTGATCATGATAGTAGCCAAAAGATAGATAGATAGATAGATAGATAGATAGACAGAATTGGCAACAGAAGCAGAGGAAGACTTCTGTTATTTGAAAAGAGAGATGAAAACATCTGTGGATAGATCAGATGTTATTAAGAGAGACAGATGTACAGAACGGTTCAGGGACCCAGGGATGGAGCATCCCTGGAACTAGGAAGGTGGAGGAAAAAGATCAAGGAGCTCAAGGTCACCCTCATCATAGATAGAGCTTGTGGCCAACCTGGGTAATGTGAAACCCTGCCTTAAAAAACCCAAAGGCAAGAAACAAAACAAAGCAAACAAAAATGGTGTGGGGTCATATGTTAATGGTGGTGCTTTTTTCTGAGAGTGGGGATTCTGAAACAAAAATAAGAGGGTGGCACTGAGCAATTAGATTTGAGATCTCTCCCTCTCTCTCTCTCTCTCTCTCTCTCTCTCTCTCTCTCTCTCTCTCTCTCTCTCTCTCTCTCTCAATCAGTCAAATGGATCTGTTAAAAGCAGCAAACCGAGATAGGAAGTCAGGCTAGTCATGGTGGCATATGGTTGTAAACCCAAACCCCCCACAGTTAAGACGGGACCATCATGAGTCTGAGACCATCATGAGCCATATAGTGAGATATTGAGTGAAAAACAAGAAGAAGAAGAAGAAGAAGAAGAAGAAGAAGAAGAAGAAGAAGAAGAAGAAGAAGAAGAAGAAGAAGAAGAAGAAGAAGGAAAGAGAAGATTATTCCAGAATCCTAGAAGACGAAGATCTCATGGGCAGGAAGAGCATCTATAATGGCAAGCTTCCTCAAGTAACACTCTTTAAAAAGCCAGGGGGAGCCCATGGTCACAGGTCAGAGCGGAACAAACTCTGTTAGCAACACTGGGCTCATCTGAATAGAACGCCTCAGTGGACTGGGGGCCTGCATCATCCGAGGGAAGTGACCGTGACCTGTTAGGGAGTATGCTAGTGGCTGTTTAAGATTCTAGGTGTGGGGTACATTGATAATACACCTGGAACAAGAACGTAAGAGAGCAAAGGCTTGTTTGGGCTTACGATCTATCTAGGGCAAAGGTAGTGTCCATTGGGGTGTAGAAGAAATGGTGGCAGGTGTGAGCATCTGCTTGCGTATGCACAAATGTGTCTGCTGATTTTTGTCAACTTGACACAAGCCTAGACATATCTGGGAAGAGAGAATCTCAACTGAGAGATTATTTCAACTATTTCAGATTGGCCTGTAGCCAACTATAGGTGACTCTGTAGCGTGTTTCCTTGATTATGATCATGATCAGCAGCTGGTCCTCGGTGGACTGAAAAAGCAACCCAAGGAAGCCTTTGGGAGCAAGCCAATAATCAGTGTTTCTCTGTGGTCTCCGATTTATCTGGCCCTGGCTTCCAGCCTCGAGTTCCTAGCCTGACTTCCTCTGTTGATGGACTGTGAGCTGTATGGTAAAATAAATCCTTTCCTCCCCTAAGTTGCTTTTGGTCATTGCACTTTTATCACAGAAATAAAAACCTAACTAAGACAGTGTGCATATAAAGACAAAGACACAGTTTTTACCTGCACTGGAATGTCTTGATCTCAGTGGAGCTAGGTTTATACAAGGACTGCAACCTCCATGTCTGTTTTGTGTTCACTATTGGAACTCTTAATTGCACCTATTTGGGTTTGTTTTTGTTTTATCTGGCCACTTTAAATTGTGATTTTTTAAAAAGGCATTTATTATTATGTGTACAATGCTCTGCCTGCATGCACACCTGCAGGTCAGAAGAGGGCATCAGATTACATTATAGATGGTTGTAAGCCACTGTGTGGTGGCTGGGAATTGAACTCAGGACCTCTGGAAGAGCAGTCAGTGCCCTTAACTGCTGAGCCATCTCTCCAGGCCCTCTTTATTTTTTTTTAAATTAAACATTTTTTTATTTTTTATATATGCATTTATATTATTACACGTATATACAATAAACTACCTATGGTTAGAAGAATCGTGACACAATCAGGAATTATATAAATGTTACATTCTTAGTGTTTTGGCTATTTGTATTTGACAGCCTTGGAGAAAACATCTTTCTTATCTTGGTGCATCTAAAATTCTGAATGTAAATCAGTCTCCATCACATCTTGTCATTATCAACTTAAAACATCTATCTAGACCTAAAAACATCTTAACCCCTAAACAACTAAGCTTCACTGTAAAACTAAGCTACCTGGTCTTCAACTCCATCAGAGACTTGAGAAGGAATAAACTTGATTACCTGAGTATGCCAGGAGTGCAGGTTAGTAGCTTTCCAAATGAGAAGATGATAGAGACAGTTTTCTACCTGAATAGTCAACCAAAACTCTCGATAATGTTGGAGCATCTTCTCCAGTCTTCTGGCCCAATATATCTGACTGACATTTTAAATTGTGATTTAACCTCTTTAAATTACTAATAGGTAGGAAAGGGTACACTTGGTAGGGTTTGTTCTCAGAAGCCTTGTGTCATGCATCACATGAAAGTATGTTTTGATACAGGCTTACTTTCCACGGGTGCTGTCCCGATTCCATGTACATTTGAAGTATTGTAATCTAATCTGATATGGTCCCAGTGTGAACTGTCCCCTTCTGGGTCTCGTTTTTGAACAGCTGGTAGGGCTGTTTTGGGATGTGGTGGGACTCTTATAAAATGGCGGCTCACTGAAGGGGGTACACCACTGGGGAGTGGGATGAGGGTAACAGCCAGGCTTACTTCCTGTCTGCTCTTGGTTCTATGCCTATGGATGCGGTGAAGCCGCCCTCTGTCCTTTCCTTGCCAGGGGAGTCTGTAGCCTTTCCTACACCATGGGTCAAGATAGACCCTTAAGCTACTTCTGTCACTGCAATAAGAGAAGAAAGATACTGAGCACTAATACTGAAGAACAGGCGTGTTTTTTATAAGCCTGACCCTGTGGTCCATAGGCTTTTGGGATTGTTTGTGGTGGGAAAGTGGGAGAGTTTGGAGCTTCCAGCTACAACAGCTCTTGAACGCTGCAGGCAGAGCCTCACAAAGCATTCTAATGAGAATCTGAAGGACCAAAAACACTGAAAGAAATGTGAGCAGCGCAGGCCAAGTCCACATCTCAGAAAGGAACACAACTCTTGCAAAATTGGCCTCAAGGCCATTCCTGTGAACACTGGAGAAAAACTGGCTGCGTTCTGTCCATTTACTGGGAACACCAGAGAAACTAAATTCAAAGGCAATCGACCAAATATTGTCTGGTGGAGGAGATTTCAAGTCACAACGGTGTTTAGCCTGTGCGTAGCTGCTCCTCTACACTACTCTTAAGCAGGTCTACAGTGAAAGGAGCAGAAAGAACTGAAAGAAAAGCCTATGTAGTTTGCGGGGTGGGTGGGGGAAAGGAGCACAAACAGCTTTAAAGTTACAAACTCACAGGTGCTGAGAAAGTAGCACCATGGGGTAATTCCATTTTAACTTGTGTGTGTGTGTGTGCGCGCGCGCGTACATGCACATGAGTGAACATGTGTGCAGGTCTGTTAGGAAGCTTCTGAAGTAGTAGGCTTCCATATGACTTTTTCAAAACATCTTTAGTGTTATTTACTCCTCCTTTCTCTACCCTGCCCCCTGCTCCCCCACTCTAATTTAACCTTTCCTTTATATCCATTATTCTCCTTACCCTTTTATCCAGTGCCTTCTATCACTCCTCTGTTGAAAGCCAACGCCCCCCCCCCCCCGCCCCCCAACAAATGCTCCTACTTGACACTGGAAGCTAACAAATAAAACCTCCCGTGCCCAGAATCAGTTGTCTCTTTTGGAGTTGTTGGCAAGTAAGGTCCCATAAACCCCCAAATAGTTCAGCGTACTGCCCATGCTCTTGGTTGCCCTCCAGAACTTGGCGATATGACCCTATTGCTGGTTGTGCATGAGTGTGTATGCCTTTATCCCAGCACAGGTGGGTCTCTGTGAATTTAAGCCCTGGAGTACACAGTGAGTTCCAGGCCAGCCAGTGCTACTTAGAAAGACGCTGTCTCAAAAAACAAGATGCCACATGCACAAGTCATAGGACATGGAGAATCAAGCCGGTACTGACCTGGATAGCTTTCACAGCGTTGGAAGGTCTTAGGAATGGCAGTGGAGGGGGAAAGTGATCATCAGTCTTCCTCAACTGGTGATACATGCAAGCTACAACAACGACAGGCCTGGCACGGCATGCCCAACCAGTTTCTGATTGAATTTAAGTCCCAATCCACAGACGAAACCCATCCATGTTGCCATTATCAGGCTAAAAACCTGTATATAGAGTGACCATGGATCCGTGGGGGAAGACCTCCTACTACTATTCTGCTAAATGGCCCCAGTATTAAACCAACTTGTCAGGACTTATTGTTACATTCATATGTCAATGCGGCCCTGAGCCCTTGTCAGATAAGCTATTTGCAGTAGATGGTAATTGACACAGAGACCCATAACTGGCCAAAGCACGGAGAATAAGAAAGTGCAGAGTGCTTAGCCCTAAACGGAACCCATATTCCACACCTTCTCCTCCAGAGGCTCATGGATCCTCACAGAAGAGAGGCAGAAAGGGAAGAGAGGCAGTAGAGGACAACAAGGAAACAGAATCTTCTGGACACAGCAGGCCACCTGCACATGGGAACTCACATGGGCTGTGGCAGATTGCACAAGATCTCAATCCAGACCAATATTTCAGCATGAAGATCAGAGCTGGGCACACAATGCCATCCTTAGCTGTGGCACTGTTGACGATTGGTGGCTGCTGGGAAAGAGAGAGACACGTTCGTTGACCACCCTTGGTAAGTAGACCATACTTCACTGGAAGATTCTGCATCCAAGAATGTATGGGCAGCACAATTGGTCTTAATGGGCTAAAGCAAAGACAAAAACAAACAACCCCCCCACATATTGGGTGGACAGGGAAGGAAGAGTGGATATTTGGGAAGAATCAGGGAGGAGTAACTATGATAAAAATGTGTTGTTCAAACTTCTCGAAGAATAAATTCTTTAAAAAAAAAAAGTGAACAGGAACATTAAAGACAAACCTCTTGGACCATACAAAACATCCAGATAGGCCAAGATACTGCTCATCAAAGATTCTAAATTGGGAAAATGCAAATTGATTTGAAGTGAGCACATCTAAGCTGAGAATGTGGCCAGAAGGATCCCAAGTTAATAGAAGCTACCAAGGAGGAGGGGTCCTCTTAAGGCTCATCCACTGATGGGCAGAGATACCACTTGCCTGGGATGACACCTAGTGCTGGCCACAGACCTAAGCAAGCACCATCCACATGGTATGGGATTTTTCAGATTGCAAATGCAAGAGTTAAGGGTGGCCTGCAGGCTCGCATCAAGATTTCGGAGAGGCAACGGACAGACGTTGTATGGCTGGGTGGGGTTCCCTGTGAAGAGGCCCATGAGAAGTCACAGCAGAAAGCTGTGAAAGGGGCGCCTATGGAGCAATTCCACCCTGAGAGTGTTGATGCGGTTGTTCACATCATAGTAATGGGCAGATGTCACTTATTTTTAGTGTGTTTCCTTTACTTTCCACTAAACCTCAATATATGAGGAAGATGAAGAGAAAATAATGGAGAGCCGGTCTGATGAAGCAGAGGGGAGATAAAAGATGGATGTTTAGGACAGAGCTTGGCAGGACAATGTGCAGAGTTGAGAGAAAGTATGGAGAAGAAGGATGAGAGGTTGAATTAAACCAGACAATGGATGTGGACAGGGCCCTTTGTCTCCTGGGAGCTCAGAAAGAACGTAAAGTAGGAATGTGGATTTCCAAAATTATCTACATAGAAATCTTCTACCAGGAACCAATCTGCAAGCTTACAGACCAGAGAAGCATTGGTGCAGCAGTCTCATGAGCTGCATAGCCAGATGTCAGACAGTGGGGACATGGACAGCACAGGAGGGTATGGGAAAAACAGGCCACATAGCCATCTGACTAGATGTCACCTAAAACCGGGCAAAATCAAGATAGTCTCTCATTAGAGGTGAACAGCATTCACTATGTTTCATTCTATAAAGTGTAGGTGAGAGGCAGCCACATCAACTAGAAGAGCATTCTAGAGCTTTAGCCCAAGCAGAGAACCTCATTACGGGCCATGACTGAGGGTTTCAGGGTTCTGGGCCTGGCCCAGGTGATGGCATGGGCAGGACAGATACAGGCCTCCAGGGAGGGCATTGCATGGGATGTTTGTGCAGTCTCTGCAGACACTTCCTGTGTTACTGGGCAGGCCTGTGTGACACAGCCCACAGTAGCCACCTGTGGTCACACACTGCAAGTTATATTCTGGCCCCTGCTCTAGTCAGAGAGGAAGGCAGACTGTGGACAGTTTCACTGCCCTGTCTCCCAGGCTCAGGTAGGAGGCGCTGGGGGCTCAGCTGGCATCAAGGTGAGTAGAGGCTCCTGGTGTAGGTGTTCCCTATACTTGTCCTGAAAGTGCAGGTTGAGACAATCCCACCTCTGTGGGGGATGAAACAGTTGGTGGCATGTGAAGCCTCTTGGCTCCCTGGTGTCTCTGCACACGGTTCTGCAAAGTGACACAGATGGCAAGGGGAGACAAGGAGAGAAGACATTGAGCCACAGACGTGGGTGGGCTCCTCACAGGGCTGGCTCATCCCAAAACCCCCCTGGACTTCTATGCCCCGCCCCTTCCGGAAACTGCACTGAGGCTGACCCTCCCTCTCCTCCATCACTGCAAGACAGACAGACACCATGGTGGTGAACGGCATGTGCATAAACTGGGGTTCACCTATTTGGGAAGGAGCCGTTAGCAACAGAGGAGGAACTCCAGTAGGAAAATTATTTTCTTGGCAGGGGTAAAGCCAAGGTTTATTACTAGGGAAACAATGACTGGGCAGATGGAATAGCTTTTGGAAGACTTCCTGGTGGGCAAGAGCCAAGGTGTAAGGCACCTGTTCCTTGGCCTATGCCGGAAAGGTCTATCTGGGCAGAACTGCCTGATTGCTCCTTGTCTTCAGTTCCCCTGTACACGAATGGAGGCTTGTTCTCCTTGAGGTTGGTGGGGTGGCCATAGCCTGATCCTTTCTTTGTTCCTTGACCTGGGTCACAGGCTCTATGGACAACGCCTCTCTGATGTTTGTTTTTAATTCCTCTGTACTTGATTGGATAGTCCTGCTCCTCGGGGCACCTATGTTGACAGCATCCTGTCCCACTCTTCGTTCTAATTTGATCTTGGTCACAGGCTGTTTTGGTAGCTGTGCCTAATTGCTGCTTGTCTTCAATTCCTTTGTACCTCCATGGCTGGTGGTTCCCTTTGGGAGTAGAGGGTTGGTCAAAGCCCGTTCCTCTCTTAACTTGTTTCTGATACTGGTTACAGGCTCTCTGGGCCTGTTTGTCTCTGGTTTGCCAGTACAGAAATGGATTGTTGTGCCCCTCAGGGCTGGTGTTATCACAGCTCTTTTTCTCTGGTTGGTTACTCTTTGGGTCATAGCGACCCTCAGAGGAGCAGGAGCAGCTGCCCGGCTGAGGTGCCGGTGGGTCCACATGACACCCTTTTGTCTTTGATGGGTCCTCCGCACTAAGGTTCAGCCAGTTCACCAGGACCTGTGTCACAGCCCTCAGGAGACACTGTACTTCAGCCGCCATGCTGCAGAAGAGCCTTTCTCTTGTGACTGCCTCCTCTGTCTGCACAGGAGATGGTGGAGGGCTCTCACTCTTCAGACGGTCCCCCTGCCCCTTGTGTTTTGTGCTGATGTTTACATATTGTGTAAAATTCTGTGTGATTTTCTTTATGTAGGTTTCTGAAGGCTGTCCTTTTGCTGCTATTTCAAGGGAGGACTGACTATCTGTCGTGGCTGTATGCTTGAGCTGGGTGTAGCTTGGGTTGAAGGAGCTCACTCTCCCAAGCCTTTCTCCCTGGCCTATGTCTCCAGCTCTCATAAAACTATTCCTCTCTTCATCGGGATGAAACGCCTTGTGTGTGTTGTCTTTTGGCCCTCTGAACTCCCGAGGCTTCATGCTCTGATCTCTCCCTGTGAAGACATTACCTAGGCCAAGGGAGGTCTTGGCGATTGGCAACGATTGCTGTGAAGGCATGCTGACCGCAGCGGGGTGCATCAAACTGGGGCCATCTGGATGATGGTCCACAAGCCTGGCCTCTGGCTGCCTGCTTGATCTGAAGTCAGTCTCGCTACACATGTGTGGGTTTAAAGCGAAGTCTCCTGAGTTGTGTAGAATAGGTGTGTGGAAACGGCCTGGGCTTCTGTTGGTCTCTCCATATGCCAAGTCTCTGAGATTGATATTGATGCCTTGGCTACTGGGAATCTCCCTGGATCCCTGATTCACTTTCCATGAAGGATGTGCCTTTTTTGTCACATCTGACCTGCTAGGTTGTTCGGCTATTGGAGGTGGGACACATTTTTGAGGGTCTACCACTGTCCCACTCCAGCAGGGATGCCTTGAGGTCACATTCTCAAACCTCTTACATGGCGCGTGCTTGGCCATTCTTGGCCTGACAGTTGGTTGCAGGCTGCCTCTTCCAGTCCCAAGGATAGTCCTGATGGGCTGGCTTTTTGCCTGGAAGCAGAAAGCACGGGTCTTAGCACTCAGGTATCTCTGTTGTGCATCTGGATAGGCCTTTGAGGGGCTGTGCCTGTCAGCAGGTGGAAGAGCTCTTTGAGGAACCTCTGAAGGTGTTGACAGAGGACTCTGCAGCCTGGCCACTGATAAAGTTTCTACCCTTGTCCCTCCTGGATCTTGGTGATGTAAATTTTCCAGCATCATGGCAGCTTTGGAATAATACTCAGCCTTGGAATCCCAGGTTGGTGAGGAGGGAAATGCAGGTTTGGGAAGGGGTAAGGCTGGGATGAGATCCCTTGACTTAAGAGTCTGCAGATATGGTTTCGGGTGTTTCACTGGGATCTGCTTGATGTTTGAGTGCAGCTTCATCTGAGTCTTTGGGTCAAGGACAGAAAGGTCCTGGGTTGCGTTCACATAGGACAAGTCACACTTCTTTATTGCAGGATTTCTGGGTTCCAGCCTCTTCCCAGGGGTGTCCCATAAAGTGCAAGGCAGGTCTTTGGCCCCAACACTAAGGCTCACCTTGAGGGGTTCACATAGGTTAGGTTTTTCTGGGCCCTTCTTTAAGAGTAAGCCCGAGGGCACAGATCCCATCGTATGACTCAACTTGTGGCTTTTGCAGTTGAGGGTGGAGGGCTGAGCAGGCTGGGAGAGGTCAGGCCTGTCCTTGTACTCACAAGGACTGTGTGCTGGGAACTGTCCCTGAAGTTGCCTCGGTTTCCTGGATGGGAGGAATCTGAAGGGGGTTCCTCGTTCTCTCATCTTAGTCCCCTTGTCTCCATTCTGTGGCTCTTCCTGGTACTGGGGAACCTGACAGGGCTCAGGAAGGATGGCGGCTGACCTAATGCCTTTACTGGGTGGAGGTCCCCCGGGCAAGTTGTCAGTGGGCTGGCTGGTGGCTACTTGACATTTTGGGACATTGTAATCTATAGTTTCTCTCCAACCCAGTCCCTGCCACCAGGGCTGGTTTTCAGCCTGTGTCCCTGTCTCAGTGGTAGCACGTGCTCTTCCACAGGTCCTACTTTTGGATGAAGACAGTGTTAGGTGTGGTGTAGCGCTTAGTAGGTTGTCCAATTCCTGGACCTCTGTCACACCTGCCAAGCTCGGTGTCACAGGTGGATGGGGCAATGACTGTGCCTGGGAAAGCTGTGGAGGACCTTGACGCAGAGGAAGAGCTGGTAAAGGGTCACCCGTAGCAGTGAACCTCACAGTCTTAAGTCCTACAGAGGACTGCTTTCTGGAGATCCAGGCTACAGCCACCATTGAATCAGAGAGCATAGATGAAATGCCCCAGAGAATCCGGCTAAATTTCTGCTGTATAAGATCCTCTAAGACCCTGAGGCAGGACAACAGCTCAGAGAGGGGAAGCTGATCCAGTTTCTCATTGGAGTTCCAAAAGTGGTGTGGCATGGAGTCCAATAAAGGATGCTTGGTGGGGCTGCAGAAGACAGGAGGGAAAAACATCAGCCCCAAGCAGATGGTCAAGAGGCCCATCAGTCTGTGTAAATGTGGCACCTGTATCCCATAGCCCTCCACTACCTCCATAACCTGTATTCTTTAGTGTTAGATCTAGCAGGGCCGTATTCCAATCCCACACTGCCTAGTATCTCCTGTAGGAGCCCATGGCCATGAGCTCACAGTCGGCTAGGAGTAATTTCACAAGACAGAGATTTCTTACATTTCCGTTGGCTGTGATGGATTCTGGGCCTCTTGCACATTTTTTCTGCAGTGTCTACAACCTGGAAATAGTTATGTAAGATGAGGACAAGGACAGAGATCACATAGGAGTGAGGCACCTCTCTTAAGACCACTCGTTCTAGGACTCTAATGCCCAACTACCATAGTCCAATGAAACAGAGCCCTGAAAGTGCACAGATGGGATGGAGGGACCATTTACACTTTCCTTGCTCCTCCTTCAACCCCTGTCATTCCTCATACAACACCGTGAGGGACACAGGTTACGTCATCTGAAAGAAATGAAGCTGGGAGAATTGAAGCTGCCTGTCCTAGGTGACCCTGCGTGTCCCCCACACAGGGGCACAGCTTCAGTCCACTGCCTTGAACACCTCCCATGGGCAGCACCACTCCCAGGGCAAACACAGCTTTATTATGTCACAAAACCTGAGGTTTTTCCCTGATGCTGACTTGCTGCCCAGCAGCCCCTCTTCCTTCTTGGTGCTCTGCATCTCATGTCCTCAGAAGCCTGGCTCTCCTCATGGCTCTCCTCATTGAGGGGCAGGGCTGATGGAATCGTCTCCATAGGAAGCAGAGGCCTACCTTTCACAGCAGCAGTTCTCTTCCTGGTCTTGCTCTGTCTCTTCTTCACCTGACAGTGAGAAACAACAAGATGAGTTGGCTCCTTCTTCCTCTCTCTGCATGGCAGGGTGTCTGCCCTCTGTGGTCAAGGATAACAGGAAATCCCCGTTTCCCAGAGAGCTTTCTCTCATCCATCCTTGACTCATTGTACTGTGTATAAACACATTTCCACTTGGCCTTGTTGGAAAAACAGAAGGGACTGTCTGTGCTGCACTTACCGTCCACAGTCAGTGTTCCTCAGACAGGATCCTGCCCAAGGCTGAGCTCTGCAGCCGCCACTGAACTGTCAGGTGAGATCTGCTTCCTCAGACCAGAGGAGACCGGAGCCCTGATCTGAGGCCCTTGGTCTCATTACTCCCTTCACATCAGCTCACCACAAAGAAAAACGTGTGCCTGAGCAGAGGGCAGAGCTTGTCTTGTGTCCCCACCGTCTCAGAAATGCAGTGTGCTCACAGATCCATGGTCTTTCTTAGTGGCCACTCTGCCACCCTGTACAGATGGTCTGGGAGCTTCAAGGCAGACACCTCAGGGCCAATCTCCCCTCTGCCCTGCCTGCCATCTCCTGCAGATGAGGTGTTGTTCTTTCTGGAGATTTCCTCTCACCTGTCTCCCTACTTGACTCCCTACAAGTATGAAAGTTACAGTGATGACCAACACTGCACATTCCTTTGTGTCTCAGCCACGGCTTCCCTTACCTTTGGGGTGCTCCCTTTGCTCCCAGGTGTTGGTGACACTGAGTGATTCTTCAGGAGTGGGATTAGTAGGAAGAAGAGCCCCACTCCGCACAGAATGCTGAAGGTCATGTCCACTACCATGAACATGAAGCTGGGGCTCACCCATGAATCACTAAAGCTGTGCAGCAGAATGAGGAAATTCTCCATCTTCTGCATCTCAGTGCAGATCTCAGGCTACTGAGTCCTGGGAGTGCAGTGTGAGGCTTGTCAAGAGGGCTCAGGCCACCTCACACAGCTGTGGCCTCCTCATCACAAAGGGCTCCTGGCAGGAGTGTGTGTGTGTGTGTGTGTGTGTGTGTGTGTGTGTGTGTGTGTGTGCATGTGTGCCACACCCTCTCCCCAGCCTGCAGCCCAGCTGACTTTCCTGCCTCCTGGCTCTCCCTGCTCCTTCCTTCCAGACCCTGCTCCTGCAGCAGTCAGAGATAGACCTCTGTTTTGTTCCTTCTCCTGAGCCCCATAATATCTCTGCCTCCTGAAAGATGTCTGCTTGAGTCCACAAGGTTCATAGTTTTCAACAAAGTGGGCCTCTCTGTGGAACTCCAGTTGTTTCTTAGCGATTGTGGCTTTCGGGTCTGTAGATCCACATCTGTTTATTATGAGTCAAGGCTTGCCTCAACTCAGACATGAAACCTCCACTTATCTCACACTTATTTAGCTTGTCCATTTTTTTTTTTTTTTTTTTTTTTTTGTCTTTTGAGACAGGGTTTCTCTGCGTAGCCTTGGCTGTCCTGGACTCGCTTTGTAGACCAGGCTGGCCTCGAACTCACAGCGATCCGCCTGCCTCTGCCTCCCGAGTGCTGGGACTAAAGGCGTGCGCCACCACGCCCGGCTGCTTGTCCATTTTTAATAAAATCTGAAATAATATTAATTTCATTGTCCTTAGTTATGGAATGCTGAAAAAAAAATAAAAATTTGTACTTTACTGTAGAAATGCATGTGCCTAATTACCATGAAATAAACCTTTGTTATTTTTAGTGTTTCATATTTGTTTCTTTTCTTTACATGCTTATCTTTAATTAGCATAAGATCATGTGATTCATTAAGGTCCTTTTTTGTTCCTAACTGTGTTGCTCTTGTGAGTAGTGCCACAGGCAGCACGGGTGTGCAGGCATCTCCTTGGCAGATGTAGGCAGCATGCTTGGAACCCACGCTCAGGAAGGGCAGTCCAGAGCCTGTGGTTCGTCTGTTTATTTGTTCTGTTTCTTTGAACTTCCGTTTCTATCACGATGGGGCTGCTCCAGTTCACACAGCCAATAGCAGTTGCCGAGGGGTCCTTTTCTCCACATCTTTCCTAGCATCTCTCACTTGTCTTCATCTTAGCCACTGTGGTTTAGGTGAGATGGAATCTCAAAATGGCTTTGGCTTGAATATCCCAAAGGCTAAGGATGTTGAGGGCTTTGTAAAATATTTACTGGTCTCTGTGTGTTTCTTTTTGAAACTGTTTAGTTCATTAGCTCCTCTATTGACCAGCTTTTAATATCTGCAACTCTCTGTACATTCCAGATGGTAAGACCCTGCAGGAATGTGGCCGGGAGTGATCTATCCCGTGACCGAGGCTGCCTGTTCCCTCTAACGGGAGCATGTATACTGCTGTGCAGAGCTTTTTCATTTCATGTGGTCTCATTTGTCAACTTATGGGCCTCTTTCCGGCACTATTAGTGCTCTAGCCAGACAGTTCTTGCCCATGCCTGTGTACAAAGTGCTTTCCTTCCTCTTCCTTCACAGCTTCAGCTTCCAGGGTTTAAATTCAGGTCTTTTGTCTAGTTTGAGCTGATTTTTGTACAGTGTGAGAGAGGTAGGTCTATTTGTATTCTTCTTCCTGTGGATGTCCTGTTTTACCAGTGTCATTTATTGCAACAACTAACTGTTTATTGCAAGGTTCTTTTTTTTTTCCAGTGTGTGTCTATATTCCACTGTATAGTTGGTGAAAGACTGAAGAAAAAAAGTCACAGATGCTGACATTTGCACAAAATATTCTTGCCCTTCTCTGTGGCACCCACAGACCTGCCTCTTGGGCAACATGGGGCCTTTTGTCAGCTTGTCCTTGTCTAGACGGCTCTTGACCACATCCTGTAGACTCTTTGCCCTGACAACCTGCAGTGGTAAGCCAGCCTTGTGCTAGTGATGGTGGGGAGGGACTTTGCAGTGCCTTTATTGGACCAAGCAGCAACAAGAGTTCTTGACGTTTTGTAGAAGTATGAGGTACCAGGCAGCATCAGCCAGTGTGGAACAGGCTGTGGAGGGAGATGAACCTTTTCCTCTCCAGAGGTCAAACGAATACCAGTGGCTCCCTGTTCTTTCTTCAACAAGATCTTGGCATTGGCCAGAGGGGCATCTTGGGGAACACTTACAGTAGTGGGGGGCTGATAGTTGAAAACACTCCTTTTAACCTTTTTTTTTTCATCTTCACAGTGCAGGTCACCCATGCTGTCTGTCCTCACAGGTTCTCCATAAAACCTGCCAGAGCAGAGTGAGACGGTGTCTCAGCGGAGCCCTGAGAAGTGAGTGAACATCTGTGCCTCACACCGGACAGGGTCCCCTGAGGAGGGCAGTGTCCCTATATGTCCTGTCCCAGGTTACTGCTAATGTAAATGTGGGAACTCGGGGTCATCCACGTGGACCATCTCTCCCCGGTATCACAAAGACACAGTTTACAACATACTTTAATACTGAAGAACGGAAGTAGAAACTCAACAGGGTTTACATAAATTGGTGTTCAGAACACTTTAAGGCATGGCTACATGAAGTCCAAATCTAAAGACTCAACAGAATGACAGTCTGATACCCAACACAGCAAATGTGGTGAGCAGCTAGGCTTAGACTAGACAAGACAGCAGAAGACAGAAGCCATTCCTAAAGGCCGCATGCTTCAGGTTCCAGCATGTACCAAAAGCCTCAGTGTTACAGAAAATGTTAAGGGGAAGGGGCAGAGACTGGACACATGGGACTGACCACAGAGCCCAGCCACAGACCCACCTACATGTCTAAACAATCCACATGGAAGCCATACAGGTCACAGGAGGACTCCACACAGCCTCACGCCTTATGACAGGGAAGCCCGAGACACAACCACACAGGGAAGATGACCCGTGGACACCAGAGCTCTGATGTGAAAGCCCAGAAGCTGGAGGCGGGCTGGAGTGGATCCCCTGTAGGCCACTAGAGGGAGCACGACCCTGCCACACCCCAGGAGCCCAGAGCTGGGCGATGACAAATCTCTGTTCTAAGGGGTTGTCTTCCTTGCTCTGACAGCACAGGAATTGGTTCACGGGAGTGTGCTCTGGCCTTCCCACTTCCTTGACCACATTTGCCTCTCTCTCCTACTGTATGAGGGGTCTATCTGGAAGCTGAATCTTTCCCAGACCCAGGCTGGGTTGCAGTTTGCAGCTCCAGTGTATCTGGGAGCACTGCTCTGGACTCCTCAACTCCTGGGACTCATGAGGAGGAAGTGTGAGGAAGAGGAAGAGACAGGATTTTTTTTTTTTTGGAGGTGGTGTGATGGCTGTTTTGGTTGTCAAGCTGACTACGTCTGGAATTAACTAAAACCCAAAAATGTCTGGGCACACCTGTGAGGAATTTTTGTTTAATTAAATTATTTGACAATGGGCAGCTCAGGCTTCATGTGGGTCCTCTAGTAAGGGGAGTGGGGGCTGTCTCTGACATGGACTCTGTTGCCTGCTTTTTGATCATTTCCCACTGCTGGGACTGCCTTGCCAGGCCGCAGGGGAGAAGGATTTGCTCAGTCCTGATGCGATTGATGCGCTGCGCTGGGTGGGTGGAGGGGTCTCCTTTTCTGAGGAACAGGGGAGAGGTCATGGGGGAAGAGGGAGGGAGGGTGGGACTGGGAGGAGAGAAGCATGCTGAGTGTCTTCAGGGGTGCATGATATGGGACGGAGGGGGGTCTAGCTGGGATGCACTGTATGTGCAGCTACAATGGAGAACGGCCCAGCAGGGTCTAATGTCTAATTGTGGACATGGACACTCCCACTATGTGTCACCTATGCACTGCTAGGTGTCAGGCCTTGCCAGGCATCTCACAGCTACCACCCACATGCACTGTTTTAACTCTATCAGTCCCTGCTGGACTCAGGATAACTCATAGCCCAAGATTGCGTGGGCACAGGGGTGTGCTTGATGGTTGGGGCAGCGTATTGTGACCTTGGGGATGCTGGCAGCTCAGAGCATGGATATTGGCAGTGTCATCATAAATTTTTCTCAAGTTTCTGTGTGGCCCACAGTGCAGCAGGCTGTGTGGTGAACAGCAGGGATGCTTGACACTTCATCCGTTCGCAGCTCTTCAACCCAGAAAAATTTCACATGACCCAGGTCTATCTAGCATAAAGATGTTAGTTAAATGTGCACTGATAGTAAATCATTGATTTATTTTAAGACAGTATTGTGTATGTATCACTTTACCATTTATTCACACTATTGAGATGGAATTATTTATTCATCTTTGCATAAGACATTAAACCTTGGCTGAATGGTTTAATGTGGAGCCTCTTCAATGTTTTCCAGAGTTAATCGATACTTTAATTTCATAATTGCCAATGCTGAGAAAAATTTCCACCTTAATCTCTATCCAGAACTTTAAACCCTCACAGCGGCTGCATACTACATATCCTGCATATCAACTATTTACATTACGATTCATAACAGTAGCAAAATTACAGTTATGAAGTAGCAATGAAATAATTTTATGGTTGGGAATCACCACACACACACACACAGTATTATAAGGTTACAGCATTAGGAAAGTTGAGAATCACTGCTCTAGCCAAATTTCATTCAACGTTTTAAAAAAATGAAACTCGAGCTTTAAATCGATGTCTCTTGATTTAAAAGCAGGCAGTTGGTGTGTCTTTACTTCAGTGGGGCACAGCTTACAGGCTTACAAACACAGCATGGCATTTCAGAACAAAGATGTAAAGAACACATTCCTGGAACTGTGTGCAGGCCCCTTGGGGTGTCTGTTTTCCATCATAAAATCATCGGTAGCTGAAAATACTCATGTGACCATTTCTCACCCTGTGCTTATGGTAACTTCTGTAAAACTTTGAAGATACCCGCACCGGCTAGGTTTGTGTCACTTTGACACCAGCTGGAGTCATCAGAGAGGAAGGAGCCTCAGTTGAGGAAAGGCCTCCATGAGACCCAGCTGTAAGGCATTTTCTCAATTAGTGATCAGTGGGGGAGGGCCCAGCCCACTGTGGGTGGAGCCATCCCTAGGCTGGTGGTCCTGGGTTCTATAAGGAAGCAGGCTGAGGAAGCCATGGGAGCAAGCATCCCTTCATAGCCTCTGCATCAACTCCTGCCTCCAAGTTCCTGCCCTGTTTGAGTTCTGGTCCCGTCTTCCTTCAGTGATGAGCAGCAATGTGGTAGTATAAGCTGAATAAACCCCTTCCTTTTCAACTTGCCTTCTGGTTATGGTGTTTCGTTGCAGCAATAGAAAACCCTAACTAAGACAGTACATTTAATCAGTGGTGCATCACAATTGCTTCCTTGAAGTAACATGTTAAAATTGATGGGTTTGGGGGGCTGTAGTGATGGCTCCGTGGTTAAAGGCATTTGTGCGTACAGCGGACCTACGTTCAATTCCCAACAGCTACATGATAGATCATAGCTGTTTCATAATTCCACTTGAGATATCTGGCACTGTCTTCTTACCTCCCACAGACATATAGGTAAGCAAAACACTCATACGCATAAAATAAATTTAAAATAAATTTTAAATCAATGAGTTTATTTATTCTTTTCTCATACCATACATTTAGACCACAGTTTCCCCCAGTATCTGGCAACACAGTTTCAAGAGCCATAGCCATTATGGAAAAAGAAAAAAGAAAAAAGATGTTTGTTCAGTCAAAAATATAACAAGATCACCTTTCAGTTCACTTCAGCTATGTAGCAGTAAGTTTCTAAAACTGGTCTCTGTGTTTGCAGAGGGTTGGAAACAAATGATTGGTGACCACACAGCTTCACACAAAGTTACTTATTTTGATAATGTCCTGCTATATCACTCTTTTAAAATCCCCAGAGAGATTAGATAAAATTATGGGTCCATTAAGCAGCAACTGGATATTTTAAAATGAATATTCAAATAAGAATATTTAATAAGAAAAGATAAAGGAGTAAACCCACAGATAGAGATCTGGCAGCAAAACAGGAAATGCATAAAGCCTACCAAGAAATTCAAGACTGATTCAAAGTGGATGAAAGTATTTTCAGGTGGAACAAAGGAGAAACAGTATATGGGATGTCTTGTGGGGGAAGGTTTCCAAGTCTAAGAAACAGAACTGTCTGTTTTAGAGTGACCCATCACACACTCAGTGCAGAGACTGGAAAAGTCGCACTGCTTCCTGAGGGACATGGCAGACAAGAAACTGTTCACTTGCTGGGTGGGTCTTTGTTTAGTGCTCCATCCAGGGATAAACAGGATTGAAGATACATCTGTCTTCAAGGAGCTGCCAGGGTTTCTCTGTGTAGCCTTAGCTGTCCTGGACTTGATTTGTAGACCAGGCTGACCTCAAACTCAGAGATCCACCTGCCTTCTGCCTCCGGAGTGTTGTGAGTACAGGTGTTTGCCGCCGCACGGAAAAAAAACAAAAAACAAAACAAAACAAAACACACAAAAAAAACCTCATAATGAGGAATATTCTTCGGATTTTATAATGCTGGATACCACAAGGAGGTGCTATAAGTCATGACGTTTTATGATATAAACTTAGAATTTTCT
Organism: Acomys minous; assembly: GCF_964271855.1. Lineage (NCBI taxonomy): Eukaryota > Metazoa > Chordata > Mammalia > Rodentia > Muridae > Acomys > Acomys minous. The sequence goes on from NC_140490.1 coordinate 44,403,466, forward strand.
AAGAAATGGTTTTTAACATAGATTGGTTGTACGCATTAAGAGAGAGAAAGGGGCTCTCGGGAAGACAGCGCACACTACACTACGGCTCCTTACGGGAGAGCACTTTTCCTTTAGACCATCAGGTCCTTGAAAACAGATGTATCTTCAGTCCTGTTCATGCTTGGACGGAGCAGCTAACAATGACCCAGCCAGCAAGTAAATAGTTTCTTGACTGCCATGCCCATCAAGGAAGAGAGCAAAGAGCTGGAGGCAAACCTGAACTCCGACCTTCAGAAAGTCAGTCTAGGTTTTTTGTTTGTTTGTTTTGTTTTTTGTTTTTTTTTTAACAAGTGGAATGGGGACTGGAGAAGGAAGAAGTGCCACCATGAGCTCTGTGGACAGAAAGCATTAGGGTAGGGGAGGCGGGCATGAGCAGGCACCGCCATAGAAACAAGTCACAAGCAATGCCCTTCCTGGGTCTCCTTAGTGCAAGGTATAGGTCACATGACTTCAACCTGACCAATCAGGAGATCCCACCCTGCTTGGCTAGCCCGATTGGCTAGGTTCTGTGCATGTGACCAATTAGGTCACAGTTGGAAGTTCGAGGTGGGTAGTAAGACAGTTGGTGTTCATCTTGTTTTATTGAAGACAGACTTTTCAGTACAAGGACGCCAGTGGCAGAAGCAGTGTGCAAAACCACAAATCTGGGAGAGGTGCTTTCTGGTTTCCTCATCTAACACCCAGGTACAGACTTGCCAGTCAGTTCCCCTTTGCCATTACACTGTTGTCACGGATCCTTCATTCTGTTTGGGGGTTTGTCTAACTGCTTTAGATCAGACTGTGCTACATAGAGAAACCCTGTCAAAAGGATGGGGTTTTAAAGTGGCAGTGGTAAGGGTTTTAAAGTGGCAGTTCGTGATGGCTCAGGCATGGGTGCTCCCTCCCTCCCTCTCTCCCCTTCCCCCGTCTCCTCTCACTATCTCTCCCTCCCTTTCCTCTTTCTTTCTCTTTTCAGCATTCCACCCACTAGACACTACATAGGATAGAAGGCAGGAGATATGTTGTGACCCTGGCTAGTTGCACATAACATAATCATTACAGCTCCTGAGAATGTCAGCACTCATGGCTGAGCTCGTGATTTTACCATGAATTCTGTTTATAGACGGTCTTATTCATCAGGCTGCGTGTTTAGACCCATCCCTGGGTTGATGAGTCCTAGCGGAGCTTAGTTCATGATGAAGTGTGGCCTTTCTTGTGTGTTGCTGAAATTGGTGTGAAATACCGTGCTTTCTCATTTAAGGTTTCACACCTATGTTCATCAAGGAAATGGCTAATAGTTTGTTTCTGTTTATGGCATCTTTGTTTGTTTTTGTTGTCAGGGTAATGTGGTTTTGTAGTAATCAGTTTGGAAGTCATGGACCAGCCTGAGGATTGTGAGTTCTTCTTCAATTGTCTGATAGGATTCCTCCACATTTCTTTGTGGCCCTGGACTTTCCTCTGACTAAGGATTTTTAAAATTATCATTTCAATTTTGTTTATCTGTTGATCTACTAATATGTTTTAACATTTGTTATCCCAACTTTTGTAGGTCATGTGTGCCTAGAAAGCTGCTCATTTCTTCCAGGTTTTCCAGTTCATTAAAAATTTTAAAATATTTTCTAACAGTCCATGGGTTTTGATGGTGATGGTACCTGGCATAATAGCATCTTCTTTTTTCCTCTAGCTTTATTAATTTGTGTCTCCCCTTTCTTGGTTAGTTTGGGTAAAAGTTTGCCACTTTTGTATATCTTTTCAAATAGCTCTTTTTTTCTTTTTGTTTTTTTCTGATAATATTTTGTTAATTTCAAATTTTGATCTTTTTTATGTGTTACTGCTCACTGCTTGGGGCTGGTTTGTTCTGCTTTCCCATTACTAGGAGTTCTCACTAAGGTCACCCTCGTAGATTCCTGGGAGTCTATATTGCATTGGTTTTTAATATTGCCTGCCCCCAAATGCCCCCAATTGCAGCCTCTGCTTGTACTCTCTCCCTCCTTTCTTCTCTCCCCTGATCCCTCCTGTTTCCATCCCCACCTGCCCCAGTCCACCCTCAAATTTTATTCTATTTCCCCATCCCAGACAGATCATGCATCCCCCCCCCCCTAGAACTTTCCTTGTTACTTAGCCTCTCTGGATCTGTGGATTGTAGCATGATTATCCTTTACTTAACAGCTAATGTCCATTATAAGTAAGTGCATATCATGTTTGTCTTTCTGGATCTGGACTACCTCACTAAGAATGATTTTTTTTCTAGTTCCATCCATTTGCCTTCAAATTTCATGATCTTATTTTTTTTTTAAACAGCTGTGTAAATGTTTTCTTTATCCATTCTTTGGCTGAAAGACATCTAGGTTGTTTCCAGAATAAAGCTACTATGAACATGGTTGAGCAAGTGTCCTTGTGGTAGGATGGAGCATCTTTTACGTATAGCTTGGCCTTGAGGTTGATCAATTCCCAATTTTCTGAGAAATCATCTTGTTGTTTTCCATAGTGGCTGCACAAGTTTGCATTCTCACCAGCAGCAGAGCAGAGGAGTGGTCCCTGAGCAAGGGCATGTTAAGGGCACCACTGAAGAAAAGGATTCCCTCCCAAATAATGGTACCTGCCAGTAGTCCCTTGGGAGGCCATAGGGTCTCATAGATCCCTCCCAACCAATTGTGAAGAGTAGAGGCGCCCAGTCCCATGTGGTTAACCACAGCTGAAGTGAGTTCCTGAGTGTATAGCCATGCCATGTCCAGAATACATCTCTGTGCTGCACATCTCCCTATCCTCTGGCTCTCCACATCATCTCATTCCTCTCTTCCACGCCATTCCTGGAGTCTTAGAGGGAGTGATGTAACTCCCGCACTTAGGGATGAGCACTCCACCATCACTTATTCCTGTCACTCTGACAAGGTTTGCACCAGTCACCACCTACAGCTGTAAGAAGTGTCACTGATGGCCGCTTGTAGCTTCCGCCTGTTAGGTATCATTGTGAGTATTTAGAAGGCCATTTGATAACACAAAATCAAAACAACAGTCGTAGGGTCCCCCCTAGGACCCAGGACCTCCACAACTAAGGGTCCTTGGCCAAGTTTACAGAACCAGACATGAGTTCAGACCTGTAGACTAGGCCTTAAATCCAATCAGAAAGTGGTTGTTTCCCCATAAGTTAGTCCATAATTTCACTAGAGGATGTATCTTACTTGGTAAGCCACTAGTGTAGCTCCTAGGATTCACAGCTGGGTTAGACCATTGATGACCTTTCTCCCCTCAGCCATCTCCATGGCAGCTTGTAACACTGTGACACTTGTGACACAGCATCTTCAGGCAGTGTGAAGACTAGTCAATAGGGAGAAAACTTCCAGCCCATCTTCAGTTTGATTTCTCTGTGTCCTGTGGCCAAAGTAAGTGATGTCCCCACTAATAGGATTTTACCATCACATATTGGTGACAACCAAGAGCAGTGGTCATGACCTATATTGTTTTGAAGGTCTTTGGGGGTTTCCCTGGCTGGCAATATCTGACACTGAGATATCTACTAAATAACCTATAGCTATTAAAAGGAGCCTTATTCATCCATTGAGGACACCTACATACAAATTTCATTTCATAGTTTTTAATAAACATATAAGAGCATATGTTTTCCGTATATTCTTAGTTTTGTCTATTGCTCCCACCCCTCCTTTTCCCCACCCTTCCAACACTCTTGATTGGATTCTTCCTCCCCCAGTGTTTCCCTCTCCACCTTTATGTCTGGTATGTTCTACTAATCCCCTGCCCCTAAAGACCTCTCTCCCGTCTCCCTCCATGTAACAGTCCCTCTCTATCTCTCTGACCTCACTAGCATTCAATGTTAAACACATAAACATTGAAAATTGTATAGCTAAAATTCACATGCATGAGAGAGTTCCCATGGTATTTGCCTTTCTGGGCTTAGGTTACGTCAGGGGAATATTTTACAGACACATTCATTTACTTGTTAGTTTCATAGTTTTTTTTTTTAAATTTCTCGGTCAATAAATACAATTTCACTGTGTATATAAACATTTTCATTATGCATTCATCCATTGGACATTTAGGTAGGTTCCATTTCCTCCCTATTGTAAACATGGCAGCAATGGTGTAAGTATCTCTGTTGTAGAACATGGAACCCTTTGGGTATAGGCCCAGAAGGGGTACATCTGCTTTATATGGCACTTCTGTATTTAGTTGTTAAGGAATATCCAAACTGATTTTTATAGTGGCTGCACCAGTTCATGCCCTCACCCACGGTGAATTAAGGTCCTGCTTCTCCTACCTCCTTGCCAACATTTGTAGTGATTTGTTTTCTTGACAATACTAATTCTGGTTAGAGTGATACAAATTTTCAAAATTGCTTTACATATGCATTTCCATGCTGGCTAAGGATGTTAAACACTTTTTGTTTTATTTAAATAATTTTATTCAGATTACTTCTAGATTGTTGCTCTCCCACTTGTATCTTCCCATTCCCCCCCCCCTCCCTCTTTCACCTGTTCCCCTCTCCTAGGCCTGTGACAGAGGGGACCTCCTCCCCCACATGCTTACAGCCTATCAGGTCTCATCCTGGTAGCCTGCATCCCTTTCCTCTGAGTGCCACCAGTCCTCCCCACCAAGGGGAAGTGGTCAAATAGGGAACACCAGAGTTCATGTCAGAGGCAGTCCCAGATCTCCACACAATTGTGGAGAATGCGCTGTCCATTGGCTAGATCTGAATAGAGGGTCTAGGTTTACTGCATGCATAGTCCTTGGTTGGCACCTTAGTTTTGTATGCCCGCCTAGGTCCAGATCCACCAGCCTTGATTGTCTTGTTGAAGGGTTCCAGGACCCACTGGGTCCTTCTATTTCCCCATTCTCCCATACCTCTCTCACCTGGAGTCCCAATACAGGTCCCAGTATTTGTCCCAATGCCCCACTGAGTGAAGACTCTCAGAGGCCATCCATGGTGGGCTAGTGTCCAATTATAAGTGAGTATATACCATGTGTGTCTTTCTGGGTATGGGTTACCTCACTCAGGATGATCATTTCTAGTTCTGTCCATTTGCCTGCAAATTTCAACATTTCCTTGTTTTTAATAGCTGAGATGTATTCCATAGAGTAAATGTACCACAGTTTCTTTATCCATTCTTTAACTGAGGGACATTTAGGGTGTTTCTAGATTCTGGCTATCACAAGTAAAGCTGCTATGAACATAATTGAGCAAGTGTCCTTCTTGTGTAGTGGAGCCATCTTTTGGGTATATGCCAAGGAGTGGAATAACTGGGTCTTGAGGTAGCCCTATTCCCAATTTTCTGAGAAAGCACCAGATTGATTTCCAAAGTGGTTGCGCAAGTTTGCATTCCCACCAGCAGTGAAGAAGTGTTCTCCTTTCTTCACATCCTCGCCAGCATGTGCTGTCACTTGAGTTTTTGATCTTAGCCATTCTGATGGGTGTAAGATGGAATCTCAGTCATTTTGGTTTGCATTTCTCTGATGACTAAAGATGTTGAGCATTTCTTTAAGTGTTTCTCAGCCATTCGATATTCCTCTGTTGAGAATTTTCTGCTTAGCTCTGAACCCCATTTCTTAATTGGGTCATTTGGTTTGGTGGTGTTTAATTTCTTGAGTTCTTTATATATTCTTGATATTAGCCCTTTGTCAGATGTAGGGTTGGTGAAGATCTTTTTCCACTCTGTAGGCTGTCACTTTGTTCTGTTAACAGTGTCTTCTGCCTTATAAAAGCTTCTCAGCCTTATGAGGTCCCATTTATTAGGTGCTGACCTTAGAGCTTGGACTGTTGGTGTTCTGCTCAGGAAGTTGTCTCCTGTGTCAATGAGTTCAAGGCTCTTCCTCACTTTTTCTTCTAACAGATTTAGTGTCTCTGGTTTTATATTGAGGTCTTTAATCCACTTGGACTTGAGTTTTGTGCATGGTGATAAATATGGACCTACTTGCATTTTTATACATGTAGACATCCAGTTAGACCAGAACCATTTGTTGAAGATGCTATCCCTTTTCCACTGTATAGATTTGGCTTCTTTGTCAAAAATCAAGTGTCCATAGGTGTGTGGATTTATTTCTGGGTCTTTGATTTGATTCCATGGATCAACCAGTTATGCCAGTACCATGCAGTTTTAGTTACTGTTGCTCTATAGTACAACTTGAGATTAGGGATGGAGATTCCTCTGGGAGATCTTCTATTGTACAGGATTGTTTTTTAGCTATTCTGTTTTTTTTGTTTGTTTTGTTTTGTTTTTCCATATGAAGTTAAGAATTGATCTTTCAAGGTCTTTAAAAAATTGTGTAGGTATTGTGATAGGGATTGCATTGAATCTGTAAATTGCTTTTGGTAAAATGGCCATTTTTACTATGTTAAATCTCCCAATCCACAAACATGGGAGATCTTTCCATCTTCTGCTGTTATCTTCAACTTCCTTCCTCAGAGACTTGAAGTTTTTTTCATACAAGTCTTTCACTTGCTTGGTTAGAGTTACACCTAGATACTTTATATTATTTGTGGCTATTGTGAAGGGTGTAGTTTCCCTAATTTCTTTCTCTGCATGATTGTCATTTGTATACAGGAGGGCTACTAATTTTTTTGAGTTGATTTTGTATCCATCCACTTTGCTGAAGGATGTTAAACACTTTAAAACCATTTATTAACTACTTGTTTCGAGAACTTGCTGTTCAGTTTCATAGGCTTGCTTTTTTTTTTTCTATCAGACAGTTTCTATCTCTGATTGTTTTATGTAGGAATTTACTGATAGGAACTTTCCTCTTAGACCCTGAGATAGAATGAATAAGAAAGAAATGTCCCCCATGAGTTAGAGACCATTATGGTCTACAAAATGAGTCCAGGACAGCCAAGGCAATACAGAGAATTCCTGTCTTGAAGAAACAAAACAAAATATCCCCCATAGGCTCATGTACTTGGATACTTTGTCCCCCATTGGCAGTGTTCTTTGAGGAGGTTCTTGAACCTTTAAGAGGTGTATCCTTGCCAGAGCACATCCTTAGGGTGGGCTTTGGGCATTTATAGCCTCATCTACTTCCAGCTTGCTTTTCTGAGTGGTTAAGATGTGGTCTCATAGCTTATTGTTTCTGCCACCTGCTACCGCACCTCACTGGCCATTCTGGGCTCTTCCTCTGAAAAACAAAATAAACCCTATATGTTGCTTTCAGCCAGGGCATTTTAATATTGCAATGGCAATGTAATTTAATACATACCTGCTTTTGACTTTTTTTTTTTAAATCTAGGTTTGTGCGTTGGTACTGGGATAGACAAACGTAAAACAGGAGAAGCAAGGAGGTGACAATGCAGCGGGATCGTGAGAGCAGCTCCTCTGAAGAGAAGGTCCTCACGGATCATTACAGAATCCTCAAGACCCTCGGCACAGGCAACTTTGCTCAGGTGAAACTGGCCTTCCACCTCCGCACAGAGGTGCAGGTTGCTTTGAAGGTCCTGGAAAAGGATAAAAAGAATGCTACTCTGATTTCAAATGAGCTAGAGATTATGAAATTAGTAGACCACCCTAATATAACCAAATTGTTCCATGTCATGGAAACCACTGAACACATCTACATGGTTATGGAATATGCCTCTAGGGGTGACCTGGCTGGTCGTATCATAGAGGTCAGCCATATTCAAGAAGAGGAGGCTCGGCACATCTTTACACAGATAGTATGTGCAGTTAAGTACTGCCATGAGAATGGCATTGCACATAGGGACATCAAGCCAGAAAACATTCTGATGGATGCAAATAGAAGCATCAAACTGTGTGACTTTGGCCTGGCCACCAAAATTACCACTGAGCAGAAGTCAACAGTGTTTTGTGGCACCCTTCCGTATTGTGCTCCAGAGCTTTTCAGCAGCCAGAGCTATGATCCCAGAGCACTTGATATCTGGAGCATGGGAGTGGTGCTATACATCATGGAGACAAAGCACTACCCGTTCAAAGCAACGACATATGAAAAGATGAAGGAGGAGATGCGAGATCCACATTACTACATCCCGCCAAAGCTCCCAGCACACATTGCCAACCTCATCGTACAGCTGTTCACTGTTGATCCTGGGCAGAGGCCCAAGATAGGTGACATTATGGAGCATCAGTGGCTCAAGGGCAGTGCAGAGTTTTCAAAACTAACCATGCCCAGCAAGCTGGACTCCAGTATCATGGCGACTCTGTGGTCCATGGGCTACAATCCAAAGGACATTCTAGAATCTTTACATAAAAAGAAATTTAACAGCATCATGGCAACTTACTTAATTTTAAAACATCAGTCACAATGTGGGGTCAACACAAACCACAAGGCTAAGCTCACACAGCCCAATATTGCCACGACACCCGCAGATCCTCCCACTGTCCATCTCTTCCTAAAGAAGATAGGCAGTGAGAATGACCATCCCACCTCTACCTTGCCATCAAAACACCAGTCCCACAATGAAGACAAGCTTGTAAGGAAGAAAAGCAGCAAGAGTCACAACGTGCCTGATGTTCCATGCAGCCAGCAGATGAACCTGCCTCCCGAAACAGCTGCCCAGTATGCTCCTGTGCCACATGACCATGAGCAGCTTATAAGAAGTCTCATGCAGAAGAAAAGCACAGCTTCCAAGGCTGATCCTGCACAGTATGATGATGATGATGATGATGATGATGATGATGACGACGATGACGACGATGATGACGACGATGACGACGATGACGACAACTATGATGATGATGATAATGACGATGATGACAACACCAACAATAATAATGATGATGATGATGATGACTACTATGAAGACTACGATGACGATGATGATGACGATGATGACGACGATGATGATGATGACGATAGTGATGATAGTGGTGATGATGATCAGCCAATGAGCTTCAGTCTTCAGAAGAAAAGCACAGCTCCCAAGGCTGTATCCTGTGGCCCTGTGCAGCATGACCACAAGCAGCTGATGAGCTTCAGCCTGCAGAAGAGAAGCATGCCCTCCAAGGCTGCTTCCTGTGGTCCTGTGCAGCACAACCACAAGCAGCCAATAAGCGTCAGCCTGCAGAAGAGAAGCACGGCCTCCAAAGCTGCATCCCGTGGTCCTGTGCAGCACGTCCACGAGCAGCCAATAAGCTTCAGCCTGCAGAAGAGAAGCCTGACCTCCAAGGCTGTATCCTGTGGTCCTGTGCAGCACAACCACGAGCAGCTGATGAGCTTCCGCCTGCAGAAGAGAAGTCTGACCTCCAAGGTTGCATCCTGTGGTCCTGTGCAGCACAACCATGAGCAGCCGATGGGCTTCAGCCTGCAGAAGAGAAGCATGGCCTCCAAGGCTGCGTCCTGTGGTCCATTGCAGCATGATCACAAGCAGCCAATGAGCTTCAGCCTGCAGAAGAGAAGCACGGTCTCCAAGGCTGCATCCTGTGGTCCATTGCAGCACAACCATGAGCAGCCGATGAGCTTCAGCCTGCAGAAGAGAAGCATGGCCTCCAAGGTTGCATCCTGTGGTCCTGTGCAGCACAACCACGAACAGCCAATGAGCTTCAGCTCACAGAAGAGAAGCATGGCCTCCAAGGCTGCATCCTGTGGTCCATTGCAGCACAACCACGAGCAGCTGATGAGCTTTGGCCTGCAGAAGAGAAGCACGGCCTCCCAGGCTACTTCCTGTGGTCCATTGCAGCACAGCCACGAGCAGCTGGTGAGCTTCAGCCTGCAGAAGAGAAGCGTACCCTCCCAGGCTTCGTCCTGTGGTCCTGTGCAGCATGTCCATGAGCAGCCAATAAGCTTCATCCTGCAGAAGAGAAGCATGGCCTCCCAGGCTGCATCCTGTGGTCCATTGCAGCACGTCCACGAGCAGCCAATGAGTTTCAGCCTGCAGAAGAGAAGCGTGGTGGCTTCCATGGGTGTGTCTTCAAGCAGCACATCCTCCATGACTATTCTTTCTGAATACTATAGCTCCCAGGTGGAGTCCCAGGATGAATTCCCCACTTGGTGCAGCTCTCACCTCCAGAATCCACCATCTGTAAGGAGACCCAAGGAGGAGTCTCAGGATATGACCACCGCAGACACTCATCACGAGGACAGAAGCCCGTCCCCCCAGGAAACATCTGAGCCAAACCTCACCAGTGCCCAAACCCAGAGCATGACCACAGCCTCTCCTCATAACCCATGGGGTGGATGGAAGCGGGTGAAGAGGAGGTTGGTGAAATGCTTAAGAAGACTGTGCTGCTGTCTGCCAGCCCAAAGGAGACACTGCACTTCCCAGAGGAGAGTGGCTCCCAGGGAACGGGGAGACAGTGGAGACACACAAAACCAGGTAGGGGAGGACAGTGGGGTCACACAAAAAAAAAAGGTTGCGGGGGCGCGCAGTTTGGTCACACAAAACCAGGCTGGTGGCAGGGACAGTGGAGTCACACAAAACTAGGTATTGGGCATCAAGATGCACTTCTGCATTTTATTTAATTTATTTATTTTCTAACATCTTTTACAATTGACACATGATAGTTGTACTTGCCTCCGTGGTATGCACCTTAACACGTGTACCACATCCCGTGCTGCCAGCAAATGAGGACCCACCCTCCCAACCTCACAGCATTCTTCTTATGTTGAACCTGAGACAGTTGACTAGAGGTAGACAGCAGAGGATGGTGACCAGAAGTTGGGGGGAGGGAGCAACTGTGGGGTGGGTGTGGCCAGAGGGAACAAAAATATAGATGGAAGGCTATTCACAGTGGGGCCAGCACAGGCGACAGGAAGTCCTGTAGGCTTCAGCTACATGACAGTCCCTTTCACGTGTTTTTCTGCTTTTAAGTGATGAGCCTCTGTGGATGCTGAAGCCCAGGGTGGGAGATCTGCCTAGGGTGGACTGAGACAATCGCAGCAGGAGGCAGGCAGGACATCTAGGCGGCAGTGCGTCAACAAGTTCTGCACAGAGGGCTTTGTCCAGCCTAGGAGAAGGTGAGTTATCACAAGCTTTGGGAATCTGGCCCAAGGATGGCATTCCACAGCATCCTGCTTGGAGTGGAGATTGAGCTGAAAGCATGACCAAAGCTATCTGGGGTGAGAAGCCCCTGCAGCGTTCACTTAGGGCAAACCTCAGAGGTACTTGGTACACATCTCCCCCTAACCCCCTGTGCTGCTCACATGTCTTTCTCTCTTGTTTCTGTGAGAGAGATGGCTTAGAGCATTGGAGCAACAGTCTTCCCTCCAGAGTTAGTCTCCTCGACTGTCCCAAGGTAGCTTAGCTCAACTGAGTCCATACCACAAGCAGTCTTTTGGGACAAGCTGATGACACTTATTAGAGTGTCCACAGTTTCAGAGATGCCCTCATATAGGTCTTGAGATCTTTGCACAGACATTGGCAAGGCCTTGACCCCCAGGGCCTCAGTTCCTCCCTGTAAATTGGCCTTGCAACTGTTTTACTCACAGTCACGCTGAGGTAGAGTCACCTTAGTGGGGTGCTGGTCTCAAACTTTCATGTAATAACAGGTGCTGCATCTGTTGGTGCTGTGGGACTGGGAATTCCAGTGTGACCAGGTTGGTGGATGGCCTTAATAGAGTAAGCCTAGGATGTGTGGTTAGGAGGCAGTGGGATTCTTGTGTTGGGAAGTCTCTTGATACTTTTTTTTTTCAGGTTGGGTGAATCCTGTGACCCAGTACAGAGCAAACTTTGGGAAAACTTGATCTGCATCATGTCCCCCAAAGAGTGCTGTATGTACTTACTCCTCAGTCTCCCCTGGCAGATAGTGGTTTTTCTACCTGCCCCATGGTTCTGCCTCCCTTCCAGGCCAGAGGACCCAGTCTCATGGCATTCTGGGGCACTGAGTCAGAAGAGGGGAAGGAGCCCTTTTTGCAGGGTCTTTAACCAGAAGCAAATCTGTCTTCTCTCTGACAGGATAATGCCAGCAAGCAGGAGAAGAGCATGTGTCACTTTGGCTGTGCTGCTTAGACGCCACTCCACTTTGGAGAGGTGGGTAGGCCTTGCTGGGCCTAGGACATAGCAACTTCAGATGTCATTGCTAGTAGCTTTAGAACTGATCTGAACCCAGTGTCTACCTTTAGGGTCTGGCCTAGACAGAACTGTTGATCATCTGCAGGTAGGGGCTTTTAGCCAGCCAGCATTGTCAGCTTGTATCTTCTCCTGGACACTTTGTAGTAGCGAGCTGCTTCTTGCACTGATGAGTGGCCACTCACACAATGCTGAATTTAGGAACCAGATGTATGGGGCTCCCACTGCTGAAGAAGTCCCTCGGACCACTGAATTACTGGCCTCTGGGAGAAGACAAGCTTCAGGGGTCTGGTCTAACCTCAGTGCTGGCCTGAGTGCAGAGGAAAGCACATGGCTGCTAAGGCCAGCCTGCCTCAACCCCAAGGGCAGCTGTCACTGGCCCTGCCTTACAGAAGAGCAAAGGCTGACTGAGAGAAGGTACAAATGTGGCTTTGGAAGGACCTTGAAGACAGCTCACTTCCACCCTGGTTTCTGTGCCCAGCCCATTACGGAGAAAGAGCTTGTGTTAAAGATGGACAGCATCTTCTTACACCTGTACAGCAGGGCAGCCATTCTGTCGCTGGCCAGTTACTTCATCTGCATTGGGTTCAGGATCATGAGCACGAGGTGAGTCTCACACAGCCCAGCAGGCAAAACAGGTCCCGAGACAGAGACGCTTACTCCTGGGGCCAGAGTGGGTCCAGGTCACTGGGTCACTACTGAGCTAGGCCCTTGGGCCAGCCGCACTCCAGTGAAATCAGGACCTGGCAAGGGGGGGAGGTGACAGCTTTGGCCCTGTTAGGAAACTCCTGGACAGACCCTTTAGAGAGTCAAGGGTGTGAGTGCTAACTAGTGGCCTTTTGTGAAAGAGGCCGAGTCTGCAGACTGTGGATGTAGCTGGGTAGCTCCAAGGGCATGGTCATGCTCTTGCTGCTCAGGAAACAGTGTTGCTGCCTTTGGTTTTCAACAGTCAGACAGTGAACAGGCCCAACATCCCCCTCACCGCCTGCCTGCGCATTGCTCATGCTGCTAGAGGGTGTAAGTGCAGTCACTAGTAGCTACTGTATACTGGGATCTATCTTTACATGAACCATCCCAAAATAACCCACGGATGTCACCTCATAGGGGAGGACCCTGAGTCTCGGAGATACTCCATAGCTTGCTCTTTGGGACAGAGGGTGTTTGGTAGGGACTGTCTTTTAAGTTCTGAACCAGGTCTTTTGGTCCCAGCTACAATGCCCATTGAGGAGTTTCACCCATGCACACCAGTGCTGTGCTGGGCATGTCCTGGGAGCTTGTTTGAGCACGTGTCTACCCCGGCTCAGTTGGACAAGTGTAAGGTAGGGTGTGGGAGGGCAGAGTGCCCTGGTGCAGGCATGCTGACGGAGTGCCCAGCCAGCCCGAGCTCATCCCTGCCAACAGAAAGAAGACCCTGAGCTTGTCCTGCCGGTGTTCACCAGAAGAGGTCACACAGGGAGGTCTCAGGGAGAGTAGCCCATGGTTTTCCGAGGCTCCGGAAGCCAGTTCAGGTTTGCCACACCAGCTCAGAACACGCCAGCTGCTGGAGAGTGACAAAATGATTTCTGTTTCTGGAGCCCCAGCTCAGGGCATCTTCATGCTTTTCCAGCCCGCTCTGAGGGTTGGCAGGAAGGGTTTGCTGTGGGGGAGGTTCACAAAGGGACACTTGCTGTAGGGAACAAAGCCCCTGGAGCCCTGTTTGCGTGTTCACGGTGCGTGTTCACTCACGCCTGTCTGTCCTCACAGATGCTTCAGAAAGCCTGGGCAGATTAAGAAAGTGTCTCAGCAGAGCCTCGAGAAGTGGACGCACATCTATGCCTGACTGCCTTGAGAAGGCCAGTGACCATGGTCCCACTGTTGCAGGCACTGTTAGTGTGAAGATGGGAACTTGGGGCCTCCAGGAACTCTCACCAGGATCACATAGATACAGTTTGCAACCAAATGAACGCTGTAGTACTGAAGTAGAAATACAATATAATCTGTATAAATATGCATTTATAGCACTTTGAGGCATGGATATGAGAAACCTATGGGAGTATAGACTCTCAGAGACCCTTGCTCTTTGGCAACACAGTTGCTAAGGTGACAGATCTGTTGAACTTGATCTATAGACTCAGAAACAGTGGCATCTGATGTCCAACACATCCGATGTGGCAAGGAACTAGGCTTAGGGCTAGAAGGGTCAGCAGAAGTGATTCCTCACGATCATGTGCTTCCAGTTCTAGCACTTGCCAAAAGCCTTAGGGATACAGGTGCTAAGGGGGAGGGACGGAGACTGGACACATGGGACCGACCACAAAGCCGGACAACAGACCCACCTAAATCAGGTCAGCTGATTTCGTCAGAGGCACCCAGGGAAATCAAGGCAAAAAACCTATATTTGTCCACCTCTGACTGCAGAGCAAGTATGAAAAAGCAAACAATACAAAATCCACATGGAAAAATTCAGTGTCATGAAGGTTATGGCTGACTGTCAAAGTCTAAAAATTAAACCATCACATGGAAGTTGTAAAACACATAGGAAAAAAAAAACCCACACAGTCTCGTTCCTTAGAACAAGGAAGCCTGAGACACAGAACGACACAGGGAAGATGCCTCGTGGACACCAGAGCTCTAAGATGCCACAAGCCAAGGAAGCCCAGAAGCTGGAGGTGGGCTGGAGCAGATCCCCTGTAGGCCACTAGAGGGAGCACAGCCCTGCCACACCCCAGGAGCCCAGAGCTGGGAGATGACAAATCCCTGTTCTAAGCCATCTGGGTTGACGTTCTTTGTTCTGACAGCAGCAGAGGAATGAGGGAGGCAGACAGGCAGGTGAGTTCTGCCCATCCTCTTCTCTTGACCAGAAAATACACTTTTACTTTTCAGGCCAGGCTGGACAACTCCCTGCTGCTGCCTGGCAGTGTAAGGTCAGGAGGATGCAGGCTTGGGTATCGAAAAGGGCCTAACACGCAACAGCACTTAGGAGGTAGAGCTGGAGTCATAGGTGTCCCATCATAAAGATGGATGCTGGGGTGACACCCAGCACTGTATGGGTGTGTGTCTGCATGTCCAGCACTGTATGGGTGTGTGTCTGCATGTCCAGCACTGTATGGGTGTGTGTCTGCATGTCCAGGACTGTATGGGTGTGTGTCTGCATGGCCAGCACTGTATGGGTGTGTGTCTGCATGGCCAGCACTGTATGGGTGTGTGTCTGCATGGCCAGCAGGTTCTGATACTTTGCACTTTATGAGTGCCAGGGAAAGGAAGAACTGGATGGTGTATGTGAGCCGAGGGCAGAGGGCAGGTGGCCGAGGGGAAGTCAGGCTTCCCGACCCCATAATGGACACTATCTATACCTCTGTGGTGGTTTGAATAAGAGTGTCCCCATCAGCTTGTATATTTGAATGCTTCGTCATCAGGGAATGGAATTGTTGGAGAGAGATGAGAAGCATTAGGAGGTTTGACCTTGTAGGAGGAGCTGTTTCTCTGGGGATCAGCTTTGAGGGTTCAAAAGCCCATGCTCGGCCGTCCCTCTCTGCCTGGCTGGCAGGAGATCAAGGTCTGAGCTCTCAGCTCCTGCTCCTGCACCATGCCTATTTGCTTCCTGCCATGACGATCACGGACTAGCCCCGTAAGCAAGGCCCCACTTACATACTCTGTATTATAAGAGCTACCCTGGTCATGCTGTCTTTTCACAACAACAGAACGTTCACTAAGGCAGGAGTTGGCGCCAGGAGCTGTGGCAGGCCTGACTGTGCTGTTGTTCGGAAGAATATGGAAGACCTTGGGACTTTGGACAGGAAGAGCAGCTGGCCATTGTAAGTGCGGCCTAATGGGTCATCCTAATTGGAGTGAGGGCAACAATAGTGCTGCGGGTGACGTGGACCGTGGGGCCAGCTGAACGGTCTTCATAAGGGAAGAGTCTTGTCACCAGGGACAGAAACCATTGTTGAGGCAAAGAATGTGGCTGTTTTAGGCCCGTTTCCAAAAAATCTGCTGGAGGTTGACTTTGGAAGAGTTTTGGAGTAGGTTCCTGGGCAGAGAAGATTTTAAGGCAGCCTAGTATTGACTGTGTCAAATGGTTATTAGTGATCACTCTTGTGCATATACAGAATGAGTAAGCAGGGCAAAGAGAAACACAAAATACAGAGTTTGAGGAGAAAAGGAGCACCATGAAATGTAACGATGGAGACAATGTGAGAAGTTTAAAGAAAATCCTGATACTAAATGGGAAGAGGGATCGGCACTCTTCGGGATAGACCCCCACCCAGCTAATGGTGCAACCCATGAAAAGAATAAGCCCGAGTGGGTGATTTTCTCAGCATAGAAAACATCAGCAGTCAAAACGTATGCAAGCGCAAGTCAAGGAGAAGGCCAGGTTTCAGCCCCAGCAAGCAGAGGAACTTGGCGGTTCTGGCCACATGGGTCTGGATTTAGAGTCAAGAAGGATACAGGGAACGGACTGGGGAATCTTCTCACCCAGGTAAAAACAGCTTCTGGGCTCATGGGTGTGGCAAGGGAATCCCTGCATGGAGGCATGGAGAGGTCGTTATGTGAAGCTGTGAAGGTGACGCCTGGGTTGTGTTGGACACTCCAAGATATTAGAGGCGCCATAGCTGTGGGATCAAGGAGAGCGTGAGACAGGGTACGGAATCCAAGAGAGAGAAGGACCTTGCAGTCAACAAAGCTGGAAGGAGCTGGAGTTCTAAAGAGCGCTTTGACCTCAGACATAGAGATACGGGATTTCAAATTTTCCCAGCTGGTCAAATCTTGTTCTTGTTTTGGTCCAGCATTTCCTCACAATGTTCCTTTTCATCCAGTTTGGAATGCTCATGTGTATCCTGTGCCATTCATTGTACGTTGGAAGTATGTACTCTGAGTTTTAATTTTGGTTCTTTAGGAGCTTACAGTGAAGAGATTGCCATGAGTCTCAGAAGAGACTTTGAACTTCAGACTCTCAAGTAGTATTGAGACTAAAAGGCCATGGAGACTTTTGAAGTTAGACCAAGTGCATGCTACATTAGGATATGATATGGCTACAGGCCTGTGGGAGCCTGTGTGGTGATTTGAATGAGGACGTCCCCAATAGACCCGTACATTGGAGTTTGTAGTCACCAGGAGTAGAGCTGGAGAAGGGTTAGAAGATGTGGCCTCATAGAGAGGATGTGTCACTGGGGATGTGTCACTGGGGATGCGCTTTGAGGTTTCAAAAGCGCATGCCAGGGCCCATCTTCTCTTCTTGCCCGTGGATCAGGGCATAAAGCTCTAAGTTACTGCTCTAGTGCCAGGCCTGTCTGCGTCCTGCCCTGATGATAGACCAACTCTCTAAAACTGTAAGCAAGCCCCAATTAAAGTTCTTTTTTCCTTCCTTCCTTTCTTCCTTCCTTCCTTTTCTTTCTTTTTCTTTTTCTTTTTTGGTTGCATTTTGAGATAGGGTTTCTCTGTGTAACGGAACCCCAGCTGTCCTAAATTTGCTTTATAAACCAGGGTAGCCTCAAACTCACAGAGATCCCCCTGCCTCTGCTTCCCAAGTGCTACAACATCCTTTCGGCTTGACAGGACACACAGTTCGTGACGCAGTGCCTTCTACCCTCTGCAATCACACCCTGCTTGCTGGAAAAAACAGCCTCTCCTGCTTCTTGACAAAGCAGGTTCTTCCTTCTTTTTAGGGAAATGATGCTTGTAAAATCCTCCTGCCTCACACCTGGCTTTTATAAATCCCGTGTTGACTTACTTTGGGGCTGAGAGTTCTTTGTGGCCAGAACCTGCTCATAGTTGCTGTCTTTTGGGGCAGGGGTTCGAGGCAGAGTCTCTCTGAGTTAGCCTTAACTGTTCTGGACTCACTTTGTAGACCAGGCTGGCCTCGAACTCACAGCGGTACACCTGCCTCTGCCTCCCGAGTGCTGGGATTAAAGGCTTGCACCACCACGTAGTTGCTGTCTTAAATAAAGGACTCTTACTTGTGGTCCATAAATTACTCACATGAGTATTTCATTTGGAGGTCCCATCAAGATCTCCCATGCTGCATCAGCCTCAGCTTCGCTCCAGACCTTCCTGGCCTGGGAAGGTTGCGGGGAGGCGCCCCCTGACGACCATCCAGGATCCTGCTCCTTCTTGCTGAGTCCAGAGAGGTCTGGAATGACTGCCCTGTTCCTGGATACCAACACTGATGGAGTCCTTCTGGTTCTAGGAGGTAAGTCTGCACTCTGAATTCAGTTCTTGGTTGGGAATGGCGCCCTGACAGGGGTCTTCCCCTGAACTTTCACTTTACACTGGGATGCCATTACAAGACAACTGGGCCAATGACTGGGGGAGGGGAGGGGGTGGTTGTTCTACTGCCCAACCTGGAAATCTGGAGGCAGCTATTGAGTCCAATTGAGTCCTAATAGGCTGTGGTGATATCATAGGGCTCAGTGGTGGCAGTTCAGAGTCCACCTATTGCTAAAAAGCACCTAAGTTAGGGCTGGAGACATGGCTTAGAGGTTAACAGCACCGGTTCCTCTTCCGAAGGTCCTGAGTTCAATTCCCAGCAACCACATGGTGGCTCACAAGAGTCTATAATGAGATCTGATGCCCTCTTCTGGCCTGCAGGCAGAACACAGTATACATAAGCATCTAAGTTGGTAGAGAGCCAGTTAGCAGGCAAATCGAGTTCTGGACAGTGCCTCTCCGAGGGTCTTATTTCTTGTTCTCTGTGCATCCGTCTCAGCTTGTCCCTTTTGAAGTCTGCATCAAGGACAGGAGATCCGGTCTGTCCTCCAGGCCACCCGAAGTACACACATCATGCTGCTGGGAGAGACCCTAGCTGATGCTTCATGTTCACTGACAGGTGACAAGTCCTTCTGGACACCCTGCCTCACATACATGTTAGGTGTCAGGTCCTGCTGGACACCCTACCCTGACACTGCCTTGCACGCACTACTAGGTATTAGGCCTTCCTAGATATCACCACACTGCTCCCATTCTCCTATCCTGCTAGAAATCAGTTTGCGAGTCTCTGGCAGTTGGGGCATAGTCCATAGCAGGGCCTTAAAGCTGCACTTTATGTGGGATAGAAGGGAGTTGTTGGCTGGAACTGATACCTAGAGTTGTTTGTGCAGCTGTGACAGGGTGTGGTCGGAAGCACATGGTTCAGTGTGTGTGCCTACCACTGTATGTGGGGAGAAGCAGTCCAGCAGGGGTGACTGACACTCAGCACTGTGTGTACGGTAGGGCCTGATGTGTAACAGTGTATGTAGGACTGGGATGTGCTGCAGGGTCTGAGCTTAGCAATGTCTACAGAACATTCCCAGGAAATGGGTTATACGACAGGGTCCAATACATAGATAGCAGTACTTCCGTAGGCAGAGAGTTCCACAGAGCCTCAACTTGACAGCGTCTGTGGGGTGTTGCCAGGTGGCAGGGTGTCTGCAGTGTATGCGTGGCAAACACAGTGGTGTCAAATCCAGCAGGAACTGATCCCATAGGCAGCAGTGTGGTGAATGGTGACTTGCAGATGTGACCCCTTTCAGTGTAAGTGGGGTGTCAGGAAAGTATCCATCTGGGTCTGATATCTAACTATGTTGTATAGCAGCAACAAGAGGGTATTCAGTAACATGTAGCTTGTATGTTGTGTGGTGGTGGGGTGTTGAGGAGCACTGTCCAGTAGGATCTGATACCGAGCATTAAGTGTGGAAGCCACATGTTTATATCATTGGGTTTTTTAAAACATCAGACAAATCATAGTTTTGAAAGCCATAAGCCATTATATGAAAAAAAGTAGCAAAATCAGATGTGCATTCAGTCAAAAATATAATACGATCACCCTTCCATTACAACAATCTGTTTAAACTTCACCCTCGTGAGAGACCTCAGCTCTGCATGTAAGTTTCTGCAATCAGAGTCCATGTTTTTACAGAGGTTTGAAAACAAGTGACTGTTGGTGACACAGCTTTCCATGAAGTGACTGTTGGTGACACAGCTTTCCATGAAGTGATTGTTGGTGACACAGCTTTCCACGAAGTGACTGTTAGTGACACAGCTTTCCGTGAAGTGACTGTTGGTGACACAGCTTTCCATGAAGTGACTGTTAGTGACACAGCTTTCCGTGAAGTGACAGTAGAGGATGTCCTGAATCCATGACTCCAGATGCCTGGGGTCTGCTTTCACAGAGGTGGGCACTGGCAAGTTTGTAGGCTACTAGGCATCGTTCAGGGATCCCAGGAAACCCATCACTAGTAGTTAGCCCAAACAGTAATATGAAAGATGGAGAACATTCTAGCATATTCTGTCTGGTTGGAATTAACAGCGCTGTGTCCCAGTCTCATAACTTGGCTCGCGCTTTCTGCTTTTGAGCTTCTCCTTCAGCACATTACGAAGAACCTGTATTAGTGTCATGCCAATGGATTCCAAGGAGAAAACAATTTCCTGTGACTCATCCATCTGCTTGCACTTGTTAGGAATTGTATTCCTGTCCTTAAGTGTGACGAGGGTTACACTGTTTAGTGACCATGCCTCTCTCCTCAGACACTCAAAACGTGACCAGGAATACGATTATTGGAGTGCATTAAGACAAAGGAATAGACTATGGCAAGAAAGAAAGGTGGATTCATGCTCAGAGAGGACTGAGATGAGGATCAGAAATGAACCACTGGTGAGTGCTGTCTGAACCACTGTCATTGGTTAAATGAGATCAAAGGACACAAGCCAGAGATCATAAACTAGTGGATCCCGAGAGGGGGAAGTGGGGAGCGGGGGAACTGTAGGGGGTGGAAGAGACCTCAGGTGGCTGTGGGCACAAGTAGAACAGACTCTTAAGGAGACAGGCTTCAGGGAGCAAGCTCATTTAGTGGGATGGGGTGAGGGGAGGGGAACAAAGGCTACTTAAACCTTTGAGGAGGTGAGAAGGGCCTTTCAGGGTGAGTGTGCATTGTTGGCTGGGCCCAGGGCACTGGGGATGGTTCATCTTCATAAGGAGGAGTTCCAGGTGCTGCTGGGCATGACCTTATAAGGGAGAGGAAGTTTAACCTGGTTATGGGGGGAGGGGGCTGCATGACCTCCTGGGGGATGGGGAAGGTGGGGGTGCAGGGCTATGTGTGATGGTACGTGCTGGTCTGGGGCAGGCAGGAGTGATCTACACCTGCTGATCTCAGGATGAGATTTCTTGGGTTTGGACATGTCTCGACCCCACTCTTGCTCAGGCTGGCTTCCCCTAGTCTCACAGCTCCCCAGATCCACAGACACAGGTTTGCACCAAAGGAATCTGCAGTGATCTTAGCTAGGATTCAGGAAGTATCCCTGAGTCGCAGCACAGGGGCTTAAGAAAACCCCACAATTTGTCTTGAAAGCCAATCCTCACTGAAATTACCCTCTGCCATAAGCCTCCTGTGAGATCCCATCTAGCAATGGCTAATACTTAACCGAAGCATTCATCCAGGCCAGCAGGTGTCTTAGCTGGCCATAACCGAGCGGCCTGGTCAGGAGCCCACAAACAAGGACCTCTCACCAATCCTCTTAGTGCACACGAGACCTGAAAGACTTCCTTCAATTATGAATTACAATAACTGTGAACATTTATAAGCTAACTTTGGTAGGATAGGTCTAGTCCCATCAATGAAGAAAATGGGGGATTGGGCCACAATGAATTTAGGGCCAGCCATTAGCATGGCTTTATCTAAACTAAAATATATAAAGGGGGCTGTGGATGCAGCTGTGGATGCTTGGCCTGGCCTGGAGAGGCTCTAGTTTCAACCCAGCAAAGGAACTAAAAGACTGCAATAGGGCTTCTATGGGAACAGGGCCATCCTGTCACTGTCCGGAGGCCATGGCATTTGCATGATTGCAAGTTGATGTCAGGTTGATGATATCAACTGAATGTTTCCTAGCTGGCTGTGGACCTTGCCCTCAAACCACACACTCAAAATGGCCTCCAGCCAGCGGAGAACTGGTCCAGCCTTGTCACCTGTGTCATTAAGGAAGCAGGAAGATCTCTCCCAAGAAAATGCAATCTCCAGGCTAATCCTAGAGACTGGGTAGACAGTTCAGAGAGCCTAAGACTGGAAAGCAGCTCTAGAACTTTGTAGGGGTGGGCAATGATTGCATTCTCTCGGAAGATCCACAAGCTTTAAAAGGGTGACAGACAGCATAGATTCCTGGAGCTTCCAGTCGGCATTCTCCCAGGAGCAGTGGGTAAATCTAGGCAAGACCTGGGTGTGTACCTTGACACCCCCAAGTCCAGAGTCTCTGGGTCTAACCCTCTGCTCCTCCTTGCTCCATGGAGCAATGCAGATGTCAGAGCCCCAAGATAATTTTCAATCAAACCACCTTTCCACACTGTAACTCACCAACTCCTGATGTGGCTCACTGCCCTCCTCCTCCCCCTCCCCCACTCCATCCTTCCCTCCTCTCCCCACTACTCCCCCCTCTAGCTCTACCCTAGGACCAGCTGTTGAGCAGGAAGGAGTCTTTGGGGTTGGAGAGAGGCGGAGCCAAATGTCTGACAGCGCCACCTTGAGGGGACATCACACAAGTGGCGGAATGCTTCCTTTCCTCTTATCAGTTCCTAGTGACTTACATTTCCTCTTCTGAGGTTGTAAAGCACAAGCCACCTCCAGAGCCCATGGTGGCCCTTCAGATACCCCAGGACCAGGTCCTGAGCTAGGCCTCTCAGCCATAGGAGCCAAGCCTCCAGTGAGAGCTTGCAACTTAGGCTTGCTTTCAGGAGGGGTGTGAGCATTTAGGCCCATTCTCTAGGGACATGAGGACTAGGAGGCATCTCCAGGACCAGGGAGATTTGTGTTGGGATCCAAGTGGCCAGACGGTCTCCAGGGTACCAGCTGGTACTGGGAGGGACAAGAGAAAGGCCGAGCTGGGGATCTCCTCCTTGGTTCTGCCCAGGGGCTCGTGGGGCTCCTCAACAGCACAAGCTCCTCTGAGGCTCCCTGCACATCTGGACCCTAGGCTTTGGGGAGGGATTCCATGGCCATTGGGAGAAGCAGTGGATGGGGTGGCTTCCAGTGAGGGAAGCTCTTGATTCCTCTGCAAGATAACAACAGGCTTAGGCCTCAGCATCTGTACATCATACATTACTCCTCTGTGATACTGGTGGCCTCAGGAAATCACCCAGCTCTGTACACTGAGCCCTCTTTGTGGACCACGGTCATCTCTCTCTGTACCTTCGAAGATGGCCAACACAGAAGCACTGGAGGCTGCTCAGGAAGGACAAGGATTGGAAGGTGTGCCATGCCCTGCTCTGTTCCCAAGCCAGGTGATGCTTCTCCAGCAGCTGCCAGAGGAAATGGGCGTGTGTCACTCAGCCCCATGCAAGAAGGGCCAGAGCATTTGGGTGGAGGTAAAAGAGAGAGGAGACAGCTGTCTAGGTTTGAGAGACAGAGGTCAAGGCCATGCCACCCTGCTGGGCTCCTTCCAGCTCTACAGAGACTGTCACCTTCTCCACATCTGCACCCCCCATCTGGGACAGCCCCAGGAAGGATTCTTTTGACTGCCTATTGGGAAGGGTTATTCAAGCTCACATGAGCTTTAACATGCCCTTAAGAAGGCTCACATGCCCTTAAAAAGGGCAGGGTCTCTTCCTTCCTCTATCTTCTAGTCTTCTTCTACCTTCCTGCCCCTGTTCTGTCTTCCTAGTGTCTCTCCCTGCCCTGACTACATGATGTCTCGCTGTCTCCTGCCTCCTCCTTGATCACCCCTGCTCTGGTATCCTGTTGCCTCTCATTTACTCCTTGCCCCTTCCCTGTTTTACCTGGTGTCCCACAGTGTCTTGCTTGTCTACTGCCTCTTTCCCTATTGTACCCAGGTCTGTCCTTCCCTGTCCACCTGATCAACGCTGACTTAATCCTTTTGTTTCAGCTCCTCTGTTACAGCCATGTCCATCTCTGGTTTAGGGGAGAGGATTTCAGCCACACAAATCGGGGGGGGGGGTTACGATGGCCTCAACCGGTAAACAGAAGGAGGAGGATGTGAATGGTGAGGGCAGGGAGACCTCCAAGAGAATCAGCAAGCCACGCCTGGTACTTCCTGGTTCATATTACATGGCTGACAAGTCATTATGAAAGCCATCATGCTCATGCATGCAGTTGTGCATGCACATGTCACATGTGCACACACAATTAAACAAAGATCTGGGATGCCATAGCCAGAACCTACATAACACTGGGGCTCCAGATGCAGCTCACGTGTTCAACAAGGTCTTGGGACCATAGCTCATCAATGTAGTACAGGAATCCTGGATCTGGGTACAAATCATCCTCTTCTTGCTTGGCTTAGTGGTTTCCTTCCTCCCTCTTCCTCAGGCTCTCCCTGCAGCAGATTCTAGGAGCCCCTCAGGCAGTGCCTGATACCCCTGCACTTCTGTGTGGCTTCAGACAGGATCTCTGTGAGAGCCTTGGTCTCTGGTGACTGCTGTTACGTGGAAGCCAGCAGGTAGACAGGATAACTTCATGGTAAGTTTTCACAGAGGTGCATGCTGGGAGCTAGGAGAACATGGAGGAGCAGGAATTTGGTTCATCTTCACCTCAGCCATGCCAGGGAGGGAAGGGTTCAGGGGAACTGCACTGGCCCAAACTGAACCATAACAGCTTGTCCTAAAGCCCTGTGAGAGGGCACCCTGTGAGAGGACCATCTGGGGCAGTTATGTGGGAGAACATTTGGAACCACAAGTAGCTCAGTTACTTTGCAAACCCAGTGCCCAGTTCCTGAGTGTATGGTATTTTGGGCCTTTGGAGAGATGACAGAAAAGAGAACAATGAATGGTCTTGGCCACATCATCATCACACAGTTCAAGATACAGGGTAGCAGGGACCCCAGGCTTTAGGGAGCTTGATTACATTGCATAGCAAATGCCCCATTCTGAAGGAAGAGGTCTGCCTGTGGGACAGCAGACAGTTGTGACTGATTTGGCCTCTGCGTGGACACCCGCAGGGATGTAGGAAGCTTTACCTGGCTGCTCAACATCATCAGGAGCTGGAGGCCTTGAAGATGCCTGTCACAGTGGGGTTGCAGGAACTTGGCACTCTTAGAGCTGTATCATCTCCAGCCTTGGATTCCACACTCACCTCCATGAACCTGGGGAGGAGGGAAATCTCAGTCTGAGGTGGGACCTAGGCCATGCCCAGCTCCTAGCACTGGGAGACTGCTAAGGGCAGGCATGTGAAGCAAGGTCCCAGGGTGGGCTGGTCCAGTCTCAAAGAGATTACTGATATCAGGACAGAACCACAGTTCAGGAGACACTTAGAATCCTTTGACACCTTCAGGAATCCAGTTCAGGTGTGGTGGCCCAGAGTCTTTGGGTAATCCTTCCTCCAGGCCCATCCTGATTCTGCCCAGACAATCTAACTGACAAGCTGGCCATGCATATGAGTGATGGAGTGCATGAGGGACCATGGACCAGGTCCAGAGTTGCTGAAGCTGAGACTGAGAGAGCTGGACTGACCTGGGAGATGAGGACCCAAGAGATAGCAGGAGAAAGTAGAAGGAAGGTAAGAGGTGTGGCTGCCTCCCTCTGAGAGTTGTCTGTTGGCTTATGTGCATGAGGGCATCACAGGGAACAAAGGCGGAAAGACCGGGGACTTGTCCTCAGAGTGTCTAAGGGGCTTCCTTTCTCTCTGCATGATCTTTTCACTTGTACCAACATTGGGATTTCAATTAGTGGGGTTATTTGAACACCAGTAGTTCAGTTTCAGGGCACCGACTTCCAATCAAGGGCTTGTCACAAGGCTGGAGGACTGCCCTGTCACACTGTTCCCAGTGTTGGAGGAGACCACACGGGGCTGGGTGGGTTACATCTCCACCCTGACCCTCAATGCGAATGCAGAGATGGACTCTTGACCAGTGAGACCAGAGACCCCCGTTTCTGGGACCATGGGGAAGAGAACACCCAGCATTCTAAGGGATGAGACCAACATCCTGGGCTACAAGGTTACTAGGGAAGTGGCCTTAGCTATTGGAGCCCCTTCCTAGCAGTGTTTGGGTAAGTAGGGCCATGGGAGCCATCTTCAGTGGAGCAGTCCCCTTTACCTCACCACACAGCCTCTGCCCTAGATGCCCTGGCTCACTAGTCTGCCATCCCATGGAACATCATGCGGTCAGAGTTGCTTGTGCACCGCCACTCCTGCAGACCCTTCCACAGGCCTTCCTTCACGTTCATGCTGGGGCCTCCATCAAGCCACTGGCTTGTAATTTGTCAGGACCACGCAGGCCACAAGCCCACCTACCAATCCCGGCTGATCCAGCCCATCACACAACCCTTGTCCTTAGGCCAGTGTGGACTCTTAGCTTCCAAGACCTCACTTCGTGCACCAAACACTAGCACTAGGGGCTCTCTCTCTCTCTCTTTCTCATTGTGTCACGTGCCCTCCATGTCTGTGTGTGGAAGACCGGATGATTTTGTTATCCACTCTTCTGTTTTGAGACCCTAATCCACAAAGCAAAGGTCATTAGGCGTGGGGTCTTGGGTAGTTACCAGGCTTAGGTCATGAGCGCGGGGCACCCCTGATGGGGTAGTGCCCTTCTGGAAAGTTCGAAGGGATCCCCAAGTTCTCTCTAAGTCCTATGTGATAACACGGCTATGGGTACTGTGAATCGTAACTGACTCTGCCACTCTCTAGCTGGGTGTCCAGCCTTCTGAACCATGAGAAGACAGTGTCTGTGGTCACCGTTACCTAGTCCATCTGGTCATGTAGCTGAGATGACTGATGAATTGGCCAAAGTGGTCTGGACCCCCTAGTGTTAGTACCTGGGGGAAAGGTGAAAATGCCTGCAGAGAATTAAGAGGAGGGAGAACCCTGAAGGGTCTATCCCTTACTTGCCTTAAAAGAAGCTCCCCAGGACAATGGCATCTGAAGAGGTCTCTCTCAGTTAGGCACTTTCCTACCACAAGTTGTGGTGTGCTCTGGTGCTAAACACTCAAGTGTGTCCACCCCATTTCCCACACTCACGGTATCTCTCTTGCCCGGTGGGGACTGCTGCCCACTCTCAGGCGTGTCAGAGTAAGCCTCCCAGCTGCTGAGGCTCAGGCAGCAGGTACGTAGGCTGTGAGAGGGAGAAGGGCAGAGGTGTGCACTTTCTCTCTAGAGGTCTGCAGGGTTGGATTCCTCTGGCTAGCAGCTCCTGCACAGTAATAGACAGTGGTGGGAGGAGGCCAGCATCTGGATGTCAAAGTCCCACATAGGAGCCCTCATCTTATATCACATATGATCACCTCAGTTTAGGTGAGAGTCTGTCATTTGCATCTATTTCTATGCCTGTCTTCCACTACTCACTGTAAACTACAGGTGCAGGAGTGTCTATTTACCCTGTTGGCACAAATCCAAATGCATTAGGGTGGCCTGGGGACCTTAATGTGGGTCTAGCAGCTGTCTATCAGATGTCATAGCTGGATCTCTGAATTGGCTCCATTCTACACTTGCTGGGGCTGATCTTTGGTCCGGGCTAAACAGGCATGTTACTGTAACATGCCCCTCTACTGACCGGTGCTAGGGACTTCTTCCCCCATATTTGCAGAGACTGAGGCCACACCCAACTACCTTCTTACAGAAAAGCTTGAGGATCTTCCTAACTCTAAAGCCAGGGCAAAAGCTGTTTAGCTGCTGCCCCTAGGAGGTGCCAGTGGAATGTAACCAGTGGAGCTGGCGTGCCTTGAGGCTCCAGAGGCACTGAGCGGGGCCAGGAGCCAAGGAAATCCCTGGGTCTGTGCACTGCGGCGCTGAGTGGTGGAAACAGAACCCATGTAGATGCCGGGGCTGCGAAGGGACCTGTGGGGAGTGTACTGCTCCCTGTCACCTCCTCAGACTCCTGTAGCAGGGTGTGCCTCTCCTCACTTGACACTTTATGCCTCTCTTGCCCTCTGTCCTGTAGACAGCTTCCTCTGCATGCCAAGCCAGAAGCTCACAGCAGCCTTGGCTTCTGACCTGCTTCTGAGTGTCTATGCCTTAGAGACCATCACTCTCAGTCCCATGAAGCCAAGGAACCGCTGGGTGCCATAGTCCCTTAGGTTTCAGACACCAAGCTGGAGAAGCCACCCACAGCATCCACGAGGGGGGGCGGTCAACCCTAGTTTGGAAGCCTGAAGGTTGCCCCTGCTTGTGAAGGGCTCGAGCCCTCCCTCTACTGAGCCACAGACAGCATACAGTAAATAGTCCCGAGTCTTAGGGCAGAGGGGTGGTCTTTGGTGTGCTGCTGAGAGGCCTGGTTTTGCGTTAAATTGCAGAGAAGCTGTTGGCTGCCTGGTTGGCTGGCTGGTGAGCAATTGGACCCCGCTGTTTTGGACAGACTAGGACTTTTCTGACCTGCTGGACCTCGACATTGTGAGTTTGTTTCCCTATGTTTTAGTTTTGGCTTTGGGGTTTTGCCACTTTGCCTTTTACTAACTTTATTTATTTGTAAAATTAGTTTGGGTTATAATTTGTGCCTGCGTTTTCTCTTTCTTCATTGTTAGCCATTTTCCTTTTTAAAAACTCATTTCTATGTCATATTTTGGTTTTGTTTCTATTTTTATTTAAAAATGTTTGTTAGTATGCATAGTGTCATTATGTATTGAGAACTGAGGCCCCAGAGAAATTTCAGGATATAACATGGGTGAACACTGCCATAGTGTCTTGGGTTCATCCATGGTGTAGACTTGCCACCTTCAGGAATATAAGAAATGATTTTCCCTTATTTATAATTTACCACAGACAAGGTGCTTTGTTAGAGAGCATGTCTACGTGAAGGACACATCAACACACGCATCAACATACCGTCTTTGGAGTTCTTCCTGTGAAGCTGCCATGAAGCTATAATCCTCCAAGGCCCATAGGTGTTCGCCACATGCCTGGGGTTGTCTAGGAAACAGCATCCCGGTGTCAGTGAGAGGCTACCTGCTTTAAACCCATCATCCCTAAGCTTCACGATAAGAGGCTTGGCCCTAAATGTACGCATGATAAGCTCTATAAAAGGCAAAGTTAATACAGGAATTTAGGGCTGAAGTGAAATGCCACTGAAGCACCTATACACGCGAGCTCTGACTAGTCAGTTCTGGTGTCCACAGCGCTAGGAAGTCTGAAGCTCCCAGAGTCTGTCACTGTCCTCAGTCCTGTCGCTGTTATTATCACCATCATCATCATCATCATCATTATTTACTAAAGTGTAAAGCATCCTTGATAGGGTTTGGATGTAGAATGTCTGTTGTCTTGTGTGTTTAAATACTTGGTCCCCAATAGGTGGTGCTGTTTGGAACATTGTGGAACCCTTGGAGGTGAGCCTAGCTGCAAGTACTCCTTGCAGGGGGAGTGGGAAATTGCCAGATCTTGTAGGCAGCTCCATCGCACTCCTAATGTCTAAGCCCACTACCCTTACTTGTGTGTCTCCTGAGAATCTGAGTCTAAGTACACCCTTCCCCTTTGGAAGTCAATTCTTGTTAAAGAGTTGATCACAGCCATGAGAAAAAATAGTATAGTCGTTGGCAGGTGGCGGGGTGGGGCAGAAAATGCAAAATAAAACAAAACAAAAATTTCCACATCACAAGGAGCCATTGTGAGGAATGTTAAAAATTGTATATGTAAGATAATGCTAGCGGTCTGGTCTTGCATTAAATTGCAGAGAAGCTGTTGGCTGTCCGTTCGACTGGCTGGTGAGCACTTGGACCCGGCTGTTTCTGACAGACTAGAACTTCTCTGACCTGCTGGACTTCGACATTGTGAGTTTGTTTCCCCGTGTTTTAGTTTTGGTTTTGGGGTTTTGGATTTTGCCTTTTACTAACTTTATTTATAAAATATTTATAAAATTTATAAATATTTATTTATAAAATTTATAAATATTTATTTATAAAATATTTATAAAATTCATAAATATTTATTTATAAAATTTATAAAATAATTTGTGCCTACATTTTCTCTTTCTTCATTGTTACCTGTTTTCTTTTTTTAAAAACTCATTTCTTAATCCGGGCAAGGTGACACATGCTTTTAATCTCAGTACTCGGGAGGCAGAGGCAGGTGGATCTCTGTGAGTTTGATCTACAAAGCAAGTCTAGAACAGTGTAGGCTATGCCGAGAAACCCTGTCTCAAAAAACAAACCCACAAAAAAAGAAAACAAAACACAAATCTCGTTTGTCATTTTTGGTTTTGTTTCTTATTTCAAAATGTTTGTTGGTTTGTCTATGCTCACCAAAGCCATTGGCCTATACTTGACTCTTTTTAAGTTGTCGCTTGTTTGGGGATAAAGGTACATTATTTTATAGAGTGAGTTTAAAAGTTTTATGGGCTGTTTGAAGTCACTGCTGTTACGACTGCAGAATCCCTCAGTGGATTGCTCTGGTCACATGTCCACGCTCTTTTGACCCATTGCTACTCTCAGATTCTTTTGTGCAGTCTTAATTAGAGTTTTCCTTTGTTTACTTCTCTCCTGTTTGCACAGTTTTCTCCCCATTTTTGTTTTTTGTTTTTGTCTTTTAAGGTGGGAGCAAGGAGGAGGAAGCAGGTTAAGGAGAGATAGTAGGACAGGTCCTCTTTTTCGGCTACCTGACCATTTCTCTGGATGGGGGAGGGGAGCCTGGATAATGTGAGGCAAGACTCAGTCTGCTTTGGACCCTGGACAACATGGTTGGGTGGGGATTGGGCAGCCAGCCCTCTCTGCTGAGGTCGTGTGTATCAGTTACTTTCCTATTGCTGTGATAAAAGACCACGGCCAAAGACAGATTAAGGAAGAAAGTTTATTTAGCATATTTTCCCATGATGCTGCAGCAGATGCATGGCAGCTAGCTGCAGTCATGGTGGCAGAAGCAGGAAGCTCCACACCCCAACCTCAAGCAACTGGAAGTAGATGAGACATTTGAATCTAAAGATCTGCCCCCTAGTGATACACTTAGCAAAACTGTACAACTTCACCAGTAACGGCCGCCCAACTGTTTAAATGCTCAAGACTGTGGGTGACATTTCTCATTCAAACCACCACAACACAGCTACCTAGCACGGTACCTAGCACAGTACCTAACACAGCTACCTAGCATGGCTACCTAACACAGTACCTAACACAGCTACCTAACAGTACCTAACATAGCTACCTAAGATGGCTGCCTCACATGGCTACCTAGCACAGTACCTAACATGGCTAACTAGCACGGTACCTAACACAGCTACCTAACACACTACCTTACACAGTACCTAACATGGCTCCATGTGTTTGAGTAATTGCTGTTGAGTAGTTGGTACTATTCTGGGAAGTTATGGAACCCATAGGAGGTAGGCTTATCTGGAGGAATTGTATGTGCCACTGGGGAATGGAAACTTGCAAGTGCAATGTCACCAGGCACCTAAGGACCCAGCTACTCAAACAAGATGCTATCACTCCCATGATGTCTGTCTCTTAAAAGACTGAGTCCAAGTAAAGCATTCCTCCCTTAGGTTGCTTCTTGTCAGAGATTTGTCACAGCCATCAGGAAAGTAACTGTTAACAGTGGTTGTGGATCAGAATGTGAGGGAAATGACTTCCAATTGTGCCAAGCCATGATTGGTCCCTTTCTTGGAATGACCTTGGTGTTTGTTTCAGGCATTGTATACATTGTGTGAGAGCTGAGAAGGTATCCCAACCCTGAGGTGGGACAGTGTCCTAAGGGCATCCTGAGACATGGGAGCCCAGGAAGCTCACAGCTCTGAGAGGAGGCCTCCTCAACAGGGACGATGCTCCCAGGGAAGGGCTGCCCCTAAGCCCTGAGGAACTGTAGAGCCTTGGAGCCTGAGCCCCGCTCAGGGTTTAGGGACAACCCTTCCCTGGGGGCTGCATTGGTTGGAGAAGGAGCTGAGCTCAGGCCCCTACGCTCTTCAGTTCCTCAGGGGTTGGGGCAACCCTCCCCTGGGCTCCCATGTTTCAGGTTGTCCTTTAGCCACTGTCCCATCTTAGGGCTGGGATACCTTCCCAGCTCTCAGAGTTGTGAACACCCTCCCACCCAAGTACCAGAAGGCAGGCCACCGCCCGCCCACACAACAATGCCCTTCCCTTGGGACACTGCCTCCCTCCCAGAGTTGGGATACCTTCCCAGGTCTCAGAATTGTGGTTTTCCCCGACACCTTCCCACCTGATCAGGAAGGCCAATAACAGCAAATTTGTGTATATATACTCATCCTTGTACTCCTGGGTGGAGCCATCTTGACGGTGAAGGAAGGTTTCAGTGTGTTGTTGAATTGGATGTGAAGGATCAAGGGCTCTCGTTAGTGATATTCACATCTATGTTCATCAAGGAAATTAGCTGCTCTTTTTTTTATCCCTTATCTGGTTTTGTGAGTAGAGTAATACTAGCTTTGTGATTGTTTGAAAGTGTTTCTTCCTGTCTCCTTTATGGAATATTTTCAAGACCATCGGTGTTCTTTCCTCGCTAAGGTCTGGTAGAGTCAGTGAATCCAGGACTCCTGGGCTTTCCTATGTTGGGAGCTATTTTTATTACTAGTTCGATGTTGTTGCTTATTACTGACCTGTTGAAATGTTTTTATTTCATATTATTTCAATATTGACATAAGCCTAGACATTTCATGTTTTCTAATTTGATGGAGTATAAAATCTCAAAACATTAATGATCCTCCTGGAATGTGGTTCTATCTGTTGACACGTTACCTCTTATCTCCAATTTGATTGTGTCTTATCTCTTTTAGTTAATTTGAGTAAGGGTTTGCCAATTTTGTTTGTCCTTGCCAAATATCCACCTTTGTTTTAAGCATTTACAGTTTTTGTCTTTCTATTGTCCTGAGTGTCCATTTCATTGACCCTGTCTCTACTCTTTACTATGCCTTTTTATCTACTGCTTTGTGATTTGGGTTGTTATTATTTTCCCATGAGCTTGAGATGCATCATTAAGTATTGGGGTACCTAAGATTTTACGTAGAATTCATAGCTAGTTTATATTTCTTCCTAGCATTGAGTGAAACTACCGTTTCTAACAATACAGTGGTTGAGATGGAAGCCCAATGAAGAGAGCATCCTTCAAAGTGATTACAGAATCTTACTGTCCTTCACTGTGGTGCATTTGGAGACGTGAACCTGGCTTGCCATATTCCCACATGCACATGGGTAACTGTCTAGGTCTTGGAGAAAACCAACAATGACTTGTGTGACATCACCTCTGAAGTAGACCTCATTAAATCAATGGAACTCATGAAATTCTTTCACATGGTTGACACCCCATCAACCACTCTGTATGATAACAGAGTATGTGGTGGGATAAGAACTGGAGCGGGGCCGTAGGGAGCTGGGCTGTATACAGGAAGGGGCACTATATGTTCTCTAGAAGCTCATGTCAGTGGTTCACTTCCTCCACTAAAGAACATGTCTACCAGAATGTCAAGTCAGAAAACATCCTAGTAGATGCAGCATGAAATTAACAGCTTTGTGACTTTGGCCATGCAACTAAACTCACAAAGGGCGCAGATGTTGGGGAAGATCTGTGGCTCCCTGGTTTACCAGCTCCCAGATATGTTGGCAGGAAAACTGTGTAATAGCCTTGCAGTTGACATGGAGCTTGGGCATCCTTCTTTGTGTCATGCTCACGGATCACTTTCCATACTTAGAAACAACTCTCTCAGGCAGGCACCAGCTCATCACCTCCACAATGTATCATCTTCCTTGTTACTTGTCCAAAACCAGCCAAGTTAATATTTTATGATTGCTCGTGGTCCCCAACACCATGGTATATTAAAGTAGGTCATCTAGCGGAATACCCTTGGCTGTACCACATCTAAGAAGATGTACCGCTTGTCTCTAAAGAAATAAATTTGATGGCCAGGAAGACCATATGTATGATTGGATATATAGTCTGTAGGAAATTATGGTATCTGAAAAACATGGGCTACAAAATGAGAGTCACAGCAACATTCTATATATAAAACATCAATTGAGCAGTGGGAACAGCTGACTCCCAACTATGAAGCCCTTGAAGAAGAGAGAGAGAGAGAGTGAACCGGCTTTCCAACCTGTTTATCACCTGGGAAGAATCAGCTGCAGGAAAAGGCTGAAGGAAGCAGGAAGGGCTGCAGAAGGCACAGCACGCGTAACACCTAGTGTGGCCTGGACAAGACTCCCTGTCCGGGTACCACAGACATGGAAAGTGGTGCCGTGACATTAACAAAAGTTTGGTGGACATTGAAGTTGGTGTGACTTTGAGTGAGACTCTACCTGGTGAGCAGTCCCTGCCAGAGTCAGCCTAGGATGCAGCAACCACAGGGTTAAATGAGAAGAACCAGGGCCTGTTCCCTGTGGACCCATCCACAGGGCCAGCCAGGCCCAGGCTCTGGCTCCAAACGGCTATGGCTGGAAAAGGAATGAGAAGGTGATTCCTTGAGTATGGAGAACACTTCACTCCTCCCTGCCCATCCAAAGGTGAGCCACCTATACTTGTGGTAAGGAGCTATAAAGACAAGAGAGTGGAGTTCAGTAGTTAAAGGCACCAAAATGTATTTCTATATTGTTTTTTTTTTAAAAAAAAAATACTACATAATTTACTTATATTCTTTCTCAATCAAATATTTGACATCCTTAAATATAAGAAAATAATTTTGAAGCCTAAAATGTGGGAAATTCCCTCTTTTTAATAGGCATTTTTTTTTTAATTTCCAATTTTTACTGGTAGCCAGATAGTTGACCTCAATGAAACAAAGAGATCTTGAACATTATTGGAGAAAGCATAGCATTGGATTTCACTTATTTTAAAGGGAATATTCTATCTTTAGAATTTATTTATATATCAAATAGTTTAATACAAATATAAATACATATCATATATATATATAAAGCAAATTGTTGGATAAGCTATAAAATGTAATTTTAGTTAGGAAACTATAATTCCATCTATAAAGGCAATTTAAATGCATGCAGCATAAGAAATCATGACTTTTACACTGGAGATAATCCAGAATGAGGGATTTCTTTTTTTTCTTTTAAATTGTTTATTTCGTGTGTGTGTGTATATATATATATTCATATTACATCTCAATTGCTATCCCATCCCTTGTATCCTCCCATTCCTCCCACCTGCTTTCCCCCTACTCCCCTCCCCTATGACTGTGACTGAGGGGGACCTCCTCCCCCTGTATATGCTCATAGGGTATCAAGTCTCTTCTTGGTAGCCTGCTATCCTTCCTCTGAGTGCCACCAGGTCTCCCCATCCAGAGGACGTGGTCAAATATGGGGCACAAGAGTTCATGTGAAAGTCGGACCCCACTCTCCACTCAACTGTGGAGAATGTCTTGTCCATTGGCTAGATCTGGGTAGGGGTGTATCTCTATATTGTATATGAATGCTTTTTGCATGTCCCTTGCAAATGACAAAGTATACCCATTTTGGTGTAGAATATTTAAGAAGCCTATCACTTTAGAAGGAACAAGCTTACGGTTTCCTTCTTATGTAGACCCTTGGGATTTGAACCAGATGTATATAATAGAGTATAGTGACCAGACGGTAGCGAGGGTGGGGAGTTCTGCAAGGGAAGCAAAGGGTCAGAATGGGAGAAACCGAGTGGAGAGCTAGGGTACAGCAGTGTCACTAACAGGGGCCTTTTTGTGTTTCTTCTTTGAAGCGGTGAAGGAGACGCGGCCTAGGTGAACTACAAGCAGCCTAGAGTTCAGCCAGCTCAGAACTCCAGGGTGCAGTGACTCCAGGGCACCAGCTGCTGCAGGCGTCTTTCAGACACTGAGTCTTTGCTGCCAGCCCCCTGCTTGCTCAGCCCAGCACTGCTTGCTGCACAGATAGGTGGTCCCCTGTGACATCCGCCTGATGAAGGCCTACCTCCCTGCCCTGGAAGCAAGGCTGACGGGCACGCAGGTTCTCCGGCTTCTCACCAGCTCTGTCCCTTCATCCTCTTCTTTCTTCCCTTTCAGCAATTCCTATGGGACAGAAATAGATGGTCTAAGTCGACTTGGGGTTGGGCTGCTCAGACAACATCTGTCTTTGTCTTCGCAGTCCCCTTCCTCCAGGCCTCCTGTGGTGCTGTCCCTTCTCATGCTAGGGTCCTACAAACACGATTTCCTGACATTCTTTTGACATCACTCTGTGGTTGTTTTGGTTTACTGTGCCAAGGTAGGCAGGCCTTTTCAGCCCTGGGGCTGAGCACTGTCTCCTCAGGCCAGCAGCTGTAGGCCTGTGTTGTACCCAGTGTCACCTTTAGGGTCAGGTTTAACAGATGTAAGCCAGTAGTGCTGTTTGCAATGTTCTCCTGGGTACCTTCCTGGTAGCGTGTAGCTCCTGGAGTCCACAGGGGTGTGCTAGCTTACCGGAAATGCGAGGGGGCTTACCTGCTTGTAGGAAAGGATGGGTTTCTAAGCTTGGTCTTGACATAACGCTAGCCCAAATGAACAAAAAAGGGACAAGAAGTCATTTATGCAGGCCTTGCCAACTGAGAGGAGACGGTGTCATTGGCTTGCTTATGGTCTGCTGTGCTTGGCAGCAGGCTTTCCACTCTGACCCTCTAGCCCCACCCCTACCAAATCATGTCACCAGCTATATGGCATGGATGCTGTCATGTCACTGGCCTGCCACTGCATGGCATCCTGTTTTAGGACGTGATGAGTACCATTTGGCCCCACCTAGGAAGCAAGACTGGAGGCCGAGAGCGCCTTACTGTGGGGTCAACAAGCTTCCTGCCACAGCCCCGGCCCCTCTCCCTTCTCAGGTATGCGGGAGACACTCATGCTTGGCCCCTACCCCCTGAGCCCCACCTGCTCAGGGGTGGAGTCAGTTTCTGGCTTCCCCATGTTATTGTTTCCCAGAGGCCAAAAGGCTTTTGCCTTCCCTAAGCTCACCTAAGAGTATTTGTGCTTTTAACACAAAGTTCTTTTCCCAAGCCTCTACTGTGCTATATGTCCACTGCCTTTTCCTACAATGTCTACATGTCTAACAATGTGTATTTCACTGCAGATTTCAAACAGTGATGATGCTAACATGTCTAAAATTTATCTCCCTTTATGAACTAACCATGATTCTTGTAAACTACAAAAAAAAAAAAACCAAAACCAAAACAACAACAACAACAACAACAAAAAACATTTCTCAGATCAAATGGAGTCCAGATAAGTGCTGTAATCCAAAGCCTAAGTTTCTCACCTAGCTCCTAGCTCTAAGGGTGGGGTTCCTCCCCCTTTCCCTGGCTTTGGGACTCCCCTAACTACCCTATTGCTACATTCTTACACCCAACACCTACTGACTGCTGAGTCTTCCCTTCTGGTTGATGTAAATGCTTCCTGCCATTCTTACCAACCTACATACAAACTCTTCCTCTAGAACCTTCTCCCTTGGGTGAGATCTCCCTCTGCCAACTTGGTTCATTCCCGCCCCACCTCGTTCAAAACCCTAGTGCTAGGTAACCGTGTCTGTTCTTGGGCCACACCCTTGGTCTCTGTCCAGTGCTGACGAGCTGCTGGAACACTTGTACCAATCTCATCAAGTTAAACCTTGCTTATGGCACGCCCTGACAGGTCACTGACTTCTACTCTTCCCATGAGGACCAGTCAGTCCATTTGCTGCTTCTCCAGGCTCTTCTTGGATGCCTTCTGAGAATTTCAAATCCCTACGACCACATTAAGGGCTTCTAAGCTTACATGTCTCTGCAACCAAACTTGGACGGATCCAAAACTAGACGTCTAATTATTGACAGCAATCGGGTAAAATGGAAGGAAGCTCCCTATATCCAGACCTTTTCTTTGCTCTCCCAAAATTTTCAAGCATTCTCAGCATTGTCTCAAGCTCAAAGCTTTCTCTTTGCTCTCCCAAGAGTTTCAAACGCACTCCTAAAGGGAACTTTCTCCCTAACCTACTATCTTTGTCTTCTGCCCCCATATATGTTCCAGTATCTTGCCAGACTTCCTACATCTAGGACATCATCAAAGCAGCTACCCACAGGGCTTCCATCCAACCTCAGAAACCATGCAAGCTGGACCTGCATTGTACCTCCTAGCTGGACCTGCATTGTTCCTCCTAGCTGGACATGCATTGCCCTTCCCAGCCCCAGATGTTCTCAGACCCTGGACAGAAAATCAACAGCCTATTCTTCCAGAACCTGGCCAACATTTCAGCCTTTTAAGCCCCCTATCGCCGCCCCACTGTCAGCAGGAAGTAGTTAAGACGATTACTTCGCCCCTTATCCATTTGCAAAAGGCTGAGATGGTGTGCTCCAGGCCCGGGACAAACAGCTCCATGTTCCCTGAGCACTCCCTGGTCCCTGTCTGCTGCAGGACATGGCTGACATAGCCTGCCCTCCACCTTGAACTTTCAGGGCAGAACTTTTCTGTCCTCATATAATTTGGACATTTGTTCTATTGCTTTTTTTCTATCTCTTTTCTCCCTTTACATGGCAGCCAAAAGCTGCTTCCAGTGAACCTACATTTATATACTTTAACTTACCTTATATAAAATAATCCAACATTCCTCATTTTTTAATTATAGGAAAAGGTAGGAATATTAGGATTCTGCTTCAATCCACCTACCTGAGATATCATTGCTTACCTGCCATGAAGGCAGAAGCTTCATGAAAAGTCCTAAGAGAAGTGATAAGATCAATGTCAGTTGCCATTTTGCAGAATCCTCTCTTCCTAGTCACCTGCAGGGCTTCAGGGGCCTCAGAGAAGGACCCTATCTCCTGTTGCCATGGGCCATACAACTGCTGGACAGAGCCTGACAGAGCAAGGCTATCCAGGGAAGTCAGAGAGTCAGCCTGCAGTCAAGTTCAAGCCTCACAAAGATGGTGGATGACACACAGCAGGTGGGTGACTCTGTGGTCCCAGAAGACACTGAAGAAGTGTGACCACCACGAAAACTGAAATAGGGTTCCAGTCAGCAGTGACCAAACCACCATGACCATGGAGTCACTCGGGGTGTGGCAGTGATGTCACTGCTGAGTGCAAATTAACCATGCAGGACAGCAGAGCATCCCTGAATTGTCCATGAATCCAAGCAGGTCAGGTTCCACAGAGACCAGTAAAAGCCCTTCCTCCCCATTAGAGTGTAGGTACCTAAAAACACAATAGTGACAGTTATACACTTAATGACATAGTCTCAAGAGCAGTCCCCTGGTCTTCCCCGCCCCCACACCGCACTCCCCACCTCAGCCATCCTGCCCTCTGCATGGCTCTGATCATCTTGCAAAGTGCATCTAGAAGCAGCAGGAAGACTTTGGTGAACTCCATGTCCTGAGTGAGTTGAGGGTACAGCCACATTAAGGGCTTCTAAGCTTACATGCCTCTGCAACCAAACTTGGACAGATCCAAAACTTAACTGTCTTAATTGCCAGCAATCAGGTAAAATGGAAGGAAGCTCCCTGTATCCAGACCTTTTCTTTGCTCTCCATGTTCAAGCCTTTCCTAGGCTAAAATGGAAGGAAGTTCCCATGTCCAAACCCTTTCTTTGCTCTCCACAAATTTTCAAGCATTCTCAGCATTGTCTCTCTCCTTGTTTTCAAGCCTTTTCTCTTTGCTCTCCCAAGAGTTTCAAATGCAAACCTAAAGGAAATTTTCTCCCTAACCCTGTCTTCTACTAACTTTGTTGTCTTCCCACATATGTATTCCAGTATCCTGCCAGACTTCCTACATCTGGGACATGGTCAAACCACGAGTGCTCCCATCCAACCTCAGACCATGCCAGCTGGACCTGCATTGTTCCTCCTAGCTGGGCATGCATTGCCCTTCCCAGCCCCAGATGTTCTCAGACCCTGGACAGAAAATCAACAGACTGTTCTTCTGGAACCTGGCCAACATTTCAGCCTTTTAAGCCCCCTATCGCCACCCTACTGTCAGCAGGAAGTAGTTAAGATGATTACTTCGCCCCTTATCCATTTGCAAAAGGCTGAGATGGTGTGCTCCAGGCCCGGGACAAACAGCTCCATGTTCCCTGAGCACTCCCTGGTCCCTGTCTGCTGC
Source organism: Acomys minous (assembly GCF_964271855.1). Taxonomy (NCBI): domain Eukaryota; kingdom Metazoa; phylum Chordata; class Mammalia; order Rodentia; family Muridae; genus Acomys; species Acomys minous. The sequence continues at coordinate 44,443,289 of NC_140490.1, forward strand.
AGGACATGGCCGACATAGCCTGCCCTCCACCTTGAACTTTCAGGGTAGAGCTTTTCCTTCCCCTTCACTATATATTTTGGGCATTTGTTCTATTGCTTTTTTTCTGTCTCTTTTCTCCCTTTACATGGCAGCCAAAAGCTGCTTCCAATGAACCTACAATTATGTATTTTAACTTATCTTATATACAACAATCCAACATTCCTTATTTTTTAATTATAGGAGAAGGTAGGAATATTAGGATTCTGCTTCAATCCGCCTACCTGAGATGTCATCACTTACCTGCTGCAGGGCGTGACCCTGTCAAGGCTATATAAAAGACAGACCGTCCACCTGCTCTCTTTCCCTTCCCACCCTCTCTCTCTCTACCTCCTCTACTTGTTCTACCTTCTTACTTTCTCTCTCTCTCTCTCCTATTCTCTCTCTCTGGGGTACCCCTCCCCTTTTTCCTTCTCCCCCATGCTCACTTAATAAACCTTATATGACATAATAACTGTTGCCTGACATGTTAGTATCTTATCATCTTATTTTCTTTTTATTAATCATAACATCTGTGACAGCCGGCTCAACAGGTGGGATGTTCACTGTTAGTGACTTGCAGCCCACGCCTCTCCCAGATTCACGATGCCAAGGTGAGTTTTAGTTCATTGCTCTGTCTCTGAACTGCTTGGGTTGGGAAAGACCCAAGCTTAAAGCTTAAAGCCACTCACAGCCCAGCCCCTGAGGCTGGGCCTTGGGATGGAAGGGGCCACTCTGAGAACCATGGAAGCAGAGACACTGAGCAATAAAACTGCCCATCCCACCTCACTGGAAAGGCTGCAGTGCCTGAGGCAGTGTGAGGTGATTCAGACCCTGCCAGACTAGCTCATGGGAGTCATTAGGAACACCTTGCCAGTCAGCCAGGCCCTTCCCTTCAGTACTTCCAGGGCACCAAGTCCCATGTGCCTTGGGGCCTTTGCTAATAAGCACTGAGCTTGGGCACTTCCCTGCTCCCTTCAGTCTTCAGCTCCCCGCTTCTGATCTTAGCACAAGTCAAAGCAAAACCTCAATTTCCCTGGTGCCCGAACTGCTCACCATGACAGCATTGATAATACCCTAACCTGAGTGCCCGGGCTCTCCCGAGTCCTGTAAACTGCACGGAGCCTGTCCTCTGCCTCCAGCCTGCCCTGCTCTTGTCCAGAGCTGCAGGAGAGGTCTATAAACTGTCTACTGTAGACTAAACTTGGCTTGTGGAAGATGTGGGGAGATGAGAACGTAGCCATCAAAAGCTGCCCTTGTGGCACGGCAGACAGCTCTCTAGACAACGTTCTTGTAAAGCAGCATGAGGCCCTGCATTAGACCCCAGCAACCCAGCAGGGCAGCGTGCGCCTGTCATCCCACTTCTGTGGAGTTGGAAGCAGACAGACATTGGGACTCCCCGTGCACGTGGTGTAGACTAATTGTCAGGCTCCAGCTTCAAGTAGAGACTGTCTCAAAAAATAAGGTAAAGCCAGGTGGTGGTGGTGCACACCTGTAATCCCAGCACTTGGGAGGCAGAGGCCGGTGGATTTCTGTGGGTTCGAGGCCAGCCTGGTCTACAGAGCAAGTCCAGGACATTCAGGGCTGTTGCACAGAGAAGCCCTGTCTCCAAAAAACTACAGATGACAAGGCAGAGTTATAAAGAAGAAGAAAATCATGGTTAACATTTTGTCTTTCAGAAAAGGATCTTCAAATGTGTGATATCTATATGTCAGACTGCAGTAACTGTGATTTTTGTTCAAGACCACCATTCTAGTGAAAGGCTGCTGCAGAACTGTGGTTGAACTTGATTTTCTTCTCATTAGATATGTCTGCCGAGGAGTAGGCGGTTGGCTTCATGCTGCAAAGAGCATACCCCTGTACCACATCTCCTCACCCAGAATGCAGAGTTTCCTTCAGAGCTTCCAAGAAAGGAGTTATCCCAACTTTGACCCTGATTGGGAAGTGCAGAAGGATGCTGGAATTGAGTTCAAAATGCACAAAGAGCAAGGTTCTGCAGTCTCTGGTATAAAACTATGGTACAGGCAGCTCCATCATGACGGAGAGGGCTGTACCCATTTCTGCTGAGTGGATGCGTCAACAAGCACCATGTTAGAAAGAGGAGTCCTCTGAAAATCACATTCACACAGAAAGAGGAGGTGACCCATCTGCAGACACTGATGGGGAGTGTTCTTCCTCAGTGGGTTGAAAGGTGGCCCCGCACTGGGTAGATGGTCTCCTGGACCGAGCTCCAGTCAGCCCATGGCCCACACAAGCCCAGATACAGGAAAGTAGTCACCATAATATATTTTTTGGTGGTTTTGTTTATAAGCGTCTTTAGGAAATGCTTGGTTTGTATTACCTCAGAAATTATCAAGTATTTTTAAATTAAAATAAGAAACTAGTTTGAATATTTTCTTCCACTGCTGTGTTTTAGGTTCATGAAACCATTGGAATCCTCATACCTGTCAAACATTAAAATGGATAAAAGCTTCATGGATAGCTTGTGAGTCCATGGATATATGTGTGTGAGTGTGGATTCAAGCACGTGTTTATGTATGCAAAAATCTGGGCAAGGAGTGAATGTGGGAACATGCATGTGCAACAACTTTTTAGTGTGGTCTGTCTTTCCCAGCAGCACTGGTAAAGAGCTGTATATGCAGCGCCCACACTAGCCGTGGCCCCTCCCACATCGAAATGATTCCCAAGAGAGATGGCCGCAGGCCAGTCTGACCTGGGCAGTCCCTCACCCGAGACTCCCTTTTTCCCAAGTGATGCTTGGTTGTACCACGTTCACAAAATCTAAACACAGAGCTCCTTCTGGATGCTTCTGGGAAGGAGAGCACATCCATAAAGTTACAGTGACCTGGGATTGGTGAGCAGGAGCCCTGGCTTCCGGGGAAGCACAGGTTCCAGTCTGAGAGCTCTGGTCACACTTGTCAGCCAGTTAGGACATGGCTGTTCTCTATTATTTCTGGTCATTGTGTTTTAAATTTTTATCACAATGTCTCAGTCCATAATTGAAGCTTAGAACTCACTATGTAGCTCACACAGCTGTCTTTCTGCCTCAGCCTTGCATGTGCTGGATACAGGCGAATGTTTGTTTTGAAATAGGGTCCTGGCCCACAACCTCGGGCCTGGGACGTGGGGGGACTTCCCTGACACACACACCTCCTTTGTTAATGGTGTTTGCTGACACTTATGAGAACCCAAGGACTTTGATCTTTGGAACCCATATGGTGGAAGCAGAGAACTGACTCCTACAAGCTGTCCTCTGTCTTGCACACATGGGCCCTGCTCATATGATATGTAGACACAATAAATGTAATAACAAACTTTTTAAGTGCGTTTCACATGACAATTCTTTGAGGCCATCAAGACTCGCTCTGCAGCCCAAGCTGGATTCAGTTCTTGTAGACAGTCCACATGTGTTTTCTCTGCCATCACAGAAGTCTGTATGTGCCCATTAAACCAAAGCATGCCTTCTTGCTGCTGGTGATTTTACTGTACTCATCAGCTGTTTCATTGAGGTCTTTGCTCACTGACTCTGTTTGGCAAATTGCTATCAGCATTTCTCTTGACTCCCACTTAAATACTAGAAACCTTGTGGCTGGAGGCACCAACCTTCAAGTTTATTGTATCATTTGGTCCTTGGATCACTGTGGAATGCATTTGTATAGAAGAGCACTTTGAATCTCACAGGTACCTTGAGATACACACCTCAAGGTTAAAACAGCCCTCCTTTCATCTGCTTAATAGTTTACCATTTTATGATTATATACTGTATGTGAACCTTGTATTTAATTTTACAAATTATGATTGTTTTAATCTACAACTTAAATTTTCATCTTATCTTTTTGTAATGGACTTTTTTTTTTTAAATGCTTTTTCTCCACTATGGTTGACAGTTCCATTTCAGTAATTGGCTTATTTTTTATAGGCATCGTGGCTCACTTGACAAAGCTTTCCAAACACAAGAGCCTTTACATGCTGAAATACAAACCCTTCTTTCCCACCTTCCCTCTCTCTCTCCTAGACCTTGCTTGCACGCAGAAATTTTGGAGTCCCTGCTTGCTGCTCTTGGTCACACCCTGGTTTTAGTCACTCAGCTGTGATTTCCTTCAGAGTTCCTTACTCATGAGCACTTACTGCCTCTTCTTGTAGCATCAGCTGAACTCATCCAGAACCACATTGTGCTGTGGGTGATGGCGGCCTGAGGTGATAAATGCTCAGAGTGTAAAGTATGTTTGTTTCTGGTTTGGGCCACCCTGACCAACTTGTGTCCTGCCTGAGACCTCAGGATCAATGAGAGGATGCTGTACAAAAAGCTCTGCACCTGAGCTAAGTCCACAGCCCATTCCCCAAACTTTATGTTAAGCCCTGAGCCTAGGCACTGGTGGTGGGATCTTGTCTGGAGTAATGGTCATTGTGGATGTTAAATTAAGGCAATAGAGCATGCCGCAAGCCAATGGCCAGGGTCCGTCTAAGCAGGGGTGAATTTGGTGAATTTGGACACAGAAACTGGAACAATGAGACATGCTAAGGGACACCAAAGGTTACCTGTAACTCCCAAAGCTCAGAAAGACACAGGAGAGAGCTTCCTTGATGCCTCACAAGGGGCCAGGAGCTGTGCTCACCCCGCCGAGCTGAAGCTCCAGGATTCTGGTGACAGCTCTGGCAACCAAGCGGGAATTATCTTAGTGCTTTTGATCCTGGGTCACCTGCTGTACAGAGGCTCAAGTCACATGGACACAGGTGAAAAGACACCTCTTGACTGTCAGGGCACTTGGACATGGCCTTCTAGTGAGTTGCACATTTGACAGGCAGCCCACAGCTGAGTCAAGAGACTAACAATCATGGTGTACATTTGTAGATGAAGGAACCAGAATTTGGGGGTGGAGCTTGGGAGAGGGGGTGGAGCTTGGGAGATGCTCTGTAAAGTACTTGTTCCTGGAAATGCAAGAAGACCTAAAATTCTAGTCCTAGCCCCCACATACCACGTAGAGTACAGTCGTACATGGTAGTCCCCACTCTCAGTTGGCACCTAAAGGAGTCTGTCTGTGAACTGGTGAGCTCCAGAACTGGTGGGAGACGTTTCTCAAAAACCAAGTTAGAAGATCAAAGAGGAATGGCATCTTGGGGTTGACAATGGGTGACCTCTGGCCTTCATGAGCAACTGCACAGAAAAGTACGCATACAAATGAGACACACACATACCAGGAGATAAGAGACTAGAGCCTGAAAAGTCTCAGGAACTGGTCTAAGAGTGGGTCTGTGGGTACAGTGCCCAGGTTCTGCTGCTCAGATCAACTTGGAATCCATGTTCTTGGAGTGACACACAGACTGCTTCTGGTGGAGTCAAAAATGCTATTTTATTCCCCTAGAATTGGTAGCAAGGCTTAAATGTGGTGCTGTATAGAAAAATTTTACCCCCTTGTGGTACTCGAATCTTTTGCTAACAAAGTCCCCCTCCCCCCACCTCTAGTTTGCTAGTGTGTACGTAGGGCTGGTTGTTTGTGGTTCCCATGGAGATTCCATTTAAACGCAAAAGTGATGGCTGTCTGGGGTAAGCCACAGTAGGGTAGCTTCAAGAACTGCTTCAACCCCAGCCTCCAGTTGTTGGTGTCACATGTGTGCACTGTGGCCCAATACCAATGAGTAACAATTTTTGCAATTTTTTGTTTAGTTTTGTTTTTTGTTTTTTGTTTTTTTGTTTTTTGTTTTTTTTTTTTTTTGAGACAGGCTTTCTTTTTGTAGCTCTGGCTGTCCTGGAACTTGCTTTGTAGACAAGGATGGACTCGAACTCATAGAGATCCTCCTGCCTCTAAGCCTCCTAAGTGGTGTGATTAAAGAAAGGCGTATGCCACCATGCCTGGCTAATTTTTGCAATTTTTGATACATTAATGATATAAATCACGGAGAAAAAAAATCTACTCACTTTGAACTATTATTTACTATATAAGCAAGGACAACTTTAAACTGCTGGTCCCCTGCCTCACCCTCCTAATAACATCCTCTTTTATAACTGTGTCAGTTGAACCTGAAGGGTTTGCTCAGGCAGGGAGGGCACAGCTAGTCGTAGCACGAGCTTTAGTTTGTGTGCTTCCCTCCAACAACACTGTGGAGACCTCAACCTCAGGGTGAGAGTACGGAGAGGCGGCACCGTTAGGAAATGACAAGCTCTTGGCATTCATGTAGTCATGAGAGAAGACACTGCACTGAGAAAACAGTTCCACACGAGACCATGAGACGACAAAAACAGTACCAGATGGAAAGAAAAAGCCTCCTTCCACTCTACATCTCTTGGTAGCTTAGTCTTTGCTCCACCATCTTCAACAATTATAAATGACCCAAAATAAGGCATTCAGCTGCAAGGTGGCATGGCACCATTTTAGATGAAGGAAGAATACTTCTCTTTAGTAATCTGTCTTGACAATATTTTCAGAATAATTTGTAATGCTCTTTTGAGATCTAGGGTTTCTGATAAGAAACCTAATAAGTGTCTTAGGGTATACCTGGGACATGGCTAGCTATCTTTGACACCCACAGATTGTCATCACATGCCCCGAGTGCTTTGGAAATGAGCATCTCAGTGTCAGTGAGGGGCCACCAGCTTTTAAAGCCATCGGAACTGAACACCTGAGTGAAGAGAGGGTGAGGCCTCTAAAGGCCAAGTGTTGATACAGTGTTTTATAGTCTAGGTCATAAAGCCACTGAAGCACACGGCATCCACTTCCAAACTAATGAACGCCCAGTGTCTATGACTCTGAGGATCACAAGCTTCCTGGGCTTTATCATCATGTTACTATTGCTCAGTAAGAGAAAAAAGTCTTTGTCTTGGGTTGAATGTGAACTGTCCCACACTGTCATGTGTTTGGACCCTTGGTTCCATAGGCAGCACAGTATTGAGAAGTTAGGGAACCCTTGGGTGTGTGGCCTGGCTGGAGGCAGTGGATCCTTGGGGAACCTGGGAGATTGTCAATGCAGTGAAACCAGGTGCCTCACACTCTGCAGCCAGTACCAGCAGCTGATCCCACCACCATGATGAGCCTGATCCTCTAAGTCCTAGCCAAAGTAACTCCTGCCTCTCTTGAGTTGCTTCATGGCATGGACTTGGGAGGGGCAATAAAATGAGCTAGAAACCATAGGTTTTGGCTAGCTGCGATTGATCCACAACGCCATGACCTCACAAGAAACCACTGTGAGGAGTGATGGTTGCCCAGCCATATAAGGCATGGGCTGGGTCTAGGTCTTGTCCTTATACTGTAGTGAAGCTGTTGGTTGGCTGGTTCTGAGTTGTGTTTTATATTGTCAATCTCTGGAACTGGACATGTGATCCACACTGAGCTGAACAGAGTGAGTGTGGTTCGATTTTCTGAATTTAGATTTATAGTTTTTGGGTTGAGGCTTACATTGTGATTCTGTGCTAGTTTTTAAAATTGATGACCCATTTTCTATTAATTATTCAATTTTCTTTAACATTCTTTACTTTGGTTTCTTTTAGAACGTCGGTCCATTTCCATTAACTGTTGAAGATAGGGACTGTATTATGACTAGGGAAGTTACATTGCGGTGTGCACCTTAATCACCTACCCCTGCTACTCTTTTTCCTCTTATGTGTCTTCCCTTCTGTACCAGGACATCAATGTCAGGGAGGGCCACCATCATTCCATGTTCATAAATACAAGTTTAAAGGAATTGGCCAGCAACAGTGGCGCACACCTGTGTTCCCAGCACTCGGGGGGGGGGGGGGGACAGTCTGCAGAGGCAGGTGGATCTCTGAGTTCTAGGGCAGCCTGGTCTACACAGAGAAATTCTGTCTTGAAAAGCAAAAGCAAAAAACGAAAGAGGAATTGAGTGTCTTGAGTGTAGAGATGAAGTTTACAGTAGATAATTTTAGGGTGCAAGTGAAAAGGCTACTGGAGCAGTCTGTAGACTAACTGGGCAATACCTATGTCTCTAATCCAGGGAAGCACAAAGCTTTCTGAGTCTGTCTTCAAGTTAAAATGTCCTCCTATGGTTTGAATGTAAAAAGTCTCACTCACACCATCTGTTGCTAAACTTCTTCCCTAGGGGAAAATGTAAAGCATCATCTACCCCTCAATTGAGGTCCCAACAAGAAGTGTAGGCAGGATTCCACCAATGACTTTATTGAGCCTAGGTAAGAGGTGACTTACAGGGGTGTGGGCACTCCTCACCCGAACTAGCCACACCTGTAAAGCAGTCCTGAGTGCTAATCAGGCCTTTTCCCACCGATTCCTAGATGGAGCCCCTGCTCCCTTCTTCGCTGGTCTTATGTACTTTATCTCCTGTCTGATGCCACCTGCAGCCATGCTAGGTGGTAAGGAGCAGCTGGATACTTAAGGAGCATCTGTTGGGGTGGGGCTTCACCAGCCCTCACTGTCTTTTGCATGCAGGCGCAAATGAACTCCCTGAGATGGCATTTGCTTGTCTCTCATGACAGTCACTCAAGACACAGTCCACCCCCATCTCTGGCTCTTACATTCTTTCCGCCCCCTCTTCCGCAATGGTCCCTTGAGCCTTGGAGGGGGTGACACAGATGTGTGACTACGTTTTCTCCCACGCCATCAGGGGAACATATCCTCGTGGCTTTCTGTTCTTCCCTCCGTGTCCAGAATGCGGCAGGTGGTGAGTCATGTGGGTGGTTTCTCCTACTACAAAACACAAGCGAGGAAAAGAACAAAACACAGGAAATGAAAAAATACCCAACAGACACAGAGTGTAGTAATAGCCTGTGATTGTAAATACAAATGTGGAGATGCTCTTGAGCTGGTATATCATTAAGCCAATCAATAGCAGTTGCTTTTCCACTGGAGCATATGACTTCCCTTTTCACAGGTGTGTCTATGTTCTCAGCACTAGATGTGAATTTCCCCCTGTAAAGCAAGCTGTAAGTACAATCAGAAAGTTGCTTTTAATCCCTAACCACTTGGTCCACTATGCATGCAGGATCTTAGTGGAGTAAGACTGTTGGTCTTACTTTTCCCCAGCATTCGTAGTAGCAGCTTCTGGCACTACAAAGCTAGCTCACAGGGATGGGACTATTGATCGCAGTCCTACCTTTTGGAAGCCAAATTATACATCCTCTTCAGCAATGGGGCCTTATTATTCAGTTCTAGGATGAATCCAACTATGGCAATCACCTTTATTGCTTTGGGGCCCTCTAGGGCCTCTGTGACCAACAACTCCTGGTGAGGTAACTCACCCCTAGCACTGGGATTCCCAACTAACTGCCTTCTAGTTAATTCCCAATTAACCACCTTCTAACTAGCCAGCTGATGAGCATCAGTTTTTATCAGTTGGATACTTTGACATTTGCCAGCTCAGGCTCAGGCAGACATTTCTCAAACACACTGGTGTGTATCACTTGTGCCTTACCCAACCGTAAAGCTCTCGGGAATTCCACAGACCCTTGGCTTTGCATTCTTCGTGAAGCAACTTCCTATGCTCGCTTCACCATGAGCACTTGGATGTCAAACGTCTCTTAAATGAGCCTCCAAATCTGTAAAACACTCAAGGGTGAGGGCTATGCTCTACCCACGTAACAAAGCCTTTATTCAGAGGAGTGACAGGGCTACCATCTCACACTGAACAGGGGGACTGTAAGATAATCTTGGTGAAGTAGTTTGAAAGTTCATTGTCATCTGTTCCAAGCAAGAGTCTGCAAGTGACTGAGGAAATACTAAAGTAAAACCTAAGATCTGACCCAGCATGACAAGTGTCTCCCCATTAGAACCAGCCATTTTCTACACGTGTGTAGCAGCATGGCTACAAGGCACTAGCTCTGTTAGCTTCCCACAGCCCTCAGCTGCTCTCTCTGAGCCATTCCACTCCCACACCCTGGAAGCTTCCACAGAGCACAGCCTCCCTGCATTTCTGCACCCCTCTCGTAAGCTTGGTGGGGCTGGTTCATGCTCTTCATCCCTGCTGCAGGGCAAAGGGTAAATGAGCCACACACCCCCCCTCCTGCTCAAATTGGTTGTCTGGGTCAGAGAGACTTGAGGTTGGAACAGCAGCTGTGGCTTCTCTCCCTACCATGCCTGCCTGCTGGCTAAGAACCTGGCTGGGCAAATTCTCCTAAGCTCTAGCATTGGCTTTTGCAGGAGGAAGACCCCCTTGCTTAGTCTGGAGGTGTAGCTGCCTCACCTGCACTGTGTTACCATGGAGGCCTTTGTGGCCTGTCATTCAAGCTTTACAGCTTTCTAGATGTTCAGTTGTGCAGCATGTGGCTTTCTGCCAGTTTGTCCTTAGGGATCGGCCACAGCACCACTCTGGCCGGTTTTGTCTTCGAATATGACAGGCAGCATTCCCTTCTCTGCATGGCTTTTTTCCTCATCTCTAGGCTGAGCTTGCACTTTATGGACAGTCTTCACGTGCTTGTCTGTGCTGCTCACATCCCCCAAAGCCTTTCCCACGTCATAAAGACCCTTGCTCCACCAAAGGCCCAGCAGTGCTGCTGGGACTCTACGCCAGTCTCCGGCATCACATGTCACTTGCCTCCTCTCTGGTCCTCCTGGTCCTGATGTGGACCCACAAGGACCTCCACTGCTGATGACCAAGCATCTCTAATGGGGTCGACAAGCCAGTCAGTCCATCAGGGGCTGGTTCCCCCTTACTCTGCCTTTGCCTGTGCTCGGTAGCTTCTGTGGCAGCTTCAAGGGCAGCTGCTCAGTTTTGCTGCTTCCACAGCACCACACTGACTCCCATCTCCCCTCATATCCCATAGCCTCACAAGCAACTGGGTACTCAGCTGAGACGAGAATTTTGTGTAGGACTCTGAGTCTCTTTTTATTTTTTAGGGGAGGGATTCAACTAACCTCATTGGGATGATCTTCTACAATGGGCACTGATGCACTCTCCAAGATTGTGACAGCTTTATTTGGGGCCCAGTCACTCGGGACACCACCTCATTTGTTTGAATGCTTGGTGTCTAGCAGGGGTACTGTTTGGGGGGGGGGGTAGTGAGATCCATCAGCAGTAGAGCCTAGCAGGAGGAAGTAGGTCACTAAGGGGGTGGAGGAGGCCAGCCAAAGCCACAGAGCCAGCTACCATCTTGCCAAGCCACCTGCTCTCCCCAGAACAACGCGTCCCCCATCCCCTGAAAACAGGAGGCATACATATTAGCCACTTCCTCCCTTAAGAGCTTTGGTCACAGGCAGAAGGAAAGCAACCAATATAGTCCTTGGGGACAGATAAACCGCTTTGGGTCATTCCTTGCTGTTAACTGGAGCGTTTCTTGCTGTGACATCACACATAATCATTGTGGGGAATATAAGGCACTTCCTGCGGCTGGATTTTATCCTTATGCTGCAGAGAAGCCATTGGTGGATGGAGAACAGCTGGGCTCCAGCATCGAGTATGATTGACTTGCATCTACACATGGGGACTTAACCTCTTTGTTAGGGGTTTAAATGTTTTTCCCCCTTCATCCACTTGTCTTTGCTTTGGACTTTCATTCATGGCTCATGTGTTTATTTCTCTTAATTGTTCCTTTAAATTGTTGTCATGTTGTACTGTGGTTTTACTTTTCTTATTTTAAGCCTTTACTGTGAGAACTGAAGACTTGCCCTGGACACTTCCATGCATGCATGTGGTATGTATGGAGTCATACGTGGATCGTGTTCATCTGTTCTGTTACATTGCAACAGCCCCTCTGTACGGGCCAAAGGCCCCCTCTTTTTATTAAGGTCCCACCTCCCCACCTCCCACCATCTATGCACTAGCTGGATTCACTGGATCTCTGGAACTGGCATGTTCCAGACAAAACCCCTATCTCCACGTATATTCCAGAAAAGGACAACATTTTCTTCTTGGTGGCTGAGCATTGGCCTCTCCCCTTGAATCTGCGTAGGAGCCCATTGTTGACAGTGTGTGTGTGTGTGTGTGTGTGTGTGTGTGTGTGTGTGTGTGTGAGTAGCTCTCCTAGGATACCTTGCTGATGCCATCGTGAACGTGAAGAACTTTTGTGAGCTACCAAGAGATCTCATAGCAGATCCTGCTATGCTGCTGTTGGGAGAGATTGTATTAGTCTCCCCGTCTTTCTCCCTATCTTGATATCTTTAAGTATTTTGTAACATCCTCCTCCTGAGTTTTGCATCACATCCAGGGTGTAGCATCAGAAAGGCAGTGGGCTGTGCATGTCTGGTAAATTCATAGGTCAGTGTTGGTATAGATGACCGTAAGTCTAGCAATCTACCCATTGCTTTCAGGATTTACAACTCTCTGTCTGGGATGTGTGTCAAAAGTCCCCAGTGGGTCCACTGGATTTTGTTTCTGTTGAAATAATCACCTTGTCGTGAGTTTCCTTTTATTTTAAGTCTTCTCTCTCCGAGTGCTTCAGGTCAAGGGTTTGTCAATTTTGTTCATCCTTCCAAACTCCCCACCTCTTTATTTCTTTGATCCTTGTTTCATCCTCTTAGTGTCCACTTATTCCCAGCTCTGGTCTTTCATATGCGTTGTCATCTAGTGCTTAGGGGCTTGGGTGGTTTTTCTTTTTCTGCTCTGACCCCAAAATGCATAACTAGGATATTTAAGATATCTAAGATTTTTATTTTTTAATGATACAGAAATTGATAGTCATAAGCCATAAACTTGCCTCCTAGACCTGCTTTGTGTTTTTTACATCTAGTACCACATGGTGGTGCCATTTCCCCACCTGTGAAGGGGCTCAGAGACAGCCTCTCAGATGAGGACATCCTCAGAGTAACTTCAAGATCTTATGAGGGGGATTTCCTCCTCCGGAGAACAGTCATAGGGGAGGGGAATAAGGGGAAAATGGGAGGGAGGGAAGAATGGGAGGATACAAGGAATGGGATAACCATTGAGATGTAACAAGAATAAATTAAAATTTTTTTAAAAAGATCTTAACAACACTGGCCTCAGGCTCCTTTTCAGAGGTGAAGCCCATCTACCTGAAGATCCTGAATAAGGCTGTCAACAAGCTCTCAGCCATCACCTTTGTGGTAGACCTCATGAGAGAAGTACAACATCCTAATATTATGAAACCATTTCAGTTAGTTAACACACCAGCAAGTCTTATTTGTGCCCAGAATTTGTGGCAGAGGGAGATTTGGTCAGCTTCATAGCAGCCGTTGGCCTTACGAATGAGGACACTGGCCTTACGAACCAGTGTCCAGCAGGTGGAGCCACGGTTCAGCACCTTCATAAGAGAAACATCAGCTACTGAGACATAAAAGCCAATAACATCCTAGTACATGGGGCTGGAAATACCAAACTATGTGACTTTGGAATGGCCGTCAAGTTACTAGTGGCCAGGTGTTGGAGATCTGTGGCACACCTTGTTATTAAGCACAAGAGGTTGGGGAGGGCAGAAGCTACCACGGACTCGCCAGTGAAACGTTCTGCCTCAGCAATCTGGTTCGCTTTATGGTTGCTGGATTCCTACGACGCACCGTGCCATTCCCCTGATCATCATCTCCACAGAGTATTGGATCCCACCAAACCCCGCAGCCCTGGCAAACCTTATATTCTATTTTATTGTAGACCACAAATGAAGGCTAGCCATCAGCCACCTTGCGAGGTGCTATGTCTCAGTGGTGAAGGTTTGTCACTAAACTCCAGAGAAACAGTTTCCACAATTCCAGTGACTGTGATCACAGAAGCTGTCTGTAGTATGGATTATAAGGTACAAGAAATCATGCGAACTTAGGAAAGAGACATCTTAATGACGTCATGTCATTATAATATATAATATATAATTAATATAATATATTGAACTATTGACTAAGCAGTGGGTACATTTTTAAACAATGAGGAAGCTTGTGAAGCGCAGTTCAAACATGAGCCCTCACGTCTTCCTACCTGTGTCTTGCCCACTTTCATCTCATCTGGGAAGAACCAACTGTGGGAGGCGGATGAAAAAGGAGGGAGCAAGGGCCGTTCAGGGTCCAGCTTATATGACCTACAGTGGATACTGCACATCAACTGTCATCGTAACCTAGCTCCACAGAGTCATACTGTGCGTGCCGACAACACTTACACCCATTGCCAGTAGACTGAGAGGTACATAGCATTCAGTACTTTACCCCTGGACATCTTGTGCTACCTCAAGGACACAGATTGTAATTCTGGCCCAGCCTCATAGGATGATGCTGTTGATACCTAGAGCGTGAACACCAGTTTTCAGGAGACTGACAATGACATCACAGTTAGTAACCTAACTCTTGATGTATTGTGCCACCTGGAGGATATGACCTGCCATTGTAACCCAGTCCCACAGAGTGATGCTATGTGCTGATAGCATCAATAGCACTTTGAAGGAGATCTACCTGAGGTCCAGTCAAACATTAGCTGGTGATATATCATCCACGGATCCTCTCCAGGATCAGAAAAATGAAAATGAAAAAAAAAAAAAACCTGCCAGAGGCTTGTACTCCTAGGAACCATCACCAGGTCCTGTCATCAGCAAGAGTTTGCCTCAAGGGGCACTCACAACCTCCAAGGCCACCAGACGAAGGGGCTGGAAGGCGATGCGGAAACAGATTAATCACGTTTAGCAGGTTTTGTTGTTGCCTTCCTGCCCCAAAGGAAAACAGCATAGTCCCTAGGTAAGGGACAACCAGGAAAGAAAAATACAGTCCCACGGGAAACACGGGACGCATAGCCACCAACATTCACCTGTGTATTTTATCACTGCTTTTTAAAATGCCCCTTTCCATTGACAGGCTGGACCCATTTATAGGACACGAACCTTGAGATGCCGTTCCCCTTAGAAGTTTTCCTCTTATGTCTCCCTTATGTGGGTTCAGGAAAAGTTGAAGCAGAAGTAGACAGCAAAGAACGGGAAAGGAGGGAGGGCGGGAGGCAGAGGGAGCACAGGTCCAGAAGGGAGGAAGCTGGTGGAGAGCTGTGGTAGAGCAGGCCTGGCTCAGTGCTAGGTCCTGTCTCTGTCCACGGCTCTAGCAGAGTTCTTTTCGTGTGTTTTCTTTCAAGGGGTGAAGTGCAGGCCCACTGTCGTTCAACCACAGGGCTCCGTTCAGCCTGGTGTGAAGTGACAGCCATAGGAGGGAGCTAGGCCAGAACTCGAGGAGGTTGTGTGCCCAAACACCTATCTCCAAGTGACAATGGGAATCAAGGCACTAGCTTCTCCATCTCTCCTGTTGCCGCTGTGTCCCTTCCCTTCAGGTCACGGCTCCCTCAGCACTCCAGGCTAGAGACAGATGTGGTCCACATGGCTTCCATGTGATGAAGCTGCAGCCCTAGCTTCTCTGGGACACTAGGATGGAACACCCACAGTGAGAGAACTGAGCGCTCCACGGGGCACAGGGCCTTCAGCAGCATGCCCCCTCCCTGGACCCACATTATCACTGAGCAGCTGGACATAAATACAGAAATGGTATAAGCCATAGGAGCAGGAGAAGGGGCAGGCAGAAGAGGAGAACAATGGCAGACAGGGTAACTGGGACATGGGGAAGAGAGCGGAAGCAGAGGAAGAGGGGAGGAAGAAAGGGCGTGGAGCAAGGTGAAGGAGGAGAGACCGTCCAGTGCAAAGTCCAGTCAGAGGTGAGGAGAAAACAGTAAGTATGTTGGGCTCAAGTAGAGGTCATGGACAAGGATGGGTAGGAGCAAACAACCCCGCCCCAAAGAGCAGAGCTAAAGGATACGGGGCATGGTCCCCATCACAGAGGGTCCCAGCATGTGCCAACCATCCACAAGGAGGCTGCTGCCTTGGAAACCTGCGGCTACAGTAAGCTTACCTCCTGCAAGCTGTAGCAGTAGGATGTACCAGGCTGGGAGAAGATGGATCCCGCAGGATCCTCCCGCAGGACCTCCTCATCCTTCCCCTCCTCCTGCCTGACCCACCACTGTGACAATCTGCCATCTGTTGCTGTCTCCTCAGCCTCCTCCTTCCCAGCCTGGCATGCCAGCATGGCATAAAGTTTGTGCCATCAGCCAAGCCACCGGACCACATCACACTCCAGAGCCATGACTGCCAGGTAAATTCCACACAGCCACACCTAGGAAACAGGGCCAGAGACACCGAGCAGCTTGCTTGTGGTGCCAGATGAGGCTTGGGTCAGCAGGTGCCCAGGGCGCTAGCCCTTTGGCTGTTGTTATGACAGGGAGTCTTGGTGGGGAAAAATCAGCAAGGAATCACAGGATCTAACTGGCTGCTGCTATCAGACTGAGTCTTTGAAAGGCGCAAAGGTGCTGCTCAAGAGGCCGGAGGACATTTCTGTGGTATGGGCACATCCGGGTTGCTTCAGAGACATTGCCAGTTCCTTTGAAAACCAGAAGCAGGCAGCAGGCTGAAAAAGTCAGCTTGCTTACCCGACTGCTTGCCTATGATGCTGTTTGGTCTTTTTGTTTGTTTTTATGAAATTCTTTCTAGGTGGAAAGACCTGCTCTAAAATCTGGGTGATTTGAAGTGAGAAGACCCTCCCTAAATCTGGATCATTTGTGGTCAGAAGACCCACCCTGGATCTGGGCCACACCTGGTACCAGTCTACATAAAAGGTCATAGAAGAAGGAAGTTTGTGCTCTTTACTTGTTTGCCCTCACTCTCACTGTCAAGTTCATCTGCCCTGCTGGGGAGGCATCCCCTTTACTGGTATTTAGGACCAACTTCTTTGGGAGTCCAACTTAGACTGAAGACTAACTGAGATAGCCAGCCTTGTGCACTGAGTCATTACCATATTCTTGGCCTCCTCATCAGAAGACAGCCACCATTGGACTAGCTGGATCACAGTCTGTAAGTCACTCTAACAAGCCCTCCACACATATCACTGCATCTAGAGATCCAGGGTCACTAGGAGCTACTGTATACCATGCTCTTAACACGCATCCTCATTGTGGAGGCCACAGACACCTACCTCACACAGGATGAACCTTCTAAGAGATGCTAAGTAGTTGCTCTGGAACTCAGGTTGGTCAGGGACCCTCGTCACTATAGCCAGGCCTTTGGTCCCAGACACAGTGCACTTTGGCTCCCAAGGCTGGGATCTTGGAACTCCGAGGTCAAGACAAGAAAATTCTCAGGAGCCATGTTTTCCTTTCTTTGGCTCTTTGGAGACTTCTCCCTGGGAGAATTGTGAGTGAGGTAAGGTACAGGAGGGCCCAGGGCCGGGTATGTTTGTAAGGAGCTGTCTTTGAGTGGGCCTTGCTGCTGTCTAGCCTGGGCAGGTCAAAAGGGAAGGAGACAAGCACTGTGCCTACTGCAAGTGCCCCTCAACTGCAGCTAAAATGCAGGCGATGCTCTCTGTGGAGGCTGAAGGCCTTGGACCTAGGAATATAGAATATTGTTCTATTTGTCTAGAACACTCTTCCTCTTTTGTCGTTTAGGTGAATGGTCTTTCCCCCATTCAGCATAAAGGCCTTTCTGGCCCAGAGGAGCCACAACAAGGTTAAACCATGCATCTGAAATCAGCTGATCAAATGTACAGAACCTCATTGTTCAGTCAGGCCTGTGAAGTCAGAAGACACTGTAATTGAACATCGAGGGCTGCCATGTGAGTAAGTGCAAAGCCAAAACAAGCAAAGGAATCCTTGTAGCAGGTGAGGAGAGCATGGCCATCATTTGGAAGGCACTGTCTTCTCTGAACACAGAAAACAAGGTGGGATTATTCAGGGAGCCTCAACATATTTGTAGATTGGTAGGTCTACTCCTGAGCATGCTCAGTGAAGGAGGCCATCACACCCCTGAAAATGCTCAGTTTACAGTCAAGGAACGCATGCTTAAAAGAATGGACAGGGACGGACAGAAATGCCTCATGGTATACTCAGTTTGCAGTATAATTTTGAAGGTTAAAATAGTGGAAGGAAGTCTGTGGTTTATAAATTACCCCAAACCAGAAACTGTATTGGAGAGCAAGGAGACTCCATCCCTGTGGTTATCAGATGCTGCATCAACCCCATGTCTTTTGGAAGCCCAAGCTTCTGTTGAGGGTCTCAGAGGATAAAACTGTGATAAAACTGTCTTCTTCTGAGGCCCACAGGTATCCATCACACGCTCTATGGCTAGTGGGAACAGTATGTGTTCCAGCAGTGCCGTCAGTGAGGGGCTGCCACCCTTTAAACCCATCTATGATCCAAGAGAGTTGAGCCTGAGTGCACATGTGATGAGATCTGCCCAAAAGCCAGAAGTACAGAAATTCAGGGCTTGAATGAAACACTATTGAAATGCCCCTTTGTGAAGAGCCTGGAACACATTGGCACAGGAGACAACTTCCAGAACAGAACACCAACAACACAGGCCTTAAGGTCAGCAATTAATAAATGGGACCTCATGAGGCTGAGAAGCTTCTGTAAGGCAGGAGACACTGTCAAAAGAACAAAGCGACAGCCTACAGACTGGGAAAAGATCTTCACCAACCCTGCATCTGACAAAGGTCTAATATCCAAACTTTATAAAGAACTCAAGAAATTAAATACCCCCAAACCAAATAATCCAATTGAGAAATGGGGCTCAGAATTAAACAGAGAATTTTCAACATAGGAATATCAAATGACTGAGACACACTTAAAGAAATGCTCAACATCTTTAGTTATCAGAGAAATGCAAATGAAAATGAGTCTGAGATTCCATCTTACACCCATCAGAATGGCTAAGATCAAAAATTCAAGTGACACCACATGCTGGCGAGGATGTGGAGAAAGAGGAACACTCCTTCATTGCTGGTGGGAATGCAGACTAGTGCAGCCACTTTGGAAATCTGCCTGGCGCTATCTCAGAAAACTGGGAATAGAGTTTCCTCAAGACCCAGCTATTCCACTCTTGGAATATATCCAGAAAATGCTCCAGCATACCGCAGGGACATATGCTCAACCATATTCTTAGCAGCCTTATTCATAATAGCCAGAACATGGAAACAGCCTAAGTGTCCCTCAGTCGAAGAATGGATAAAGAAACTGCTACATTTACACTATGGAATCCTATTCAGCTATTAAAAGCAAGGAATTTCCAAAATTTGTGGACAAATGGATTGAACTAGAAATGACCATAATGAGTGAGCTAACCCAGAAGCAGAGAGAGAGAGTCAAATGGTATATACTCATTTATAACTGGACACTAGCCCAAGAGGTAGGTCCCATGAAAGTCTTCACTTACCAGATAAGTGGGACAGAGGGGAGGACATCCTATTGAGATTCTAGGTGAGAAAAATATAGGAGATAGGGAAATAGATGGATCCAGAGGGTCCTAGAAACCTACAAGAACACTATGATGGGCGGATCTGGGCCCAGGGGTTCTGCTCAATCTAAGGCACCAACCAAGGACAATACATGCAGTCATCATCAAACCCCTACCCAGACCTAGCCAAGGGACAGAACATTCTCCACAGTTAAGTGGAGACTGGGGACTGACTTTCACATGATCTCTGGTGCCCCATATTTGGCCATGTCCCCTAGATGGGGAGGCCCGATGGCACTCGGAGGAAGGATAGCAGACTACCAAGAAGAGACTTGATACACTAGCATCATATTCAGGGGGAGGAGGTCCCCATCAGTCACAGTCATAGGGAAGGGGAATGGGGTGAAAGCAGGAGGGAGGGAGGAATGGGAGGATGCATGGGATGGAATAGCAAATGGGATGTAATTTGAATTATTTTATTTTTCAATAAAAATGCCCCTTTATCCCCTTTATCTTCTCTAACTAGCAATACACCTGTATCCATAACCTTGGGAGGCACAAAGCTTCCTGAGTCTGTTGCATCTTTACTGCTGCTTTTATTATTAAAGTTGACAGGCTCACTGATGTCAGCATGTGGAATTTTCATGGCTGTCTCATGTGTTTGAACACTTGGAATCCAGCAGGTAGTACTGTTTGGAACACTGTGGAGTCACTGGAGGTGGAACCCAGAAGGAAGTATTGTGTCATTGGGGAAGCAGAGAGATTGCCAATGCAACATTTCTAGCTACAAGCCATGAGCTGCTTCTCGTGCCTTTCTGTCTCTTGAAAATCTGAGCCTTCCTTCATAAAGTTGACTCTTGTTAGAGAGTTGATCACAGCCATGAGAGAAGTTAGTATAGTGACTGGGAACAGTAAGTGAGGAAAATACCACCACCACCACCACCACCACCACCACCACTGTTTTGCAAAGGCTTGACTGGTCCATTTCAAGTGACATGACAGAGAGTCATTGGGAAATATGCTAGACACCAGTCCATATGAGACATTGCCTGGGGCTGGGATTTGTCTTATACTGCAGAGAAGCTGGTTGGTTGGCTGGTGAGCAGCTGGACACAGCTGTTTCTGATAGACTTGAACGTTCCCAGCCTGCTGAATCATGTTGTTTCCCAGAGTTTTAGGTATGGCTTTGGGAGTCTTTTATCAGCCTTTATTTGGGTTTTCCCTTTCTTCATTGTCACTTTTTCTTTTTAAAAACTCACCTCATTGCTTTTTGTCTTTTTGTTTCAAAACATTTGTGTCAAATCCAAAGGAAACTCCACTCTCCCAAATTCTGGCAGTTAGACAAAGCCAGCATTCCTCAGGAACTTGTGAAGCCAGCTTCCCTCTATCAGAGGTGCCATTTCCTTATCGCTGGCAAAAGGGACACATGGCTAACTGGAGTGCCTACTAGCAAATCAAAACACATGTCGGCCTCCAGGCTCCCTCCATATCACAAGTATCCTTATACGTTTCAGCGTTCACTGCTGGCAACCTGCATCTTCTCACCCCAACCCTTGCCCTAACTGGCTCCAGCTCATGGGCTTCCCTCCTGCTGCTACTCATTTCTACTTATAACCCTGCCAGTTTGGCTATGCTTTCTCGTCTTTTCTCCCCCTCTTAGTCCTCTCTCTCTCTCTCTCTCTCTCTCTCTCTCTCTCTCTCTCTCGCTCTCTCTCTCTCTCGCTCTCTCTTAGTCTCCTTTGCTCACATTCTCTTTGCCTTCATCTCTTCCTCTCCCCCAACCCCTACTCTCATGGCCAAGTCCAGTCTTCTGGCCATGTTTAGTCTACTGCTTTTTCTCCCTGCTATGGAGTCTTCCAGATGCCTCTGGCTGTACTCTTCCTCTTATCTACAATAAAAACCTTCCACTCAACCACACCTGGGCATGGTCATGTCCTCAGTTTATTGATTTGTATTAACATATGCATATTAAGGTAGTCATCACGCCTGACTGTACTACCTCACTTTCCCCACCCCCATCTATGTGACTGATGCTCTTCCTGTTACTAAACTAGAGCTCACTCGCTGCTCATAGGAGATAAAAACAGGAATATTATGTGTTGGTAGAACTGGCCTGCTTCATGGAAAACTATTTCTAGATCCATCTATGTTCCTGAAAATGGCAACAGTTCACTCCTCATTGTGGCCCAGCAGGGGACTCATCTCCAAGTCTGTTTATAAGTTATGCTGCTGGTCAATTTGTGGGTGTACTGTACTCATCCTTGTACTCCTGGGTGGAGCCATCTTGACAGTGAAGGAAGGTTTTAGTGTGTTGTTGAATTGGATGTGAGGGATCAAGGGCTCTCGTTAGTGATATTCACATCTATGTTCAAGGAAATTTGCTTTTCTTTTTTGGTCCTTTTTTGGGTTTGGGAGCAGAGTAATATAATACTAGCTTTGTGATTGTTTTGGAGGTGTTCCTTCCTATCTTTTTTTTCATTTTTTCCCTTCCTGTCTTATTATGGAATATTTTTAGCACCACTGGTGTTCTTTCCTCTCTAGCATCTGGTAGAGTCAGTAACTCCAGGACTCTTGGGTTCTTCTTTGTTGGGAGCTATTTTTATTATTAGTTCAGTGTTATGTATTATTGACCTGTTGAAGTGTTTTTATCTAATATTTCAATATTTGTGTAAGTCTAGCAATTTCATGTTTTCTAACTTAAGTATAAAATCTCAAAATATTACTGGATCCTCTGGAGTCAACCCTGAAAGCCACTTTTTGCTGTAGCTGATGTTTGCCTTGGTTGTATCTGTTGAAACATCACCTTTTATCTCTAATTTAATTGTGTCTTCTCTGTCTTGGTTAATTTGTGTGTTTTCAACCTTTTACCTTTCTCTTTTTTCTCTGTGTTGTGATTTGAGTGTTCATTTCATCAATTCTGACTCTGGTCTTTTCTGTCTAACTTTTAGCCTACTGCTTTGGGACTTGGGTTATTCTTATTCTCCTATGATCATGAGGGGCATCATTAGGTTGTTTGGGGTATCTCAGGTTTTGTGATGTAGAATTCATAGCGATAAACTTCTAATCGGCCTTATATTTCATCCTAGCATCGTGTGGTGCTACTGTTTCCAATAATAATGTGGTGGAGACGGAAGCAAGCCTCATGGCCAGCCCAATGAAGACAGCATCCTTCAAAGTGATTACAGAATCTACTGTCCCTGGCCTGTGGTGCATTTGCTGAGGCAAAACTGGCTTGCCACATTCCCACATGCACATGTAACTGTCCAGCTCCTGGAGAAAACCAACAATGACTTGTGTGACACCGCCTCTGAGGCAGACCTCATTAAATCATTGGAACATCATGAAATTCTTTGACTTGGTTGATACACTGGTAGCCACTTATATGATAAGTGTGTGTCAGGAGAAGACCCAGCGAGGTGCATCAAGGAGCTGGGCTGTACAAAGGGGGAGAAGGCAGGATTCATTTCCCAGCAGCTTGCGTTACCAGTTCACTTCCTACAGGAAAAGACACATGACCACCAGGATATAAAACTAGAAAACATACTAGTGGATGCAGCAGGAAATGCAGAGTTTTGTGGCTTTGGCATGGCTACAAAACTCTTAAATCTGCAGGTGCTGAGGAAGGTGTGTGGTTCTCTGTTCTATTTAGCCCTAGAAAACTTTGAGAGAAATTCACACAATGGATTTCCACCACAGATATTTGGAGTTTAGGAATACCCTCTGTCATGCTCACAGGATAGTTTCCATACTTAGAAACAGCCCTTTCAGGTATGCAATAGCTCATCACCGCCATAGCGTGTCATCTTCCCCACCACTTGTCCAAAACCAGCCGAGTTATTCCTGCACCAATGCTAATAGTCTTCCCCTACATCCCCTGTATGGGAAGGCAATAGGCTGCCTTATGGAATACCCATTCATGTGCCTATAAAGAAATAATTCTCATGGCCAGGGAGACCATGCACATGATTGAATACAGCCTTGAGGATGCTGTGTCATACGTAAAAGACAGGTTACTAAATGAGGGTCACAGCAACAGTCAATATAGTGAAACATCAAGTGAGCTGTGGGGGAAGCTTCTGGCAACTGTGAAGCCCTGTTTAAAAACTAGCTCTGAAAAACACCTTTTGCAATAGCCGATGTTTGCCTTGTCACTGGAAGCAAAGAAAGGCTTTTGTCAAGGGAGGATGCCCAGGCCATCAGGGCCACAGTCATATGTTGGATCACATATTGTCAGGGATGGGCCAGCCCTTGCTCTCACTCTCCCCTTGAAGAGGAGAGTGAGTGAAGCCACCTTTACAATCTTTGTATCACCTGGGAAGAAACACGTGCAGGAGGAGGATGAGGAAGGGTTGCATAAGGCACAGCATACCTAACACCCCAATGCTACCTGGAGAAGACGCCCTGTCAGGTACTGTAGACCCAGAAGGCAATGCTATGACTGTTGACATCAACAGCAGTGTTCGGAGGGACACTGAAGTTGACATGACTTTGGGTGATATCCTACTTGAAAATATATCCTCCCCAGAGTCAGTCCAGGAAGCAACAACCACAACGTTAATTGACAAGAACTGGGTCTTGTCCGCCCCCACACACCCAGTGACCACCCCCAGGTTGTTCTATGGGCTCTAGTTAAAAGAACTCAAGGCCTGGAAGAGAATGAGGAGGTGAATTACCTGAGTGCCTAGAACATTTTGCTGCTGCATGAGCCACAAATCCTTGTAGTAAGGGCAACAAAGAAATGAGAGTCCCACAGGAAACCCAGCAGGCCAGGCCACCAAGATGGACTTGTCCTCTGTTTTTAACTTTGATTTTGGAATGTCCTTTGCATCGACAAATTGTACCCATTCATGGAGTAGAAAACTTAAGACATCAGTCACACCCTGGAAGGAACAATGCCACAGCGCTCCCTTTACATATAACCATGGAAAGCTGAGCAGACAGCAGAGCATGGCAAGTAGAGGGTTGGGGAGGGAAGCAGGCAGGAGAGTTTGGCAAAACGGCTCATAAAGAATAATTATATGGAGAGCTGGGCCACATCAGGCCAGCTCAGCACTAAGTCCTTCCTATGTCACGGTCACTAACAGAAGCCCTTTCATGTGTCTTGCTGCCTTACAATGGTGAAGGAGACAAGACCTAGTTAACTATAGGCCTGGTATGGATGGATAGTCACAGGAGGGAGCCAATCTGGGACTCCAGGGGCTGGGTGCCCACACAGCCGGGGCACAGGCTCCGGCAGCCATCCTCCAGTTAGTGAGCCTCTGCTTCCAGCTTTCTGATCCTTCATCTCATCACCCCCAGCCCTGCTTGCTGCACAGATAAGTGGCCCCATGTGATATCTCCCTGAGGGAGGCCTACCTCCCCAGCTCCTCCAGTGCCTGTGGCACCAGGCACTCACAGGGCCTGGAACACTTGCCCCGAGAACTGGACTCTCTCTCTCTCTCTCTCTCTCTCTCTCTCTCTCTCTCTCTCTCTCTCTCTCTCTCTCTCTCACACACACACACACACACACACACACACACACGGCGTAGGCTTCCCACCAGTTTGTTCTCTTCATCCCCTCCAGCCTTCTCTCTCACTATGTATGTCTAGTCAGGCGGAAAGGGAAGAATATGGGGGAAGAGAGAGAAAAGGGAAAGGAGAAGTGGTGAAGGAGGAGTAGGATGTGACCTGGGGGAAAACAGAACTACAGAACTGAAGAGAAAGAGTGTGCTGGGAAGGACCAGGGACGCTGGCCGAGCAGGAGCAAACTTCCCCCTGGAAAGCAAGTTGCAGGGGGCAGGCCATGGCCAGCAAAGGGAGAAGGGGGCTCGGTCCTGATGTGTCCCAGTATATGCTAATTAATGTACACCAGTAGAATGCTGCCCTGGAAATTGGCTCCTGCCCTGGGGAGCTGAGGAGGAGAGTGGGGAGTGTGAGGAGAGGAGGAGGAGTGAGCTGGAGAGTGTGGGAGGAGCCACGTCCTTCAGTGCAGCCTGCTCCTTCTCATGCTTGAGCACGCTATGGTCAGATCTGCCAACATCTGTATCTTTGTCATCACAGCCTCCTTCCTCCATGCTCCCCACGATACTGGCTCTCCTCATCCCATTATTCTAAAATGTGTATAATTTCATATCCTAAAAAGGAACTCCTCTACCTTAGTTTGACTGATGTGATCTGAGTTTTCTGCTACACCGAGTCAAGGCAGATAGGCCTTGCCAGGCATGGGACCCAGCATGGCTTCCCCAAGGGCAGCAGTCAAGGGACTACTTTGTACCTCAGGGTTCAGGCTTAGGAGGAGACCTTGATAGCCATGGAGCTGCAGGGGTTAGGCACGGGTACTGTGTGGATCCCTGCTGGGCAAGGGGTCTGCAGTGTTCTGGGCGCCCTCCACAGAGGGAGTAGCTTAAGTCGGCAGAGGCTGCCCAGCAGGCAGGGAAACTAGAGGCCTAATCCGTGTGGGTCATGTACCTAAAGCTAAGCTGGTGCCCACTAAGTATCCGCCTGTGGTAAAAGAGTTTCTGAAGCCTGGTCTTGATATAACACTGGTCCATGTTAATACACAGGAAGCATAAGTCAGCTTATCCTGGCCTGCCCAACCCAGAGACTTGCTTTGCTGAAGAGCAGTGGGAGACTTGAGGGACTGCCGAGGTGTGGCTACAGATGACCTAACTGGTCCTGTTTTGCTTCGTTTTAGGCTTCTGCTCTGACTCTCCGGGTCTCTATGAAGTGGTGGCTCACACTGAATGGAGTGGCTGGATCCCAGCCCAGCCCCTCTATGGCACCACGTTCCACCAGCCTGACCATCTGGGGAGCCCCATGTGGCCCCACACGGGAAACAGGGCTAGAGGCGAAAAGCAGCTTCATTGTGGATTGAGAAGGTTTGGTGGGTGGGTGTCCGCTGGGGCAGACCTTTGGTTCTGCTCCGCATTAGTGAAGACAGAGCTGGGAAGGGGAGTGAGTTCTTTGCCTTCCTGGGAATGAGTTAGGGGAATCCAGCACCAGGTGCTGGTCTCATAGTGACAGTCACTCTCTGCAGGACACTGGCCTGCCTTGTGAAGGCCTTGCCGTGTCCACACTTCCCTACAGAAAAGGCACGTCGGGAACTATTTCCTACAAAGAATATGGGATTTGAACTTGCGTCTGCCAGGCCTTCCATCGGGTCTCCTCATTCAGTCACTTGTATTGCAGGAACATTAGCAGGGCTCTGAGAACACTGTTTGCAATGGCTGATGTTCGCCTTGTTATTTGAAACAAAGAGGGGCTTTTGTCACGGGATGATGCCCAGGCGCTCAGGCCACAGTCATAAACTGGATCACATATTGTCAGGGATGGGCCAGCAAAGTAAAGATGTATGTCTGTTTTTATGTGGGGCTTTTCCTCCTGCAAAGATCACTCCCCCACCTTGCGACATCAGAGGTGTCAGGGTGGCACTGACTTCTCCGAGTGCGGCCCACACAGGCCTTTGGTTTGCTACTTGAGAGCAGGGAGTGAGGTGAGGAAGCAGTCCCCGAACCAGGCACACTCATACACTGCTTCTCTGAACCTTGCTGTTGAGAGCCCACGTTGTCAGCATTAGCCTCTGGGTACCAGACTTTTCCCATTCACAGTTCCATTGCAGCCCACGGACTTCTGCCTCAAGACAGAGGACACACTAGGGACCTTATCAGAGACATGGAGGACCTGTTCGTAGGCAAAACCAAGTTTGGCTAATCACTGGGTAATCTCTGAGCCAGGCATGTGCCCCTAGCCATGATGTCCTCTGTGGCCCCAGGCTGGGTTTGGAGTTCACTTGTCAGCTCCACAGATCCACCAGCCTTCCTTTCTGACCTCAGTTCTGCGGCTCTATTTGATGTGTTCGGCATTGAAACTCTCTTCACTCTGTCTCAGCTGGACAAGTGTAAGGGAGGTCGGGGGTGGAAGGACAAAGGCTCCAGGGTGACGTGTTGGTGGGGGGGGGGGCCACTTCTGACTATCTGATCCCAGAGCCTGACGCTGGGAAAACAACAGGGCCAGCCAAGCCAAGCCCAACCTGGAGTCAGAGGCCCTGCTTGGTGTGTCTACCCTGGGATATCACAAAGCAGGGAGACAGGCTTTGTAGCCCGTCTTTAGTCTCTTAGCCTCTGACCAGCAATGAAAATGAGCTTGCTGTTATCTGCAGGAGCTGCAGCCTCCGTCCTGGGGAACATGGGACTTTGTGCCAGGCTAGACACCTGTCTGGAATGGTCTTCCTTTTTGACAGCTGCCTGGCCACGCCTTATACTTGTAGGTGGGGCCACCTCTGTACAGCAGCCAGAGTTTCTGAGCCCTGTCGGCAGTGGATGATGCAGAGGGTCATCAGACACCTTTGGTTGAGGGCTTCCCACTTGCTGAGGTTTTGGTAAGACAGCCAGCCCTTCAGGGGCCTGCAGGACAGTGATCTCCCATGAGTGGTGACAAGAGGGCTTCTCCAACACCAGTTCCTGATTAAATCTTCACCCTTTTACCCTAAAGTATCTTGGATCCTGGAAGAGTATTTATTCTCTTGGGGAAAGCATCACAGTGGATGCTGAGTGTTGCAAAGTCCCCCTTGGAATCTGTCTGCATTTTCCTGGAAGAGAAGTGTCACTCATGTCTCTCATCCTATGCAGATGTTCCTGAAAAACTCACTGAAGAGCTCCAGACATGTCCCTTCCTGATGATGGGAGAAGCCTCTAGAGTTTGGTTTTCCCTCCCTTGAAGAGCCTTTTGTTTGTGGTGCTGCTCTTGTTTGGAACCTGAATTTGGTCCCTAAAACCCATGTGTAACCATCTCAGGCCTGCCTCACCAGGTCAGCCTGAACTAGACAGTGAGTCTATGTCTCAGAAAAAGAGCAAACAAGCACATCCCATGATTCTCCACAAAAGATAAAACACACAAGACCATCAAGTAGCCAGCTCATAAGAGACAGAGGAATTCTGACCACTGTGGCAGCCAGTGAGTCATGCAAGCCACAGCTTCTGTGACAGCCGGCTCAAACAGGTGGGATGTTCACTGTTAGTGACTTGCAGCCCACGCCTCTCCCAGATTCACGATGCCAAGGTGAGTTTTAGTTCATTGCTCTGTCTCTGAACTGCTTGGGTTGGGAAAGACCCAAGCTTAAAGCTTAAAGCCACTCACAGCCCAGCCCCTGAGGCTGGGCCTTGGGATGGAAGGAGCCACTCTGAGAACCATGGAAGCAGAGACACTGAGCAATAAAACTGCCCATCCCACCTCACTGGAAAGGCTGCAGTGCCTGAGGCAGTGTGAGGTGATTCAGACCCTGCCAGACTAGCTCATGGGAGTCATTAGGAACACCTTGCCAGTCAGCCAGGCCACTTCCCTTCAGTACTTCCAGGGCACCAAGTCCCATGTGCCTTGGGGCCTTTGCTAATAAGCACTGAGCTTGGGCACTTCCCTGCTCCCTTCAGTCTTCAGCTCCCCGCTTCTGATCTTAGCACAAGTCAAGACAAAACCTCAGTTTCCCTGGTCCCCAGGCTGCTCACCATGACAGCATTGATAATACCCTAACCTGAGTGCCCGGGCTCTCCCGAGTCCTGTGAACTGCACGGAGCCTGTCCTCTGCCTCCAGCCTGCCCTGCTCTTGTCCAGAGATGCAGGAGAAGCCTGTAAACTGTCTGCTGTGGACTAAACTCGGCTTGTGGAAGATGTGGGGAGATGAGAACGTAGCCACCAAAAGCTGCCCTTGTGGCACAGCAGACAGCTCTCTAGACAGCATTCTTGTAAAGCAGCATGAGGCCCTGCATTAGACCCCAGCAACCCAGCAGGGCAGCGTGCGCCTGTCATCCCACTTCTGTGGAGTTGGAAGCAGACAGACATTGGGACTCCCCGTGCACGTGGTGTAGACTAATTGTCAGGCTCCAGCTTCAAGTAGAGACTGTCTCAAAAAATAAGGTAAAGAGTGACAGAGGAAGAGACTTGATGCTGACCTCTGTCCTATGCTCACAAGACCAAGTACATGTATGTTCCCTTGAACACATATGTAAACTCATCCCTGTACACAGACACAGATGACAAGGCAGGGGTATAAAGAAGAAGAAGAAGAAAAGAAAATCATAGGTTAACAGTCCGTCTTTCAGAAACAAAATTCCTCATGTGTGTGACATGTTTTTCTTTTTTCTTCTTTTGTTGTTGTTTGTTTGTTTTTCCCGAGACAGTCTTTCTCTGTTTTGCCTTGGCTGGCCTGGGACTCACTTTGTAAACCAGGCTGGCCTTGAACTCACTGTGATCCACCAGCCTTTGCCTCCCAAGTGCTGGGATTAAAGGTGTGTGCCACCACGCCTGGCTGATATGTTTTTCAATAATTGTGATTTTGTCAGGATCATTCTAGTGAAGGGTTCCTGCAAACCTGTGGTTGAATCTGACACTTGTCTCATTAGATGTGTTCATTACGCTTAGCTTGACTCTGCTAAGTAAAGCACACATGTGCCACACATTCTAACCCAGAATGTGAGTACCATCCAAATATCTTGAAGTGAGTTATCATTGACTTTGACCCTGCTTAGGATGGGTAGATGGATGATGAAAATGAGTTCAAAATGCTCAAAGAGAAAGGTTCTGTAGTCTTGGTTAAAAAGACAGGCCAACCAGTCATTATGGAGAGGGCTGTACCTCTGCTAAATAGATGCAGCAGCAGGCACCATGTTAGTGTGAGGAACCCTGTGAAAAGTAACACAGGAAGGGCAGAAGCCTGAGCTATGCAGGCAGAGAGGCAACGTTCCCTTGCCACACACACTACGACTTCTTCAGGCCCTCAGTGGGTTGCAAGATGCCCCCACAGTGGAAATATGGCTCACTGCTCTGAATCCAATGCTTCTAATATTTTTATCCCAGCACCCCCCCCCCCCCCACTAAATGTATGCTTGGCAGAATTAATCATCACAGTATTCTATTTTTTTCTGTTTGTTTTTAAATATCTTTAGGAAATACATTTTATTCTATTTGTATACTTTAGAAATGATTATTTTTAAAATAAAACAGGAAACTAGTGCATGTATGAGTTTCCTACTTTTAGTTTTATGTAACTATTAGGCTACTCATACATAATATAAAATACTAAAATGGATACTAAAAGCTTAATTGGTATCCTTTTTGCTCCCTCACCTCATGTGTCTTTCATGGTGACTGAACTATTTTACAACTTGTCAATCACAGAAAGCCAAGGAGCAGGCAGGAGTATGCCTCTGTAAATGAAAATGACTAGTGACTGGCCACACCCTGGTGCTCTCTGGTTTAAATCCTTTCATGTGCATGTGTGCGACCGTGAAGGCACGCCTGCATTATGCGTCTCAGTGCTGGGACCGGTATATTTGTACGTGGCGCCCGATTCACAGACACAAGGCTCAGTGAGCCCGCATTCTCTATGACGGGCCGATTGGCGCTATCCCAGCATAAGCTCACACCATGTACTATCATGTGCTTGCTCATGCTTCATGGACCCTCCCATGCTCACAGAGCACGGACGATGTCCAAATGGTTCTAATACTTCAGGAGATGCCATGTTCTTTCCTGTTGGCATTGCCTCCTCGATGAACTGCCAAACAGGAACCTCAACATAGGACATAAGGATAGTATCTGTGCCTTCTTATGATCCAGAAACAGGATCGAGAGATGCCATCAGTGATGGCTGACTGTGGGTCAAGACATAAACAAAGTGGTTTCATGGGCTTCCAGGCCAGGCAAGTATGTGAAGCATGTTGCCACCCTTGCTCTAGTCAACTACTCAGCTTTGAGGCTGCTTATTTCCCCACATATATGCTTGCAGCTTCTTATCCATCTACCTGGATTAAGCGCACGGTAAAACAGGAGAAGCATGTTCCCGTCCTGTGTGCGCCCATGCTGGGGTAGGCGCAGGGCAGGGATGGCGGGCAGGCGACATAGGAGCCCATCCTGCTGGGCCCACATGTTTGGAAGATGGTGCATTTTTTTTTTCCTGCTTGCTCGCGTTAGTTTCTGGTTTCTTGATCTTCTACTACGATGCCCCATCAGTTTCAGGAGCACAAAAAGCCAAGCCGCTGTTGGGAGGAGAGGAGAGGGAACTGGAGCCCTCTCATAACTCTTGTGCTCTGTCTCACAGGCTTCCGAGAGCTCCTACCTGGATCCTGGGTGTCCGGAGCTCTCCCCTCATTCGCTGCTCCCCGGCACTTGGGTATCAGGTTGAAAGCCCACCTCCTCTGAAGGGCAGGGCACTCTCCCTGGCAGGAACGATCTGTAAGGGATAAAATGCATGGCTAAAGAAAACTGCCAGTCCTGAGGCCACACTGTCCTGCTGTTATTACTCAGCTGGTATTAGTCAGCCACATCGTATCTCAGAAAGGACTGTTTGTTTAGAGCGGCAGTTGCCCCAAGATACCCCGCTTTGCCTGAGCAAAACAGTTCCCCCCAAAAGAGGTTGTGAAGACAGTCTTTAAGACCGTCTTAGCCTGAGCGCACTCTCCACAGCGGTATCAACTTCCCTATTCCCAAACTCTGCTCCCTGCTCAGATAAGAGTCCTGACTGGCTCGCCCCCCGCCCCACTTTTTTTTTTTTAATAGAAGAGAGCTTCCCCTGCCATGTGCTCTAATGAGAGCAGCCGCATCTGTTGAGGTCAGACTCTTCACTCTTTCATACCTTTTGTTTCAACAGCCTGTATACTAAATATAACATTTTGGTGCCCAAACCTGGGAGAGCTTCTAGGGTCACTGCCCACTGGTGGCTCTAAGCACTCCTTCTCAATTTCCTTACTGCCCTTGTGTAGTCCTGGGACCCAGTCCTTCCGGAGCACAGACACACCTGGTGATCTCAATATGAAGGCTAAACCGCCGCCAATGTTCTTGAGATCTCTGATCTTTGAGGCTGCTGTCCCCTCCACCCCCCACGTCCCCCCCCCCCCCCGGGAGCAATACTTGTCCCTAGGTGACGTCTCTGGCTCTATGGGCTTTCTTGGAGTTCTGTGTAAACCCAGCTCATAATCTTGGGAGATGGCTGGACTGCTTTCCTACTTTCCTCGCATTTTCTCTCCCCATGCTTCTCTCTCTCCCTCTGTATCTCACCTCATCTGACCTCTGGAGAAGAGGCTCTCTTCCATTGGATCAGATCACACAGTCAACACAGCCAACAAGTTGGACAAGGGAACTCATGAGACCTAAATCAAGGGCGCCCTATTAGGTCTCTGGGACTCCTGGAGCCTTCCTCCACCCCCATTTCATCTTGAGACTCACTCAGTTGAAAGAAAGTTCTGGGAACTTTCTACAGGCCCCATAACCACTTGACTCCTAGCTGGTACGATGTAGGCAGCATCTCTCCTATTTTCCAGACATGTTTGACCGCTCAGAGGATTGAGACCAGCGACTCTTCTTTGACTCTCAATACAGGTTTGGCATATATATATATAAATAATCACTGGCAAGAATTTTGACCTTTGGATTTTGATTTGATTTTAATATGGTCTGCAGTACATACAATACCTTCTGCTACCCTTACCCCCATGTCTCTTTTCTGTCGTCACTCTTGTCCGTCTTTCTAAACCCAGTTCCCTAAACACTCTCTCTGATGTTCATCTGGCCGATACAGCCCCTCTCCCAAGGCAGCTGCCAGCATTCCTGAGACGATCCTCCTCTGTAGCTCAGAGAAGTGGAGCTGCTGTGAGGTAGGGAGCTGCCGCCATCCCTGCCGCAGCATCCTGCTGCCTGTTTCTTCTGCTGCCGTCCCTATGCCCGCTCCCCCCGCCTAACTGACATCAAATGGTCTTTCCTCCTCAGTCGCCTTACTTCCATACGTGACTGGGTTTGTTTCTGCCTAGTCTAACAGTGTGATTACTAAGACTGCCCAATCTAACAGTATGATTACTAAAGATCTCTAGGTTAAGTTTCTCTTTCACAACAAAAATTATAAAAATATAATTGCAACAAACAATAATGCTCATAAATCTTAGTCTATTACGATACACCTTATAAATGATTAAGGATATACAAGCTGTCTGTTTATATATAATTATAGTTTGTTTCTTTACATCCTGTATTTAGTGCCAAATTGACTTAGCAAATTCATTTGTCAATGCTCTTCCATGTATAAGAATGAAAAGATGTTTAAATATAAGATTTATGCATAAAGATTAAACTTCTGGAAGTTATGAAGGTCTAAATTGTTTTAATAGAAAAGGAAAAGAAACTAGGAAGCTTTTGCAAGTTACGAAGGTCTGAGAAAGCCATTTAAGGTGCGTAAAGGATAAGACAGGTAATATATATAAGGTACTAAATGTTTTAAGGTCTATGATCAAGAATTACCAAAACTGGTTAAAATGTAAGTCTTGTCAAGGTTTATTTAAGAGTATATGACTATTAAAGTACCAAATAGTAGTTAAAAGTGGCAGCCTGGTGTAACTGATCTTCTGGGTGTTGGGTAACCACAAGCAGGCTATTCTAATATGGTCAGAGGAATTAAAAGGAAAAATGCTTCCCTCCTACCCTCCAAGGTCAATGAGGTCCCAGGGACTGTGAGTCATCTCTGGAAATGTTCTGCCACTATGTTTTCATCCGTTCTCTTGTTCAGGGAAGCCAGGAGACCCCACTCAGTGAATTCTAACCAGAATCCAGCCTACTGAGAAGAAGGTCACCACAGACGGATGATCTCTTCCAGGGGAAGCCACAGCCGGCCTGAGAACAGCCTTTGCCTTATATACTTGGACAACTGGTAAAGAAACGCGTGAGGAGTCAGAGGCCCCTCAGAAGCCCAGTGGCCCCTGAAGACTAGATCTTTAATTGGCCCTAATAGGACGAAAACCAAAACTAATTTAGGCTTCCTAGATAGTCGTTAGCACCAAGCAAGAAAGTATTAACAAAATTAAAATGTTTCTTTAGCAGATCAAGGGACTGCCGTCCTGAGACACTATAGCCATGTAATGTTATGCGGGCAACTGTTTCCCACTAATGATTCACCTACACACATGCACACACAGCTCAGATATAGGACAAGACCAAATGCCAAAAACAAAACAAAAACAAAACAAAAAACAAAATTGAAAAAGCGGGCCTATCTTCTTAAATGCCGAGGGCAAATGAAAGCTGTGCTTACCAGCTATGGAACGCCAGCTCTCTCTGGAAATCCTATTTCTCGCGCCTGTAGTAGCTCCCTCTGCACCTTAACTTCAGGCTACTCTAGGTAACCTTTACACTTTAGATTTCAGGACCAGCTTGCCAGCTTGCCACTCCCCCAAGCGTCGGTGGTGACTTGAGGGGTCTGCACTGAACCCGCACTGACTCTGGGGGGCACCGCTGTCTTCCTAGCCCCAGCGTTCGTCCACCCATCTACCGCGCTTCACTTCCAAACAGTTAAGCCTGTGTGAGCAAGACTGTATAATTAGTTTCCTTTCCATATTTTTGTTGGTTTGTAGCAATGGTAGAAGCACCATTTCCTGTGAACTTAGACTGTTTGTTAGCTCTTGGTATGTTGTTTCGTTTGACAGGTTCACTGTTGTTTTCCACATGGAGAATTGTATCCTCCGGGACTGTCAATTCTAGGTGCATCCCAATTTGGATGATTTTAATTCTTCCTTTCTTCCCTTTCTTCCTCCTTTCCTTCATTCCCCTCCCCTTCTTCTTCTCCTTTTTTTCTTTTTGTTTTGTTTGTTTGTTTGTTTGTTTTAAGACAGGGTTTCTCTGTGTATTCCTGGCTGTTCTGGACTCACTTTGTAGACCAGGCTGGCCTCAAACTCACAGTGGTCTGCCTGCCTCTGCCTCCCGAGTGCTGGGATTAATGGCGAGAGCCACCATTCTTTCTTTAACCATTTCTTTCTCAGTTGGAAACTACATGTTTATGAAATTTACTGTGTACATCATGTGTGCAGGTATTCTTTGTGTGGAGGTGTGTGTGTGTGTGTGTGTGTGTGTGTGTGTGTGTGTGTGTGTGTGTCTTCTTGGGGTGTCATTCTTCAGGCTCCAGCCATCTTGAATTTATTAAAATTCTCTCTCTCTCTCTCTCTCACTCTCTCTCTCTCTCTCACTCGAGCTCTCTCTCTCTCTCTCTCTCTCTCTCTCTCTCTCTCTCTCTCTCTCTCTCTCACTCTCTCTCTCTCTCTCACTCTCGCTGTGTGTGTGTGTGTGTGTGTGTGTGTGTGTGTGTGTTTGAATGTGCATGTGTGTGTGTATATACATGTGGATGTCCTACTATGTGGGCCTATGTCTCCACAGAGAAGCCCTGTTTTGGATGTGTGTGCGTTGGAGGGCCGTTAGGATAAACACAACGATAACCCCAAGGTTTTAAAAAGTCAAATCGCTCTACCTCAGTCTCCTTCCTCCTCCATCAGCCTGGCCTGGAGCAGCCTCTCTGACCAGCCTCAGCTCCTCACTGTCCCCGCACGGCCATGAGGCCGTGGGCAGCCTGAGCGTCGCTGAGCTCCGCAGTCAGTGGTGGCAGCGAAGTGAGGGGCAAGAAGGCGCTGCAGGTCCAACGTCTGCAACCAATGGACTCAACGACCGACCGTTGTACACGAGATCTACTGTCTGAAGACCTAGAACACTTTCACGAGAGGCTTCAACTGGGCACGCTAACCCCGCCCCCGACAGATTCACCTTCACACAGGCCCCGCCCCGCCTCAGTCCCCACAAATCAAGAAAGCTCAGCCCAGTTGGCAGGTTCCAGTGCTCTGGGCTCCAGCAAAGAGGTCGTGCTCAGAAGCCAGGGCGGTACCTCCGCGAAGGGTCCACTTGCCAGGGATCATGCCTCATGCTGGAGGTGGACTAACGTGCATACCTGAAGTGCACTCCAGAAGGATCCAATTCTCCACAGCCCGGGATCTCAGCTGACACCAAGTGCAGTTGCTTTGGGCCTGCCTGTCTCCTGAGACCGCAGAGCCCAAGAAGGCGCAGGTCCCTCAGTCCCTGGAACCTCGCTAGAGTCTCGCACTCACCGGATCATGAGTGTTCAAGGCCGCTCAGAGAGGCTGCATGGGGCCAGGCTGATGGAAGACCAAGATGCTTCAGGAGGAGTGCCTTATTTGACCTTTTAAAAATCATGGTGTTATTCTGTTTACATTTAAAAAAAAAAAAGAGTATTTTTGTTAGAGAAATTTTCTAGATATGTAAGTGTGAGTGCGATAGGGCGAAGGTTGTGTAGCAAAGACAATTTACATGTGTTTCCTATGCGGGTTTTTGTGTGTGCTGAGAAGCTACATCTCCAGTTATAAACATCACCGGAAATAAAATCATTTATGTGCATGAGTGTTTTGACTACATGTATGTCTGTGCACCACGTGGGTGTCTGGTGCCCGCCCACAGAGACCAGAAGAAGGCATCAGAACAGCCAGGACTGAAGTCACAGGAGGTTGTGAGGCCCCTTGTGAGTGCTGGATGAACATTGAACATACCACCTAAAGAGCAGTCAGGGCTCTGCCCCCCCTTTTTTTTTAATTTAAAAAAAATTTTTTTTAATTAAAAAAATTTTTTATTAATTTATTCTTGTTACATCTCCATGGTTATCCCATTCCTTGTATCCTCCCCTTCTTCCCTCCCTCCCATTTTCCCCTTATTCTCCTCCCCTATGACTGTTCCTGAGGGGGATTACCTCCCCCTGTATATGCTCTCTTCTTGGTAACCTGCTGTCCTTCCTCTGAGTGCCACCAGGTCTCCCCCTCCAGGGGACATGGTCAAATGTGAGGCACTAGAGTACGTGAGAAAGTCATATCCCACTCTCCACTCAACTGTGGAGACTGTTCTGACCTGGGTAGGGGTTCTAGATCTGGGTAGGGGTTTAAAGTTTACCGCCTGTATTGTCCTTGGCTGGTGCCTTAGTTTGAGCAGGACCCCTGGGCCCAAATCTGCCTACCATAATGTTCTACTTGTAGGTTTCTAGGACCCTCTGGATCCTTCTACTTTGCTATTCTCCCATGCTTCTCTCCTCCAGAGTCTCAATGGGATGTCCTCCCTTCTGTCTCAGTTTCCTGGTAACTGAAGGCTTTCATGGGATATGCCCCTTGGGCTAGTATGCAGATATAAGTGAGTATATACCATATGAGTCTTTCTGCTTCTGGGTTAACTCACTCATTATGATCATTTCTACCTCAATCCATTTGTCCACAAATTTCGGGAATTCCTTGTTTTTAATAGCTGAGTAGTATTCCATAGTGTATATGTACCACAGTTTCTTTATCCATTCTTCTACTAAGGGACACTTAGGCTGTTTCCATGATCTGGCTATTATGAATAAGGCTGCTATGAACATGGTTGAGCAAATTTTCTTGTTGTGTGCTGGAGCATCTTCTGGGTATATTCCAAGGAGTGGAATAGCTGGGTCTTGAGGAAGCCCTATTCCCAGTTTTCTGAGAAAGCACCAGATAGATTTCCAAACACCAACAGCCCAGGCCTGAATGTCAACAATTAATAAATGGGACCTCATGAGGCTGAGAAGCTTTTGTAAGGCAGGAGACACTGTCAAGAGAACAAAGTGACAGCCTACAGACTGGGAAAAGATCTTCACCAACCCTACATCTAACAAAGGTCTAACATCCAAAATATATAAACAACTCAAGAAATTAAACACCACCAAACCAAATAACCCAATTGAGAAATGGGGCTTGGAACTAAACAGAGAATTCTCAACAGAGGAATATCAAATGGCTGAGAAACACTTAAAGAAATGCTCAACCTTCTTAGTCATCAGGGAAATGCAAATCAAAATAACTCTGAGATTCCATCTTACACCCATCAGAATGGCTAAGATCAAAAATTCAAGCGACACCACATGCTGGCGAGGATGTGGGGAGAGAGGAACACTCCTTCATTGCTGGTGGGAATGCAAACTAGTACAGGGCTCTGCTCTTAACTGCTAAGCTGTCTCTCTTACCCCTAAACTTTGCCTTTTGATGGAATCAACATCAAAGCACAGTGGAAAGGCACGTCAGGAATGACGGGGATCAGTAGACTTTATTTTGCACTTTCCTGTTGAGTTGTAAAGGTGAGATTGGTATTTTCTGAAAGATCAGAGAATGTTTGGCCAACAAGGGTTTGAGGCCAGGAGGGAGACTGTTGACATTGTAGTGGTCTGCTTCTAAACTGCCTGGAACTGGGATGTCTGAAGATAACGTCACGCAGATATGAAGGAATAAAAACGATGCAGTGAGATGGCCGCCCTGTGTCAGTTCAAGCTGACAAAGCCGTGTTCATGGCTCATGAGCTGAAGCAATTTAAAGGGAGAAGTGTTTGGCACTTTCCATTAGCATACTGGTCACCAAGAGCTTAGGATGTGTTTGGATGGCTGCAAAGCGGTTTCTGCTGTGGTGACTCACTTGAAGTGATCCACATAGAGGCGAGAGTGAAGGCTGCATTTCAGAACAAGAAGAAGAAGAAAATAATGTATAGCTCATAATTTCTAAATGAACAATGCTAGTGAACAAAAGTGAGCATTACTTAATTGTGTGTAAGGTGTTAAGCATCATGACAGATGCATGAAAGTGTGCAGACACCGGCTTTAAGTGTGCTGGGCAGTTTTTGTCAGATTGGCACTAACTAGGGTAGCCTTGGAAGAAGCTCAGTGGGACCATGACACTCGTGGGCAGGTAGTTCAGGCTTGTGCAGGAAAGCAAGCTGAGCAAACATGCAGAGAGTGCTGGGAGTTCGCATGCTTCCCTGAGCCTTCAGCCCCAGCCTGCACGGGCTTCCCTTGAAGGTGGACCATGGTCTGTAGGATGAAACAAACCTTTTCTGTCCCTAAGTTGCTTTGGTCAGGGTTTTGTGGCAGCAACAGAGAAGCAAATTAATATATGTACCTGGTCTTTGTAGCAGTTGGGGAAGGGGGCATTGCTTTGTTTGTTTGTTTGTTTGTTTGTTTGAAAAGGTCTCAGTATGTGTCCCTGGATAGATGGGAACTTACAATCTTGCTGCCTCAGCCTCCCGAGTGCAGGGATTTCAGGTGTGTACCACAATGATGCATCTGTTTTTTAAAAAATAATAACTTGTCTTTATTCTTGAACTCCTACATGTATACAGTGAAATAGGATTACATCTGCCCCCATTTTCCTCCCTCTGATTTCCCCCAAGCCACCTCAAAGCAGTCCTTCCCAGCGCCATGTTTCTCTCTTTTGGTGTTTCTATTTTGCAACCACATATGTCTTCGTTCCGGTGGTTGGTGACTGACAGAAGGCAAGGCAGAAAGGACACAGACCCTTGACTGCGTAAGAACTAGGTGGCATGCCACCCCGAGTGTCATTGCGTGGGGCAGGAGTGAGGCTTGTGCCACTTGATGACCTTCACCTGCTATTGGGACTCATTTGCTGGGTGATGGGGTTCAGGAACCTAGTTACATTTTTGCTAAAACAGAAAATGAATAGTAAAAACCAAAACCAACCAAACCAAAAAGTCACACACACACACACACACACACACACACACACACACACACACACACACCACCACCACCACCAACAACAACAACAATAAAAACCTACCTGCATGAGAACATGATTTCAGAGTTAAGAATTTGCCCAATGCTGTCTAGCCAGAATTTAACATTTACATATATGTGAATAGCCATGTAAACCATTGTTCCATATCTCATAATAGCGGTATTTTAATTTTTATGTATGTAGATGTGAGGCTAAGTGGCTGTCCAAGTAATGCTCTGTAATGGGTCAAGCAGTTTACCTCTTGCAGTTGGTGACTAAAAACTAGTGCTTTATAGAGTGCCTGCAGGTTCCCAGGTTAGACCCAGCTTTCAAAGGTTGATGCTTGGTGTGTTTTAGCAATGCCATTACTATTTCTTCCCCTGATGCAAGAGACGGTGATTTCGTTAACATTCATTAAATTACTGCTGAGTGTCACTTTCAGTTTTCTGAGATCAATACAATTTGATTTTTTTTTCAGTCAAGATAAAATGCCTGAAAGTCATAGGAAATGTCTGAACCAGCATAATAAATTTGGTGATTTTTCTCTAAACATCTAATACAGCCATATAAAGAACATATTTTCCCCCAGAAATCTCATAAATAGAATACAAACAGCATAATCCCCCTTTGGATTGACAAGAATAACCTGTTTTTACCACTTTGTATCAGCCCCATTGTCTTCTGGCCTCCCGAATCCCTGATGGCCTTTGTTTCCAAGAACAAATGAGGCTAAGCCAGGATTGCTGCAGATTGGAGTCTAGCCTGGGCTTAATAGCAAGACCCTATTAATCCCACAGACAGGAGGAGAGAGATTATTGACCCAAATAATCATGGCCAAATTAATTAAAGCAAGCAACCAATTAAAGCAAGCTCTTTTATTTATGCCTCCCCCTAAGACAGGATATGAGAGGCCAGCATTGGATTTGGGGAAAACAAGATTTTAATAGCTCAGGGGTAGGGGGCTTTCAAATGGGGATTTGGCAGGCAGAATAGGAGCAGTTGCAGGAGCAGAACGTAAGCATAACAACGAAGACATGATTGCAAAGTGGGCATAACAAGGTTGTCACAGGTGGTTATATAACTTTTGAAACAAAGGTAGGGTTTGCAGGATGGTTATAAATAACGTTTAGAAACAAAGACATGATTGCGATTCCTGGACCAGGCAGGACAGGCCATTTGTGTTTAAGGTTACAGGCGGGGCATGATCCAATCCTTGAGAAACAGAGGTCCAATCACAAACAGGAAGGAACCTAGTCTGTCTTTGCTCTAAGATGGCTTTCCAGGCTAAGATGGCAGCAGGGTGGTTCTTCAGGCAGATCTGAGTTCATCCTGGGATTCCTTGAGACTCTTGGTGGCTGTATCCCTATCTCTCATTAAACATGGGAAGTTTTGAGGCATTGTCTTTTTACCTGTTCTCCCTGCTGCTCCTCCTCACTTGACTCCCACTGTCCATATTTTATTCCGACTGCTGGTACCCAGATACTTTCCTGTTATTTTTTAAATTTTTTTAAACAATATTTTAATTATGTGGTGCATGTGCATGCGTGTGCGTGTGCGTGTGTGTGTGTGTGTGTTGGTATGTGCACATTAATGCAGGTAACTGAGGAGGCGAGAGGGTCAGACTCCCTCAGAAGTTGTATCTTATAGGGGGTTGACGGCTGCCTGATTTGGCTCCTGGAGATTGAACAGGGTTCCTCTGGAATAGCAGTGTGCATTCGTAACCACTGAGGCATCCTTCAGCCTTCTTACTAACTGCTAATTGCTCTGGGAAACGCAAATCAGCGATAGAGGTCAGATGGGACGTGGATATGTTGCGGATACGTTATTTTGTGGGGGTCATTGAGGGATAAAACACTTTAGACAATACTGCCTCTAACTCAAGTTAAGGGGCTCTGACACACCTGGCCTCTGAGAGCACATGCACACATAGACCTAACCTGAGCATATACACATATACAAGAAATCTTCAGAAAAACAGTTCCGGCCATTGCACAAGACAACGTTGGGCGCCAACTGACCCGGCCTGCGGGGTCTTCAATGGGTACCTGTGGGGAGGGCAGACAAGTGGGGGGGGGGACAGGAGACACAAAAAAATGAGGGCAAGTCTGGATTCTGAGCAAGCCCTGCTTATTGAAAATTTTCACATAGTTTTTATAGGCACTCAGGCATGGGTATTTGTGTAAGCAAGGGTTGCTATGGATACCTAACTCTGGAATGCCACAGCAGGTGTCTACCTTTACAGCTGATATAATCACAGAAGATGGAGAAATTCCAGAGAGAAAGGGAAGTTGTAAAAGATGTGGTTAGTCAGGAAAAAGTTCCCAGAATTGCTGCTTGCAGGCAGCTGGCCTTTAATCTGATTTTACCAGTAGTCTTACTGGAAAAGCTAGTTTATACTGTGGGATCCTGAAGTCTACAAGGGGATCAAGCAGATTCATGGTGATCCTCGCTGCCCAAACCCATGCTTTGCCTCAGCGTCTCAAGCCTGGAAAAGGATGATCAAAATGAGGCTATTGCATTCTAACTTGTTTGGCCTGTACCTTTACCCAGTTTCTGGCTGATAAAGTTTGTATCCACATGGTCACCACACAGAGTGAACTGTAACCTCGCTTAGTATATAAACTTTTGCTTAATATTTCAGGATAACCTTGTAACTGAATCATCGGTTCAGCCAATCACAGCAGTGAAGCTTCAGCCAATCACAGGCTAGCAACAGATCACATGGTACCTTCAAGACAAGCTGCGTGCAGCCAGTTGGGATGTTTCTGAACGCTTTGAAGCTCTTTGGCCGTTTAACTGCTGTGTCCCAGTACTGCTGGGGGTAGAAGAGGTGGGGCCTTGTTCCTGTAACTGCTGCCAGCTTTCCTGTACGGATCTCCACCCAGGAAGCAGCAGAGAACCTTCTGTGTCCTCCATGGTATTTGGGCGGATTCAGAGGTGCTAGGGCTGCTGGGACTTTCATGGGAAACTGAAGTGCCTGGCAATAATGAAGCCACAGCATAGGGGGGTCACAGGCCTCCCACTGAGGGTCACATTGCTAACTGTGGCCCGGCCTGAGAGCCCTGAAACACCAGGCATGGCGGGGTCTTGGAGAGAGTGACAGCAGAGTTCAACACTAGGGAGAGCTGGAGGGGGAATGTAGGGACAGGAAAGGGGAGAAGGGAGTGTGGGGGCAGGAA
The DNA here is from genome assembly GCF_964271855.1 of Acomys minous. Taxonomy (NCBI): domain Eukaryota; kingdom Metazoa; phylum Chordata; class Mammalia; order Rodentia; family Muridae; genus Acomys; species Acomys minous. The sequence continues at coordinate 44,485,918 of NC_140490.1, forward strand.
AAGGGAGAAGGGAGTGTGGGGGCAGGAAAGGGGAGAAGGTTGCTAGGGGAGTACGGGAGCAGGGCCTGGAAGGGGTAGGGAAAGCTGAAGGGGTCCCTGGGAACTCACGTTCTACACTGCCTACTGTGGGCTCCAGGAAAAGTTGTGGGCTCCAGGAAAAGTCCAGGCCTCCAACTTTTCTTCTTCTTCGTCCCAAGGTGGCGGGAGGCCCTGGTCAGGGACCTGTCTGGAGGAAGAGTGAGCTACTTCACTTCTGGACAGGGAAGACATTTTCCTTTCAGTGCCTCAGGGCCCTTCAGCCATTTTGGAATGGCGTGGTGTTGTCACTGCAGTAAGATCCTGGTCCTGGCAGCTGACTTTTCCTTACTTGGACATCAGCAGGTAAGTCAGGAGAACCCTGACTCCACCTGAGGGACAGGTGTGTACAGACTGCCTGGAGAACCCAAACCCCCTGAGGTACATGCTTTCATGGTCACACTTGCAATGGCTTTGGGGTTGCAGAAGAGGCGCTTACCACCAGAGGACATTACAGACCCTCTGCATGGCATGTACCAGGAAACGACTCAAAAAATGACCTGAAAGAGTATCCAGATTATTTGTCATGTGGACTGTGACTCTCTGATACCTATGCTAACTTTTGTGTTAAAAATGACATTGCTTGATTTTATTGGGGGCGGACCTTTTATTGTATACAGTTTAGCAAGTGAAAAATCACAGAATGTCATAAGAAATTAAAAGCAATGATAGAAAAAAGAACTGGGGTCTGGAGAGATGGCCCAGCTGTTACACACATTGGCTGTTCTTGCAGAAGACCCAGGTTCAGTTCCCAGCACCGACATGGTGGCTCATGGCCATTCCTAGCTCCAGTTCTGGTGCCTCAGACACCTGTCTCTGCCCCCACACCCACCCCCAGGCCCCTGGTAAACACATGGTACATATACAACCATGCAGGCACAGCCTATGCACATAAAATACATTTGAAAAGTGATCCCTGTGGTGCAATCCAGTGTGATTTTACCTTCTCCACTCATTTCCCATCATGCAGTATTAACATTCATTTCCCATTTTGTAGCTGAAGCAAGGGAAGTTTCAAGACACGTAGTAAAGTTTGCCTCACTCCAGGGACCACAGTGCACAAAACCAGAGCCTGCTTCTCTCTGATCTCTCCATGGTGTTGGAATTGGTCTGTAAAATGGTCCTAGCATCCGGTTACCATCAAGTTTTTCTGAAGCTTCAGAAGGACCCCCAAGTTGAGAGGCATCTTGGGGTCATGTGATCATTGCTGAGGGATGATAAAGCTCTTTAAGGCATCAGTGAGGAGGTAATGGGGAGTCCAGTTCCTGAACTAAGTGAGCAAGTGCTTCAGGTCTCATCATGGCAGATGAAGTTGAATTGCTGAAAGCAAGTGAACTCAGAATCAAGAGGCCCTATTGGCCACCTTTCCTAGAGGACATGCTAGCATGTTCCAGCACTTCTGTAGCGTGGCTGTCGGGGTGATGTGAACATGTCTTTTTGGGACTGTGAGTCACTTAGAAGCCACTATGGAAGAGGAATTGTCTTTGAGGTTTCTCCTGGAGTCTGTCTCTGTCAGGGGTGTCTGTGGGAGGTGTGTATGGCTGTCTGTCTGTGAGATCTCTGTGGACTCAAGCTCATGTGCTATTTCTGGGTGTTTCGAGTATTATTGCATGGTGCTTCTGTGTTGATAAGAAGTGTCTGTGGGTTCTCAGTGTGAGTGAGGCATAATTCTCTGCATTTCTGTGGAGGCCTACGGCTGGTCTAGAGGGCTTGGTGAGAGTGACTGTGAGGATGTTTAGGAAAGGCCATGGGAGTGCTAGGGGCTCTCTGTGGAGGGCTCTATGAAGGACTATGGAAGAGAGGGTTTGAGGGGGGTCTTTGGGGTTCTCTGTGTGCGTGTCTCTAAATGTCAATGTGGGAGGGTCTAAGAGGAAACCTCAGGGGTCACTGTGTAGGGAATGTAAAAGTCTAGGGTGGGCCTACCTAAGGGGAGCCTTGGGTGTTTTTCCTTGGGGCATTAACATAGGAGTCTCTAAAGGTGAGCATGGAAAGGCTGGGGAGATGGCCTATAAGTTAAGAGCACTCACTGAGGACCTGGTTTGGTTCCCAAGTGGTCATAACTGCGTGGAACTCCAGTTCCAGAGATTGGACACCTCTACAAGCAGTACAGGTGTGTGGTGCACATATAGACAGACAGATAGGCAGGCAGGCAGGCAGGCAGGAAGACACTGCAGGTGTGTGCTGCACATATAGACAGGCAAAAAGAAACTCACATCGTTAGGGAAAAGGTGACCATGGTGTTCTCTTAGAGGGAGTCTCTATCGAAGGCTTTGGATAAATGGCTGCTCTTGAAGTCTGGCTGGAAGTTGACTGAGGCCCAGTCAGGACCCTTCCTGGCCTGCTCAGTGACCAGGCAGCACCTGCACTTTGAACAGGTCCCTTCCTTTGTGTGAACCAGTTCTGTAGGCTAGCCTGGGCTCATGAGAAGACAAGGGCGGGAACCCAGAATGCCCTGCTGTGTGATCCCAGGTCATGTTCTTGAGCACGTTAGGTCCCCTCCTCTGCCCTGAGTGCAGTGGGAGAGCCATGTGTGTGCATGAAGGTCACCAGGGTGTGAGTCACATTCAGAACCCCTAGGTCTGGCTTTCCCATCAATTAGTGACTCGTTCTTTCTGGAGTTAAGAGGCAAGAACAGGCAGAGTAGTCAGCTATGCTCTTTGGAAATAATATTCCCTGCTTGCAGATTGACTGTGACAGTTCCCTAGACATCACTTATTTTCAAGTCCATTTCTGGAGGCCTCTACCTTTATGTTGTATGTAAAATGTGCTGTTATCAGGACAAAATGCATGCTCATCTCTGATGTCACAAGCCTCATGTCACACTGAAAGCTGACGTTAATGCCTTGACTGACTGAGTCTTTGTATAGATGATGCTAAATCATAGGCCTGGTTCCTTGTCTCCAAGTGAAAACGGTTATTGCTCATGTTGCTCTAGTGCTTCATGCCATGGCAACACTTGCCTCACTGTGCCTGTGGATTCTGTTTGCAAGTTGCAAACATTACCTCCTGGCTGCTGTCTACCTGATATCACAGCCCCTCACAAGCTCAGGGAACTCTGCAGAAGAGGGTGTGTGAGACTGTAACAGCCTATAAGGAAGGGTGGAATATTTAGACTCCACATAACATGACTGCAGCCATCTTGAGTTCAAACTGCTAGGAGTATTCCAGAATAATCCTAGCTACACTTTCCCACCTATTCTCCTGTAAACTCCAAATACACAATCCACTAGAGGGCTGTGTGGAGCTCTCTGGTGTCAGGATAACCACACCGCAGGGATGGAGATCCTTCTGTCCTCACCTACATAGACCCCTGGTGACCTAGACTGTGGCCAGCTCACTGCTGCCACTGTCACCTAGGCCTGTGCTTCTGTAAGTCCCCTAATAAACTGGGCCCTGTACAACCCTAGATCTGTTGTAACCTATTATTCGCCCACCTGTAGCCTCTTCCTGCAGCTTCTCAGACACTGGGATGGGTTGTCCTAGAAAAAATCCGCAGAAGGAGGAGGGAGGGAGGAGCAGCAGTGGCAGCCATCTAGGTCTAAATGGATTCACAGCAGAATTCTACTAGTCTTTTAAAGAAGAGCTACAACCAATTCATTTTAAATTACTAAAAACAAACAAACAAACAAAAAACAAAACAAAACCCAGAAGAATCACTTATAAAATCATCTATGAAGTCAGTATTATGCTAATCCCCAAACAATATAAAAACAGAACAAAAAATAAAAAATAAAGGCCAATATTCTTGATGAGCATAGAAGCCAAACTTCTCACTTAAGTAATTCAATCAAACTACATATATAAAAAACTACCACAATCAAGTTGACCCTATTCTGGAGATGCAGGAAGGGCTTAATAAATATGTCAATAAATATAATGGATAGTACACATGGACTCAAAGACAAAAATATATTAATATATCTAGAAAAGACCTTTGGCAAAATTCAACATACCTTTATGATAAAAGTTCTAGGGGCAGTAGGGTTAGAGACAAATACTTCAGGATAATAAAGACTGAGAAATCTGCAGCTAACATTTTAAATGTGTTTATGGTCAATGAGGACCAAGTGATGAAATTTATCAGCCTATTGATGACAATCTACATTCAGTTGATATTATGCCACCTAGCTCCCAGAGACCAATGACTACACCAGTGGAATTGCTCCAAAGAACTGAGTCTAAAACGGTCTACCTCTCCTGTTCCCATTAACCTCTTTTCTCTCCTATCTAGGGTAGGTGGGTTGGAAGGGAAGTATAAGCATTAAAGAACCCCAAATAAAGTAGCTTTGAAAAAGCTCAAAGCCTACAGGTGGCGCTCAACACGGGGCTCGAGCACAGTGGATAACCTAACTTCTAATGCTGTAGAGGAAACTACAGGTTTGAAGGTATAAAGATACTGCTTCCGGGTGTCAGCAAAATAGCATCTGCTGCAGGGAGCTTTCCTGCTTCGTACTCAGGTGATTTTCTGTTTTTGCTTTGTCTTCTTCCCGTATTCCATTTTTAAAAAGACTGGAAGAAATACTGATGAGATATAGTTCTGGAAAAGATTTCAGAGTTGTCGGTGAAACAAGACAGCTTATGGGTAGAAATGGAAGCATGTGGGAAGCAAATAGCACCACTGACGAATGGCGAAAAAGTGTTCAGATTCCATGGTAACTAAAAATGGGAGTTCTTTGCTCTTGCCGCCTGGCCCTGCTCTAGGCACCAGGTGTTCAGAGCACTGGTGTGTGGAGGGGCGTGTGTGTGTGTGGGGGGGGGGGGGCGGAACGGGCAGAAAAGAACAGGAAGCCAGACAGGCCAAAAGGGCTTTAGAGGCTAGTGCGCCATTAGATGAATTCTCTAGGGCTACCCAGACACCATCAGCTTTTCCAGTCTTTGTGCAACATATCCCTGCTAATGATGGTGGTAGGGCTTAGGATGAGATGGCATGTTGTCTAGTAGATATGCTAGATTTAAGGCATTTTAAAGAATCTATTGTACGGTATGGAAGGCATTAGTCTTTGATTAAACAAATGTTAAGTAACTTGGTACACAGCATAAACTTATTCCCCAAGATTGGAAGGGATTGGTGTCAGCTGTGTTAGAAGCTGCTCAACAGTTTCAGTGGTTTTTATGGTGGAGAAATTAAGCCATGAAAATGGAACAACAAAATATAACTTGGAGGATAAATGTTGTTAAAGATCAGTTGCGTGGTGAAGGGCGTTATGCTGACTGAAGAGAACAAACCCCATCTGAAGATGTAGTAATTGAGCAATGTCTGTTGTAGCCCTAAGAGCTTGGGACATGGTTGACGAGGCTGGTAAAACAACCTCTTTCTTTCTTTCTTTCTTTCTTTCTTTCTTTCTTTCTTTCTTTCTTTATTTCAAAGCCCTGCAGAAGCCTCACAGAATTCTTACAGAGATTGGGTTCAGCTCTAGATAGAGCCATACGAGATCCTGAGACCAGACAGGGATTGACACTGACCATGGCATGTTAGAATGCAAATACTGAATGTGAGAGAGCAATTAGACCATTAAAAGCACAAGGAGCCCTATTAGATGAGTGAGTAAGAGAGGCAGCTAATATTGGTTCTCAGGAGCATCCAACCAGTATAATAGGACAAGCTAGAGCTAGAGGTCTCACATATCAAAACACCCGGTGCTTCAGTTGTGGTAAATTTGGCCATTTACAAAGAAATTGTCATCAAAAACAATCTTAGGCAGTCCCAGTTGCCCAAATACAGGGCATCAAAGGGGATCTTATCTGTCACCATAGACTAAATTCATGGTAAAATCGGTCTCAGTGAGACCCACACTCCTGTCTTTACTGAGTGAGGCACAAGGTAGGGATGGCAGGGACAGGAGACATGGGAGCCCAGCCTGCTAGGCCCCCTTGTTTTCTACATGGTGTATTCTATTTTCCTGCTCGCTCTCATTCAAGATTGGATGCTTGATTATCTACGATGTCCCCTCTGAACTCTCCTGTTTCAGGAGCACAAGAAGCCAAGCTGCTGCTGGGTGGAGATCAGAGGGAACTGGAGCCCTCCCCATAACTCTTGTGCTCTGGATCCTGGGTGCCCAGGGCTCCCAGGATGCAGGAGTGAAGCCAGAGCCTGTCTCTCTCCTAACTTGCTATGGGGCTGGACATAGGGGAAGGGGAATTTGGGAGGTGGGAGCTGGCCTGGCCAGAGCGTTCTGCCATGGCTCTGACTTGGGAAAGAGCATTCCCGTGGCTAAGATGTTGGCTAGTAACTAAGAAAGACCAGGAGCCTCTTTGACAAGTGCTGGGAGCTTTCCTCTGGAGCATATGAGGGAGAGGAGCCTGCAGAGGTGATCTACTTGGTGTCCATTAGAGCCTGCCTCAGCTGCTCTGGGAGACGTGGTGGCACAGACAGCTGTTGAAGGAGCTTCGGCATTCATTCACTCAGGGGCACCAGAGATCTTCCTGTCAGGGGCAGCTGGAGGCTCTGCTCTTAGATGTTGCAGAATTCTAGTATGCACCATCCTCCAGATGGTGCTGCTTCCAGCTCCCTCTTTCCTGGTCCAAAGCAGGCTTCTAGCAAAGCGTGCATATTCCCCACCACTCAGTCAAAGAGAAACAGGCAAAATGAGGTCTCCTAGTAGCCCTCTCCCAACATACACACAGAGGAAACTCTCTGATGAAAGGCAGTCTGAGGCCGTGATGGCGTGAAGATCCCACACTCAGAACCCCTAGCTAAGAGCCAGGCCGGTTAGAGATTCTTTGCTCAGAGACCTGGGGCTCTACCTTGTCTGGGTAGGAATTCTGTATGTGGATCTTGCTGGGTTCCTAAAACTGAGGGGTGGGGGCAGGGAACCTACTGGGAGCAGGCTTGAATTACAGTGTGTGAGCCAGACTTCTAATCAGGTATCAGAAAATCTTGGGGTCATAGTGACAGTTCCTGATGCCTTTGGTAGTGCATACACATGAAACTCCACTGTGTCAGTCTTTCCCTCCCCCCCCCCAGATTTTATTTATTATTATGTATACAGTGTTTTGCCTGCAGGTACACCTGCAGGCCAGAAGAGTGCATCAGATCACATTATAGATGGCTGCGAGCCACCATGTGGTGCTGGGAATTGAACTCAGGACCTCTGGAAAAGCAGTCAGTGCTCTTAACCTCTGAATCATTTCTCCAGCCCATGTGTCAGTCTTAAGGATCATGAGTAATATTATGCCAGCTCTCATGTGAGCTCCAGATGCATCCAAAAGCAGGAAGGAAACGTTTATTTTCGTCATGCTATGCCCAGATTGATCCCAAAAAGAACCAGAAAGACTCGAAACCACTGTACATACAAAAGGAATCTTTAATTCAGCCACATCTGATCCCTGAATCAAAAATCTCAGGAAGTGACCCCTGTGTTGACGTGGTGCGCTTCTTACTCATTCTTCCCTTTCAGTACCTCCCAAGCAGGGGGTGGAGATCCTAGTTAACATAAGGGGGTCTAACATTCAAATGATTTAACTTCTTTTTTCTTTTTTTATGCCATTTGCTCAGGGAAGTGTGTAATCCCATGGGGGATGGTGGTCAGTTGCTATCAGATAACGCTATCTCTGGTTATAGCTGTGAGCTTGAATCTCTTTTAAGTCTGTTTCTTAAAAGAATCTTGTGGACCTCAGTCTGACGCCAATAACATCCAGTGTTAGCTCAAGAGGCTTCGTGCTTCCTTTGGGGTTTGGCCAATTTTTAAAAGTCTTTTAGGCTTCTCATTCTTTCAGTCGCATCTAGGGATCTTGAAATATGTGGTGGAGGAGAGTGGAGCAATTCTGCCCCTAACCAGCAGTCTTCTGAGAGGTCAGTGTGTCTGCCATTTTCAGTGCTCCTGGTGGTGAGGCCTCTGGCCAGCTTTGCTGTGCTCAAGTTTTGTTTTGTTATGTTTTTAAAGTCCTTTCAAGATGCACCACCTCCAACCAAGCAAGAGGTGGTGCTAAGAATCAGGACACCTGCCATAGAAGGCAATGAGGTTCAGAACTGGTGCTGACTTAAGGGAGAAGCAAGTCAGTCAATAAAAGGATGAAAGAAGATTCAGGAAACTCTCTAGGAGTGCTGGGGAGTGAGGAGGGTGAGACAGGCCCCTGCAACGACTTCTATGAGGACAGCTTTACCCTTCTTCACCACTTCAGCTGCTGCAAGGAGAGAGTCCCTATGACACAGGGCTTAAAAATGAAGAGGCTGGGACCTCTGCTGCTAGAAGGATGACAGGCAGCAGGGCAGGCGTGGGTGTGGGTGTGGAGGGTGGCGCTGGTTTCTTGCTGGAAGAGTAGAATTGTTTGTCCCAAGGATCACGTGGCAGTTTCCTTTACATTCTGTGAACCCAGGTGGAGTAATAACAACCTCCCAGAGAAGTGGGTGGAAAGCACAGAATCAGTTACAACAGGAATTTAGCCTTGTCCCCTGCTAACTGAGGAAGTGCAGTAAACACAGCAGCGCACACACATACTCACCTTCGTTCTGTTTTGCTTTGGTGCAGGGGATGTACCTGGGCTTCCATGCATGCCAAGCAGTGTGCTGCCACAAGCTACATCCCTGACCTCAGGTATAAAATTAAAACAGAGTCTCAGGTATGGATGCCAGTGCTACATCTCCCTAGTTCTGATGTTACCAACCTGTCAGAGGTGATTAGTAAATTTTCAGGCATTTTTTTTTTACATTCTTTGTTAAAGATAACCAGTGCTTAATGGCATCCCACTATGCGGAGGAGGGGAGACAAATGTCCTTCCACTGATGATTGGATAGTGAAAACATGGCACACATACACAATAGGGCTCTATTCAGCTGTAAGGAAGAAGGGAATCTCCACACTCCAGACAAATGGTTGGACCCAGCACATATGATCATGAGAGAGAGAGACTCAGATACAGAGAGTTAATCACTGAATGGTCTCTGCTATTTTAGGATTCTTCTTCCAAACCTCCAAATGTGAGAATATTATGTGGAGTAACCTCAGAAGACCAGAATGTAAACAGGGTCTGGGAGGCGAGCATTTGTGGAGAGGGGCACAGTAGATGCAATAAAAGAGGAAACAGGACAAATTGGGTGGGAGTTACAATGTGCAGGGACAGGACCAGTTAAATAGGAAATGGGCTCCACACTACATGTATGATATGAGATTTATTGTAGAAAGGGAGGAAGGAAAAAGAAGGGGAGAGGCACCTCAGAGAGAGAGACAGGCAGAGAGAGATGGGGGGGTGGGAATAAGAGAGTGCACGATTTAGAATGACAAAGTGAGAAGTGAGAAAGCTAAGGATGACAGGTTTGTCCTTTTTCTGCTGGTTCCCTGGTCCTGATGGCAGCAGATGATGACATCAGAGGTTGCTAAGCAACCTGGAGGCAGGCTTGTAGCTGCTTATATGCTAACAAGAGGGAGGGAAAACATCACTCAGTAAGTTTTTAAAAAAGCCACAGGAAGAAGTTATTTTGTGTTTACATAAATGAGCAGAAGCACAGACAGCTCATCCCGTCTCTTTGAGCACCCTGTGGACACAGTCTGAAAACGCCTAGCTTTCATCATCCTCATCACTATTCAGCACAACAGGGCTCATGGTCACCTGCTATCCACAGCACCCCACTTCCACTTTGGACAAAACAACAGAAACCCTGATTTTCTACACAAACTTCCTGTTGGTAAAGTTCCAGCATTTAATGATGAATTTTGTGACCTTGAGAGCAATGCCATCACCTGTTACCTGAGCAACAGGGAGCTGCAGGCAGAGGCGGCGGCTCCGGTGTGCAGTGGATGGGCTTTGGCTATAGTGACATCATTTTTCCCGCCAGCACCTTGGTGTCTGCACCTTGGGCATCGTAACCCACAGCAAACAGTGCACTGAAGCTTCAGAGGAGGTGCTGAGGGGACCCTGGGGCTGCTGGTCACTCAGTCAAAGTTGAGGATTTTTCTGCCACACAAGCAAGTAGCCATGGCTCACATCAGGATTCTCTGCATCCTTCTGTGGCTCTGTGACAGGCTATGGAGCTTTCTTTTCTCCAGGCCTCCCAGAGTACTAGTTGCTGATTCCTGATGGAGGATGTTTCTGTGTATTCAAATGCTGATCTCTTTACTCAGAGATCTGCATGTAGGCTTTGGCATTGCCATTTTTAAATCATATCCTGTCTCAATATTGTGTCAAATTGTTCTTCATCATCTCTGATTGGTTAATAAAGAACTGAAGAGCCAAAGCTGGGCAGGAGAAAAAGAGAATTTCTCAGGTGAGGAGGAAAGAGTTGCCATGAGGAAGTTGCCAGGAGGACAAGGATGAACAAGGAGGTGCCAGAGCGAGACTAAGATGGCAGGTAACGGGCCACATGCCTGGGAAGTAGGCCAGGCCAGCATAGTGGGTCAGAACATCTCAGTATTCGCCCAGGTATGTTGTCTGAAGCCTATAATAACATTAATATGTCTCTGTGTCATTATTCGGAGCTAGGGCAGACATAGAAGAGCCATACTTTGCAGGCTCCTCACCTACACTAGCCTGACACAGTTCAGGGGTATCTTGAGGTGAAGCTGTGAGAAGATGGCCCAGTTTGATTTTAGGAAGCTTGTAAAAGAGGCGACCTAAAATGGCCACCCCATTGAAAGTGGAGGATTCCAAGGAAGAGAAGTAGAAGCCTTAGTTGGGTGTAAAGAGGAAAATGGCAGCCTTCCCAGTGCTGGGGAGATGGCCAGTTGTGAGCAGGCACTGGCTGTCTGGCCCAAGCTTCACTCTTTGTGCTAAATCAGTTTAACTGCAAGCACCCCCGCGAGGTCTTCCTCTCTGTGGCACTGCCACATGTTGGCAGCACCTTGGTCAGGATGGCTGGTCCCTGTGGTAGTCGAATACTGCTTCCCCACAGAGCTTTCCAGACTTCATGACGTGCATGAGTTGGGGGAACATTGGAAGAAGCTGAGGCGCGAGAGGGGCGGGGGCATGAGTGATGTAGATGCGGTTTTGTGTATGAAGTTCTCAACATACATGAAATTATTAAATTAGAAGAAACAAAAAATATCAAAGGTTGGGAGGAAACAAAGTACACAGGAAATGTGAGGACTGGTTCAGCAAGTGATTATTTTCCAAAAGTGCAGGAAATTTTTTGAAAAATTTGGGGAAGTTGCTATCACTGAGGAAAAAAATTGAATTAAAATTGTCAATCCTTAAAGCAGTGTAAGGAACAGGAAAAGGCAAGGAGGAAAAGAATTTTTAATTTTAAGATCTTTGGGACCACAAAAGAATATGACAAGCCATGACTATTTTATGATGCAACTTTGGGGTTTTATAACTAAAGGCATTAAAACACAAGTATGAAGGGGGGATAAACCTGTTCCTGTTTTGATCCCAAGTGTGGGATGGAGAAGAGAGCAGGATGTTTACCACTTAGATGTGAGAAAGCAGGATGTTTTTCCACATAGAAGTCGAACTACTTCATGGTGGAGCCTGGTGAAAAACACCCTTGAACAGACTGAGAGGATGCATATATGAGCCCCAAAACAGGAGAGAGGCATTTTGGTTGGGACTTGGTTTTTGGCTGTTCATCCCAGTACTTCAAGAGGCTCCTAAAGAGAACTGCCCCTGGGAAAGTTTCAAGGCTTTGGACTCCAGCTGAGGCTTGAGGTTCCAGCTGCTGCTCCTAGTTCCAGTGGCAACTTTGATGGAATTGCTGGTCTGCTGAAATCCTGCTGATTACTCCAGGGACTGATATCCTTAAGGTTTCATTGTAGTGTTCTTTAATATCCTTTTCTGATTGTTTTGGCTAGTCAGGTTGTTAGGGAGGTAGGCTCGTTTAATAAGTTCATAATAAACTATAATTGATAAGAAAATTGAGCCTCTACAAGTAAGCAGGGGTGTTGAGAGAGGGCGCTGTTAAGGAAACCGCAGTGCACAATCTAGACATAGATTTCTTAAGAGAGGCGCACTTTTATCCCCAGACTTTCAGTTCTTGCAAGACAGGAATTCCTTCAGCTTTGTTGAGCCCTGGACCCAACAGGTGATCCCCAGTGAACAATGAACATTCATTGACTGAATAAGGGATGACCCTTTTACTCAGGGAGGACTAGGAGCTGGGAGCAAACCCCAAATCCCACCTTCTGTAATGAGTATTTATTGGGGACCTGAGAAAGGAAGTGCAGCCATGAGTTCTTCTGTGGATGGAGGCAGTGGGGTGGGGGAGGAGCACCCTAGCTAGCCCATCCCTGGAAACAAAGCACAGGGCTTGCTAAGCCTTAACCCTACTGTTACAGCATTGCCCACCTTGGGTCTGGGTGGGAGACTCCTCACTGCAAAGTAGGCACGGGTCACATGACTTCAACATGACCAGCCAGGAGAGTCCTGATTGGCTAGATAGTCTGATTGGCCGAGTTCTGGACATGTGACCAATTAGGTCATAGGTCAGGAGTTACAGTTGGTGCAAGGTGGCTGAGGCAGTTGGTGATCCACTTGTAATAATGAAGGCCAAGTTTTCACTCAAGGACACCAGTGGAAATGACAGTGGGCTGAGGCAATGTGCCACACCATGATTATGGGAGAGGTCCTTCTGTCTGCTCAACCAACACCCAGGTACCACCTAGTCTGCTGCAGGCCTCCCTTACTGGTTTGGTTTCATGGGTCCCTCTCCCCACTTTCTCTGCTTGACTGAACCACTTTGGTTGGGTTTCATGCATTAACTCTTTTATCCCAGTGCCTGGCCAAGGAGGGCTCAGGGATGCAAGAATCTTGATTCTGAAGGACCCAGGACACTGCAGCACTCGCTGGGAAGTCTCTGGTGACCATGACACTCAGTCCCCTGCCCAGCACAGTGCTCTGCCTGCATGTACATCTGCAGGCCAGAAGACGGCATCAGATCACATTATAGATGGCTGTGAGCCACCATGTGGTTGCTGACAATTGAACTCAGGACCTCAGGAAGAGCAGTTGGTGCTCCGAACGTTGAGCCATCTCTCCAGCCCACACATAATGATTCTTTTTTTTTTCTTTTTTTTTCCTCCTTTATTAATTTATTCTTGTTACATCTCAATGGTTATCCCATCCCTTGTATCCTCCCATTCTTCCCTCCCTCCCAATTTCCCCTTATTCCCCTCCCCTATGACTGTTCCTGAGGGGGATTACCTCCCCCTCTATATGTTCATAGGGTATCAAGTCTCTTCTTGGTAACTTGCTGTCCTTCCTCTGCTTGCCACCAGGTCTCCCCTTCCAGGGGACATGGTCAAAGGTGAGGCACCAGAGTATGTGAGAAAGTCATATCCCACTCTCCACTCTACTGTGGGGAGTGTTCTGTCCATTGGCTAGATCTGGGTAGGGGCTTAAGGTATACCGCCTGTATTGTCCTTGGCTGGTGCCTTAGTTTGAGCGGGACCCCTGGGCCCAAATCTGCCTATCATAATGTTCTACTTGTAGGCTTCTAGGACCCTCTGGGTCCTTCTACTTTGCCTTTCTCCCATGATTCTCTCATCTAGAGTCCCACTAGAATGATTCTTAAATCCTGCTGTATCTGCTATAATATCACTTTCATTTGTCTCTAGTTTTACTCTGCATCTGCTCATTGGGTTAATTGTGGTATGTATTTTCCTGTCTTCTTCAATAACCAAGCTCCTTGGTTTTTTTTGTTTTTTTGTGTTTTTTTTTTTGCATTGTTCTTAACGGTCCAATTCATGGGGCTCAACTTTCATCTTTAGCATGTTTATCAGCTGCTGCGTTTGGGGTTTTATTTGTTCTTATTTCTCTCTGACCCCGAAGTGCATTGTGAGGCCATCCTTACATCTCTCTACTTTTCCATTTAGGAATTGAGAGCTGTAAACCTTCCTCCTAGACCTGATTCTTATTGTTTTCAATATGGATTTGCCTATTGGGTTGAAAATTCTCAAGCAACTCTCAGGCAAGTGAAGAGAGGAGGCAACAATGCAGCTGGACCTGGAGGGCAGGTCGTCCAGCACCGTGACCCTGATGGGTCATCATGTCACCCTCAAGATCCTTGGCAAAGGCAGTGTGACGGAGGAGTGCCACCTCAGCACAGAAGCGCAGGCTGCCTTCAGGATCCTTGATCGGGGTGAGAAAAAGGACTCCTGAAGCAAGACTGAAATTGACATCCCTAAAGTTCTGGACCACCCAAGCATCATCAAGTTGTTGCATCATCAGAACCAGAGAGCACACCTTTATGGTGATGGAGCACGCTGCTGGGGGTTGGTGAGCCACAGTGAGGAGCGGGGCTGTCTGCAGGAGGAGCAGGCTCACCGCATCTTCACACAGATGGTGTGTGCAGTTAACTACTGCCATGAGAGCAGCCTTCCACACAGGACATCAGACCAGACAACATCCTGCAGCATGGCAAAGGAAGCGTCAGACTGTGTGACTTTGGGTTACTTATCAAAATCACATCTGGGTTGAAGTTCAAAGGTGGTGGTGGCATAGTGTGTGGTGTGGTGAGGCCTGATACCCAGCACGTGTGTGACAGGGAGGGGATGTTCTGCTGGATCAGTGTACAGGACTATGTTGTCAGGTATAGTATCATTGGGTCAGCAGTAGCATGTGATACCTACAAACTTTTATGTGTTCTGTGTGCACTCCTACACCCATTAACACCCTGTATACATTGCTAGCTTAAGGACATGTGGGAAATCCACCACATAGAATTTTAGATATCAGATCTGGCTAGACAGTGTCTTTCCTACTGTCCCATGCACAGTGCAGGTACCAGACCCTGCTAGATAGCCCTCTGACCCAGTGACACCTGAGATACAGTGATGGGTTTCAGGCCCTGCTGGACACTCCACATCCTGTCCATGGTCCACATGCTGTGATCCTGCCGCTCACCTCCTGCCCTGTCGTATACCATCACCTACAATGCACTGCTGGAAACCAGCCCCATGCCACCTCACTTGCACTGCTAGGTGCCAGGCCCTATTGGACGACCTCCCCACGACCTCAAATACTTTCCCAACTATTAGGCTATGCATGACTTCCCATTAAACACACTAATGGCTAGACAAGCCCCTAATCTATACATCACATCTATTTCTGGATATTGGGTCCTGTAAGACCCCTGACAAAACCCTACATTACCTGGTAAGTCTCAGGCTATGCTGGATCCTCCCCTGCCACTGAACCCCCAACACAGGGCTGCTCACTGGGCCCTGCTTGACAGCCTCACACGAAGGAAGCCACATATACTGCTAGGTGTCAGGACCCTCTGAGACATCAGCCCCCATCACCACCTACTACAGTGTTAGTTATCAGGCATTGCTGGCTCAGTTCTTTACCACTGTCACCCAATATGCACTACTATGGCTTAGACAGTGCTGGACACCCCATGATGCCAACCTGTATCAACTTTTACGACATTAGACTTGCTGGTCATCCCCTCACCAATCTGTGTGTGTGCAGTGCTAACACACTGTCCATTAGGCCAAGCTACACATGTGATAGTGTATGTGGGATTTCCAGTAGTGTCTAATCCCTAGCACTGTGGGTGGAGTGGCATCCTTAGGGGAGACCTGTTCAGGAAGGCCTAAAACTAAGTGAGAAGGTGGCCTTGGGTGGCCATGCTTGTCTGAAATATAGCAATGTGTGTGGGCAACCTGCAGGGAGTGATAAAAGTGCGTATTTAGGGCAGTAGCAATGGGGGAAAGGCAAGACCAACAGGCCCTAGTACATAGAGTTTATGTGTGGTGGAGGAAGGGATGTCCTACAGGGCTACAGACCTCAGTGTATGTGATGTGGAAGGTGGGGAGTATCCAGAAGGATCAGAATATGGCAGGGAGTGCGGGGCTTCATCAGGGGTCAAGGGGTGTGGCCTGATAACTAGCTGTGTCTGCAGATGGCAGCGGGGAGGGGTGTTGTCCAGTAGCTTCTGTTACCCAGTGTGGTAGGAGGTTTAGCCACTCAGCAGTGCTGCCCAGTGGGTCCTGACACTTTATAGTCTACATGGAGTGTTTGATGGTGTGTCCAGCCCTGTGTGAGATTTCTCATTGTAATTGGGGGCAGCAGCATGGGAGAGTGGGGTCATAAACTTCTCGGCATCAGCCCATGCAGGAATCCCCACTCCATGGGTACACCACCTACACTTTACGTTATCAACTCCTGATAATCCCTGGGCATATATAACCTTCCAGAAGTCAGGTCCTGCTGTCCCGTACCCCACACACACTGGTAGATATCAGTCCCTGCTGTACTCTACCCTAAAGCGCTACATACATTTTATGAAACCCTACTCAAAATTCTTGTGTTGGTCCAGGTATCAGACCCTCCTGGACATATTTTCTAACTATCTTATCACCCACACATATGCTGCTAAGTTTCAGACTATGCTGGTTAGGGTTAGGGTTGAAGGTTAGGGTTAGGATTTAGGGTTAAGGTTTAGGGTATAGTGCTTAGGGTTAGGGTTAGGGTTATGGTAGGGTTAGGGTTAGGGTTGTTGGGGTCGGGGTTGTGTTTAGGGTTTAGGATTTTTATGGTTTAGGGTTTTTATGGTTTATCATTCAGGGGTTAGTGTTTGGTTTTAGGGTTGGGGTTTTAGGGTTAGGTTAGGGTTTTAGGGTTAGGTTAAGATTTTAGGATTTTAGGGTTAGGATTTTAGAGTTAGGGCTTTAGGGTTAGGGTTAGTGGTTAGGATTAGGTTAAGGGTTATGTGCTAGGGGTTAGGAGTAAGGGGTTAGGGGATGGGGTAAGGTTAGATTTAGGGCTTAGGGTCATTTAGCGTTTGGGGTTGGGGGTTGGGGGTTTTGGATTAGGGGTTTAGGGGTTAAGGTGGCTTAGGGATTTGGGGGTTAGGGGTAAAGGATTTGGGGTTAGGGTTAGGGTGATGTGTCTCACTACAGTGCTTGGTATCACACCTTACAAGACACCTCACCTCACTTACTCTGCTGGAAATTGGGACCTGAGTCACACCCTAGGTACACTGCTATGGTTTAATCCAGTTAGACCCTTGACTACCATACTTAGGACACTGAAGAATCAGCCCATGAAGAAACCACTCCTCCACCACTGTACTTTGTATAGTATCAGGTCCTGTCAGACGTACTCCTAATATAAAGTGTTTAGGGACAGGCTCTATGGGTACATGTTACCTGTACCCAGTCATTACCATTTGCACATATTGTTAATTTTCAAGTCGTGCTGGACTCTCTCCTGCTGTTTCCCCATATAAACTTCGAGGCTTCAGGCCTTTATCCAGCTGCCCCGGTTGTTCCATGCACACTATGTATTACACCCTACTGGGCACCCTCCCATCCCATAGCCAACTCACACCCACTGCAAGTTGTCAAACCCTACAGGACACCCACCCTCGACCTCCACCCTGCACACACGGCTGTGTTTCAGGACTTGGTACACACCCTCTGATGACAACCCTTCGCTCCTTCCCTCAAAGCCCCATTCCTAGCAGTGTGGTGGGCCAGCAGCGGTTGGGTGGTACCAGCAGGGCATCACAGCTAGCTGTGTGTGTGTGTGTGAGGAGGCAGCAGGGTTTGCCTGGCTGGTCCTCACTCCTAAATGATCATGTTGGCCAGGTAGGAAGGGAGTGTCTTCCAGAAGTGATTTTGAGGCATTAGCAAAGGGCAGGGCCCATGGATGTGCTTGTGTCACCAATACATTGCCAGTGATTTCTGTTCAATAAGGAGAGCAAACACGCAGTCAGAATGTGAGAGAGCTTACTGACGAGTGTTAGACAGTTTCCTAGGGACTTATGGATCAATGCATAGTTCAGTGAGCTCCTGACCTCCTTGTAAAGGTAAATAGTTCTGACACCAGCTAGAGGAAGCAGGTGTTGCTGGACATTGCACACACGGATGAGTCCTTCAGAATTACTCTCACTCAGATTCCCAAGGAGAACTTGGCCACCTTTCTCAGTCTGGCTCATATGAGCAATGGCTTTTTGTGGCCCAGATGCATTTACAAAGGGGTTAGGGATGCTGTCTATAGGGCTATTACTGAGTAAGTGAAGTATTTTAAAGTTACTGACAGTCTCCTTTCTGTGTCTTTCCTTTCAAGTGATGAAGGAGAAAAACCCATCCATCTCTGTGGTTGTTGAACCGTGGGAGCAGGGAGCAGCCTGACAAGGACTGAGAGGCACAGGAAGGAACCCCGCCTGAGCGCCATGGGGATGTGAGCCTGACCCCACACGGACACCAGTGGAACTCTGGGCACAAGTTCCTGCATCCTTCCTGCAGTGCTGATTTTAGCTCCCTGCTCTGTTAGCTTCCTGCAGCACCAGCCCCAATGTTATGCTCACTCTGGTCAAGCATGGATTTGTGGACTGTCTAGCACAGCTTCAATTCCCTTCAGCTACTTCCTGGCCAGTGGAGCATATTTAGAATACTGCTACCCTTTCTTCTCATAAACATTTCAACTGTGGTGTGCATATATATAAACATGTATCAGTAATACATGGTGAAATGGGCTCTCAAGAAGGACACCCGTGTCCTTTATGCACCTACTCTAAGAGAGGCACAGCAAAAGGTAACAGTGGCAAGAGAAATGTGAGTCCATTCTGCTAGGTCCACTTGTTTCTTAAACAGTGCGTTCTGTTGTCCGTGGTTGCTCATTACATTCTGGATGCTGGATCTTATGCTGCGTCTCATCTGAATCTCTCTCTTTCAGGAGCACAAGAACCCACGCTGCAGATGGGTGGAGATCAGCGACAACCGAAGTCCTCCCCTGACTCTTGGGCTCTGTCTGGCCAGCTGCAAACTTCTAGTCTGTATTGTAGACATAGGAGAGGGGGGACTGCGAGGCAAAGGCTGGCCTGGTCAGAGTGTTCTGCCAGGGCTGTGACCTGGCAAATGGCCTGCCACTGACTAGGTTGTAGGATGGGAATTGGGGAAGGCCAAGAGGCTTTTTGACAAGTAGAGAGTATGCATGTCTAGAGCATGCTGGGAATATCATTTTAATAGTAACACGATTTTCTATGACCTGCAAGACTGTTTAATAGTTCTGGTCTTTTTACTTCCTTTTGATTTGTGTGATGAGCTCCCTGGTATTTTCATCATATAGACTCATGTCCTTATCAATGTAACTTCTACTATGGTCCCTATGGGAGGAAAAACCTCCCTCCTTCACTCTCTTGCCCCTTTCTCCTCCCTCCTTTGCCCCTCCCCCACACCCCCTTCCTTGTTGCACTGCACTCACCCTCCTCCTCCTCTCCCTTGACTTGCTCCTCCTGCCTCCCTCTCTTGGACTAGAGACTACATTTATAGCCATCTGTCTCTGTGTTGGCATGGTACGACATGATGACATCCCAACACTTGGGAAGCTGAGACTCAAGAATTGTGACATTCTAGACCAACCTGGGCTTCATTAAAAAAAAAAAAGAGTCCCATCTGAACAGGAGCTTCTTTTTAGGGATCTTAGTCTTACCCTCTGACTCAAAGGCCTTTGTGCTATAATATCCATTTTTATTACATCTCTATGGTGGAAACCCATCAGCACATTGTCTTAATACTTTATATGTCAACAAGCCCTCTTGAGTCTGTTAATGTCTTACACAGGCTTTATTACCTCTGTCCGTGCCATTTATCTGTTCGGATTAATTTACCTTGTGGAGGGGATGGCACCAGATCCCGTTAGTTTTCACTGTGAGGCAGCTGGCTAGACACAAGTTCTTCTCTGTGGATGGTTTATGTTCTATTTGTGATTGAAGGGTGCTTTGGCTATTTATAGAATACTTTATTCTGTTATGTTGAATATTTTCTTAAGATAATTTGTTTTCAACTACACAATTTCTACTTGATTTTTCTCATATTTTTCTGACCTTATATTTACAACTAGCATACTATGACTGTCTAGTAATTTTACTACAGTCAGCTGTTCTTCATCCAAGTGACTACTGTCCTGACACCAATTCACACTCCTTCTCTGTCCCCAGTGCTGGGTGACATGCATGTGTGGCTATAGCAGGCTCTTTACGTGGGTGGTGAGGTTCCAAACTCAGGGAATTTAAGTATACACATTGGGTTCCCTTATCCACTGAGCCTTTTCCTCTGCCTTCCAAAAGACTTTTTTTTTCTTGAGATATGTTCTCACTGTGAAGACTAACTACTCTTGAACTCACTATGTAGACCAGACTAAGATGGCAAGGCCCCGCCCCTGCAGTATGCTCTTCCTGCTTGGGTTTGCATCAGAGCCTGAAGGAGATGCCCACCTTAGGCTCCTTCCCCTCATCCTAGGAAGGAAGCTGTGTTCTGAGGTTGTTACCTCTGTTTTGTCTTCACATTCTCCTTTCAATAGTTAGCATTCCTTTACTGAAAATAACTTTCTTTATTCAAATTAGTGATGTAATTATTTTGCCCGATTACACTCTAGATGATATATATGAGAGAAACCATTGGGAAGAAATTCACTTCTATTCATCCTAGAAGTGGTGTTGGGATCCAGGCAAAACAGGTTAAGATGAGTGCCCAGACTCTGCATATCTCCTGGGCCTGGCCTTTTTGTTTGTCTGTTTGTTTGTTTGTTATCTAGGAGTGTTTTTAAATGTAACTTTCAGGTGGTCTGGGAGATGCCATGATGCTCTTGGAAAGCATACAGGAGACAAATGTGATCCAAATATTTTCATTGCATGAAAAAAGTCAATGTTTATTACCAAGAAATCATCAGAAAGATGGCTGAACAGATTGGACATCTTTGGAAATTTTTCCTGGTGGGCAAAGGCCTATGCTCTTAGGGTCTGCTTGTGGTCCCTGGTTCTCTGTGCAGGATCATCTGACTGATGCTTGTCTCCAGTCTCTTTGTGTATAAATGGAGGATTGTGTCTCTTGGGGATGGTATGGGGACCACTGTCCATTTGATACTTCACTCTGATATGATCTGGGCCACATGCTCCTATCCGTGTCTTGCATGGAACTGCATGGTTGGTAAGGCACTATTCCTCTCTTCTGTTCTGATATTGGTCACAGTCTCTCTGGGCATCAACATGCAATTGATGTTTGTCTCTGATTCCCTAGTACAAGAATGGATGGTTGTGCCATTGGGGACTGGTGGGATCACAGCTCATTCATCATTCTTGTCTGCTACTCTTGGGCTAATTGAGAACCTTAGAGGAGTAGGAAGAGCTACCCAGCTGGGATGTCAGAGATTCCACATTTCACCCTTGAACCTTTGATGGGTCCTCTACATTAAGGTGTAGCCAGTTCACCAGGGTCTGTACCACAACATTCATGAGTGACTGTACTTCAGGGGCCATAGTGCAGAAGAGATATTCTATTGTGACTGCCTCCTGTGTCTGCACAGTACATGGTGGGAGGCTTTCATTCTTCAGAGAATCCCGCTGCTCCTGGTCTTTTGTGTTGAGGCTCAGATATTTTAGAATATTCCTTCTGATTTCCTTTAGACAGCTTTCTGCCAGAGCCTGTCCCTTTCCTAGCATATCAAGGGGATAACGACTCTTGGTTGTGGATATATCCTTGGTCTGGGTGGAGGTATTGAGGCCACAAGCTTGGGAGGACTGCACTCCCCCAAGCCTTTCTCCCTGTCTTTTGGCTTTGTTTGTCACAAATTCTCTCTTGACTTCATCTGAATGAAATACCTGGGGACTCTTTTCTGGAATCTTGTCTTTGGGGACTCTGCGCTCCTGAGACTCCTGGCTGTGATCCCTCCCCATAGTCACATCACCTAGATTCTCAGAAGTCTTGGGATTGGGGGATCTAATCTGAGATCTGGATAGTGAGTCCTGTGAAGGCAAGATGACTGTGGCAGGATGCACAGGACTTGACCCACTGATAGGAGCCCAGCAGGGCATGACTTTGGCTGCTCCATTGATATGAAATCACCCTCAGTAAGCAACTGTGGTTTTACAGTTGAGCATCTTGAATGCTGTGGGCTAGGTGTTTGGAAATGGTCTGGCGTTCTGTTGGCCTCTACATCCTCAAAGTCTGTGACATTGATACTGATGCCGTGGCCATTGGGAATCTCACTGGACCCTGACTCACTTTCCACACAGAATTTATCTTTTCTTCCACATCTGATCTTCTAGTTTGCTTGGCAACTGAAGGTTGGTCCCTTTTTGGGGGCCCATCACTGTCACACTCCAGCAGGGTTGCCCTGAGGTCACATTCTCAAGCCACTTCCATGGGGTGCATGCTTGTGCATTCTTGGGATGGTAGAAGGCTGCATCTTCCAGTCCCTTGGATAGTCCTGCTCTACTGGGATTTTGCCTGGAAGAAGAAAGCACGGGTCTTAGCACTCAGGTGTCTCTGTTGTGCATCTGGATGGGCCCTTGAAGCGCTGTGGCTGTGGTGGAGAAATTCTTTGGGTCTCCTGAACCTCTGAAGGTGCTTTTGCAGAGGCATCTGTGGCTGGCAGCTGATACAATTTCTACTCTTGTCCCTCCTGGATCCTGGGATCCAAATTTTCCAGAATCATGGCAGCCTTGGAGTAGTATTAACCCTTGGAAGCACAGGTGGGTGAGGAGAGAAATGCAGGCTGGGGAAGGGGTGAGGCTGGAAGCCAGGGCAGGGTGAGATCCCTTGACTCAAGAGTCTCTAGACATGGTGTCCTTCCATGTTTCACAAGAAGCTGCTTCACTTTGATTCCATTTGAATCTTTGGGTCAAGGAAGGGAAGATCCTGGGTGGCATTCACACATGACATCTGATCTGTCTTCAATGCAGGGTTTCTGGGATTCAGGTCCTTTGCAGAGATGTTGCTTGAAGTTGAAGGCAGGTCTTCAGCCCCAACACTGAGGCCTTCCTTAATGGGTTCGTCTATGTCACATTTTGCTGGGCCCTTCTTTAGTGGCATCCCAAAGGGCACGGACTACATCATATGTCTCTACTTGCAGATTTTGTAGTCAAGAATGGAGGGCGGGGCAGGCTGGGGAAGTGGGGTCTATTCTTGCACTGGCGATTACTGTGTGCTGGGAACTGTCCCTCAATCTTCATTTCCTTGGAGTGGAAGGATATGATGGGTGTTCCTTGTCTGCCATATTACTCACATTGTCCTATGGTTCTTCCTGGTGCTGGAGGACCTGACGGTGCGCAGGAAGGAGGGCAGCCGACCTGATGGCTTCAGTGGACAGAGTGGCTTTGGGCAAGTTGTCAGTGGGCTGGCTCATGGCTGCTTGCTGTCTTTGGATATTGGGATCTATAGGTTTTTCTGATTAAGTCCCTGCTGCCAGGTCTGGTTTTCAGTCTGGAGAGATGCCCATATCCTTATGCTTGGTGGGCTGCAGAAGACAGGAGGCAAGTGCATCAGCCCCAAGCATGTGATCAAGAGACCCAATCAGTCCATTTAAATGTGGCACTTGTATCCATCCCCCAGACACTCCACTGCCTCTGTATCTCATATCCCTTAGTGTGAGAGGTAACGGGGCTGTATTCCAACCCCACCCTACACACTATCCCCATTATGAAGAGCCCCCTTCCCTGATCTCATATCCTGAGGTCTGGTTTGAATAATTACACAATGTTAGACTCTTTATATTTCTTCAGGCCGTGATGTTTTCTGAGCATCCTCTGAATGCTTTCTGCCATGTCGACAAACTGGACTCTCATGTTATGGAGAACATGCAAAAGGGCTTACGTTCCGAGGGCCTGTAGAAGTGGTCCCTCTTAGAGACCATCCAAGCTAGGATTATAATGTCCAACTACCGGAGTCCAAGGACCAAGAGCCCTGGAACTGCAGAGTGAGGGCGTCACCTCTCCATTTACACCTCCCTTGCTTTCCTTCAACTCCTGTCATTCCCATTACAGCACTGTGAGGAACACAGGATACATCATCTCCAAGAAATGCCACTGGGAAAATTGAAGCTCCCTGTTCTCTGGTGACCCTGGGAGTCCCCCGTATAGGTGCACAGCACTTCTCCAGTCTTAAAACAACACTCCCAATGGCAGCAACCAAGCCAGGGGAACAACAGCTTCATTATGTCCCAAAACCTGAGGTTTTTCCCTGATTCTGACTTGCTGCCCAGCAGCCCCCTCTTCCTTCTTGGTGCTCTGCATCTCAGACCCTCAGAAGCCTGGCTCTCCTCATGGCTCTCCTCACTGAGGGGCAGGCCTGATGGAATCGTCTCCATAGGAAAGCAGAGGCCTACCTTTCACAGCAGCAGTTCTCTTCCTGGTCTTGCTCCTTCCCCTCTTCACCACCTGAGAAATAACAAAAATCAGCTGGCCCCTCCTTTTTCTCTCTGGTAGGGAAGCTGCCTGCCCTCTGTAAATGAGGATAACATGAAATCTTCATTTCCCAGAGAGCTTTCTCTCATCCATCCTAGATTCATTTGTACTGTGCATAAACACATTTGCTTTTGGTTTTGTTGGAAAAAAATAGAAGGGGCTGCCTGTCTGTGCCACACTTACCGTGGATGTCTTCAGTCAGTGTTCCTCAGACAGGATCCTGCCCAAGGCTGAGTGTTGCTTCTGCCTGTGGACTGTCAGGTGAGATGTGCTTCCTCAGACCAGAGGTGACTGGAGACCTGATCTGAGGCCCTTGGTCTCATCGCCCCTTCACATCAGCCCACCACAAACAAAAACTTCTGTCTGAGCAGAGGGCAGGTGCCCCTTTCTCAGAATTGTCCTGTGTCCCCACTGTCTCAGAAATGCAGCATGCTCATGTAGCAATGCTCTTCCTTAGAGGCCTCTCTGCCACCCTGTAGAGATGGTCTGAGGGCTTCAGGCAGACACCTCAGAGCCACTCTCACATTTGTCTTGATTGCCAGCCTCTGCAGAATAAGGAGCTGGTCTTTCTGGAGATTTCCTCTCTACTGTCTCTCTACTTGACTAGCAAGTGTGAAAGAACCAGTACTGAACTACAGAATGCACGCTCCAGTTTGTTTCGACCATGGCTTTCCTTACCTTTGGGGTGCTCCCTTTGCTCCCAGGTGGTGGTGACACTGGGTCATTCTTCAGGAATAGAATTAGTAGGAAGAAGAGCCCCACTCCACACAGAACGCTGAAGGTCATGTCCATTGCAGTGAACATGGCGCTGGGGCTCCTCCATGAGTCACTCATGCTTTTCAGCAGAAGGAGACAATTCTCCATCTTCTGCATCTCAGCGCAGATCTCAGGCCACCGAGTCTTGGGAGTGCAGTGTGAGGCTTGTCAAGAGGGCTCAGGCCACCTCACACAGCTGTGGCCTTCTCATCACAAAGGGCTCCTGACTGGAGGGGAGGGCGCCACAGCCCCTCCCCAGCCTGCATCCCAGCAGAGCCTCCTGCCTCCTGGTTTCCCTGCTTTCCTCTTCCGGGTGCAGAGATAGAGCTCCAT
Source organism: Acomys minous (assembly GCF_964271855.1). Taxonomy (NCBI): domain Eukaryota; kingdom Metazoa; phylum Chordata; class Mammalia; order Rodentia; family Muridae; genus Acomys; species Acomys minous. The sequence continues at coordinate 44,511,143 of NC_140490.1, forward strand.
CTGTGTAATGTTCCCCCTCTCTGAACCCCAGAGCGTCTCTGCCTCCTGGAAGATGTCTGCTTGAGTCCGTGAGGTTCATAGCGTTTGACAAAGTGAATTTCCCTGTTGTCTCCACCCAGACATGAAACCTCACACTTACTTAGCTCATCAATTTTCAAGTAAATCTAAAATGATATAATTTTACTATCTTTAGCTATAGAGTGCTAAAGAAAAATGAAATTTAGTACTTTATAATAATGCATGAGGTTAGCTATAAAACAATTTGAATGCTTCATATTTTGCTTCTTTACATGTTCATTCTTTTAAAATTAGAAAACTGTAATACAATTGACTTAGCCATTTTAATCCCTAACTGTGTTGCTCTTGTGAGTAGTGCCACAGTCAGCACGGGTGTGCAGGCATCTCCTTGGCAGATGTAGACAGCTTGGAGCCCAGGCTCAGGAATGGCAGCCCGGAGCCTGAGGTTCTTCTGTTTTGTAGTAACCTTTAGTCTGACCTCCAGCGCACTGCTTCAGCTCACACGGCCAGCAGCAGGCGATGAGGAGTCCTGTCCGCACGGCTCATTCGTCTTCACCTGAGCACCTGTAGTTTCTGCGAGATGCAAACTCAAAGGTGCCTTATCTTGAAGTTGCTTGAAGGATAAGAATGTTGAAGATGTTCTAAAATACTAATTTGTCTCTGTTTCCTTTTCAAAAGCGCCCATCAGTCTGTTAGTTGATTGTTGTTGTTTTTTTTATTTAATAACTGCAATTCTTTGTACATTCTGAATGCTAAGGCCCCGCAGGAAATTTCACTGGAGGTGACCTCCCACTCTCTAGGTGTCTAACACGAGCATCTTTTGCTGCACAGAATCATTCATGTCCTCCCATTTGTCAATGTATGGGGCTCTTTCTTGCACTGGTTGTAAGGCTTGTGCCAAAAATTACGCAAACAAACTGCATAGGTTTTTTATTTGTTTGGCCATAGACTCTGTTCTTTTGTTTCATATTAGATTCATTGTCACCTATGGCTCTCTTGTCACTAAGGATCAGAAGTGTAATGTTAGGTCAGGCCTTGTTTGACTCCAGCCGACTTCTTCCTGCCTCACTGTCTTCAGCTGTCCATTCTCCTGTATACATTTTAGAACATTTTCTACCTTCATGAAGTTCATTGTTAGGAATATGTTGATCCTCATATCACGTCTTATAATGTAGCATTTTCACAGTATTAAACCCAGGAGCATAGATGGTCTTTAAATTGTCCTGTGTGTGTTTTTAAATTCCTATTTACAGTTTTTTGTTGTTTTCTTCATAGAGGTCATTCCCTTTGTAGGTTAGATTTTTTTTACTGGGAACTTAAATTTTCTTTAGGCTATAATGAATGAACTAACCTTCCAGCTTCTATGCTCAGCGAGTTTGCTGCTGTACAGAAAAGCTACTTGGGTTTCCGAGACGATCTGACTTCTTCATCTTCACTGATGGTTTTTGTCAGTTCCAATATTTTCCTGCTGTCATTGCAGGGACTTTCAAGTACAGAACCATGTGTTCTGCACAGAGGTGCAATTCATCTTCCCCATGTGTATCCATTTTATTTCTTTTTCTAGCTAAGAGTTCAAGCTCTGCAGTGGATAAGAGAGTAGAAAGCAGACACCCTTGTCTTGACGCAGCTTTTAGAGGACACACCCTCAGTCTTACCATGTTTGGTATAAAGGTGGCTGTAGGCCTGCCATGTAAAGCCTTTATTACATTCATAATTTGTTAGGACTTTTATCATTTAAAACATGTTGAATTTTTTCAAATCGTTTGTGTACCTATTCAAATGATCTTGTGATTTTATCCATAAACATATTCATATGTAGGGTTACAGGTTTTGCTTTGCACTTATTGAACCAGCCTTAAATTCTTGGCATGAGCCCAAGTTGGTTGTGAGGTATAAAGATATATTTAAGTTGCTTATATTCTTCCCAATCTTTAAATAATATTCTATTTTTATTTACGGTGTTCGTGTGTGTGTGTGTGTGTGTGTGTGTGTGTGTGTGTGTGTGTGTGTGTGTGTGTGTGTGTGTTTTGTAAACAGGTTTCACCATGTAGCACTGGAGAATTGTGTGGCTTGGAACTCACTACCTACACCATGCTGGCTTCACACTCAGAGACTGGCCTTGATTCCATCCTAAGTACTGAAATTAAAGGCATGCTCCAGCTTCTTGGTCCCTAATTTATTTTTGACATGTCGTAGAGAATTTATCTGTTTATTCTAAATTCTCAGTCTTTAAAGAATATATATATATTTCAACATATCCCATACCTGTCCTTTGATTTCAATGAAGTCTGTTGTAGCATCTCTTCTCCTGTCTCTAATTTTGCAATTCTAGGTACACAATATCTTTGATTAGTCTGGGGTTTTCAATCCTATTTATTTTTCTAGGAATTAAGTCTTGCTTGACTTATTTTCTGTACTGATCACTTAGTCTCTATTCATTTGTTTCTGTCTTATTTCTTGCCATCTACCGCTTGTAGGGGATGGCAGGCCGCTTGCTTTGTTTTCTAGGGCCACAGGATGCATTACTAAGTTATCTCTCTGAGATTGTCCTGACTGCATGCACACACTGCTCTAAATTTCCTCTTGGAGCTGTCTTAGCTGTATCCCAAAGGTTCAGATAAACCGTTTTGTTTTGTTTTGTTGTGTTGTTTGTTTTGTTTTTTTACTATACTTTGATTCAAGAATTTTAAAGTTTTGTCTCAGATTTTTCAACAATTCTCTGGCCATTGAAAAGCGTAATGCTAATTGCTAAGGATTTTGTTATTTCTGCTGTTATTGGTTCTGATTTTGTTTTACTGTTCTTTGGCAGGACACTTAGAATTACTTAAATGGCTTTCTATTTTAAAGATTTTATTGTGGTCCAGAATGTAACCTATTTTAGAGATCACATAGGACACTGTGAAGAAATCTCTTTATTTTGTTCATATATATGTTATACTTGCTTATTGAAATATTCTATACATATCATTTATGTCCATTTTAATTTATAGTATATTTAGGCCTAGGCCTAGAGTTTTTATTTTTTCACTTGTATGATCCATCTAACAATATTATTGTTGTATTGAAATCAGTATTTTCTCTTTATCTTTATTCATTCATTTTTCATTTCTTTTTTTCTTTTTTCCCCGATGTGTGTTTTCCCTGAATGTATATTTGTAAAGGTGTCAGATCACTCTGGAAGTGGAGCTATAGACAGTTGTGAGCTGTCATGTAGGTGCTGAGAACTGACTTCAGCCAGTGCTTTTTGATAAAATGTATATATTATTTATTGTAATTTATTCACATTACATCCTGATTGTTATCCCTTGCACTTATCTTCCCATCCCATCCACCCTCTCTGTTCCGCCTATTCCCTTCCCCTAGGCCTCTGATAGGGGGTACACTCTGAACTGCCTTGTGTACGCTGCTCTCATTTGTACACTTACTAATGTCCTTGGCCTTGCATTTTTCTTTGTAACATTTTCTGTTTTATTCTCCCTCTCCACTTTTATTTTTCACTTGCTTTGTCTTGTGGTGTCTTAACTATTTTGCTAATATTGTATCCATAGTTACTAGATGCTCTGATGGTGTTCCCAACCTATTTTAGATTAGTAGTAACCCAGCTTTGATAAAATCTAAAATCTGCTACAAAACAGCTGTTATCTTTCCCTCCTTTGTGCCATAATGGCCATTTTTATTACATCTCTGTGATGGAAACCACATTGTCTTAATACTTTATATGGCACCAAGCCCTCTTGAGTCTGTTAATGTCTACACAGGCTTTATTACCTCTGTCTGTGCCATTTATCTGTTGGGATTGATTTACCATCTGGCACGAACCCCTCCACACTGAAGGACTCTTTAGTGCTTACTGTGAAGCAGGCTGCTGGGACACAAGTTCTAATCTGAGGATGCTTTGTGTTCTTTGATTGAAGGTGCTTTGTCTGTTTATAGGATTCTTTCTTCTGTTATGTTGAATATTTTGTTGAGACTGTTTATGAAACTTTAGTTAACATGATTACCAAGTTTTCAACTACACAATTTCTGTTTGATTCTTCTTAGAGTTTCTCTTATTTTTCTGACCTTAAATTTACAATTAGCATACTATGACTGTCTTGTAATTTTACTACAGTCAGCTGTTCTTCATCCAAGCGACTACTGTCCTGACACCAATTCACACGCTTTCTCTGCCCCCAGTGCTGGGTGACATGCATGTGTGGCTATAGCAGGGTTTTTACATGGGTTGTGGGTTCCAAACTGAGAGAATGTAAGTATACACATTGGGTTCCCTTATCCACTGAACTTTGTCTTCCAAAAGACTTGTTTTTATTTCTTTTGAGACCAGATCTCACTGTGTAGACTGACTACTCTGGGACTCACTATGCAGACCAGACTAACCTGAAACTCACAGAGATCTGCCTGCCTCTGAGTGCCTGGATTAACTGGAGAACGCTCTGGATGAGCTCACTGAAAACCAGAGCTGGAGGAGGCATCACATAAGCACTGCAGCTTCAACCCAGCTGTGCGCTGTTCTCTGCTCGAACACACAAAGTTCATTCCCATCCCCCTTCATTCCTTATGAAAATAAGTTTTGGCAATCTGCCTCTAATTCTCCTTCCCTGGCTCTAATTCTGACTCCCACCTCTGACCTCTCTACATCAAGGCATGTTTCCTTTGAAACATTAATCCTGGGTGAACAACAAATAGAAAGTTCCTAGGAAAACTAGTTTCTGCAAGAAACCCAGACAGTGTTCCAATGGTTTCTTGTCTCAGCATTCTTCTGCTCTTCCGACAAATGATTTTGGTGGATCTAACTCGAGGTACCTGGCAAGGCCCCGCCCCTGCAGTATGCTCTTCCTGCTTGGGTTTGCATCAGAGCCTGAAGGAGATGCCCACCTTAGGCTCCTTCCCCTCATCCTAGGAAGGAAGCTGTTTTCTGAGGTTGTTACCTCTGTTTTGTCTTCACATTCTCCCACTCAATAGTTAGCATTCCTTTACTGAAAACAACTTTCTCTTCTCAAATTAGTGGTGTAATTATTTTGTCTGATTACACTCTGGATGATATATCAATGAGGTAAATATGTGGGAAGAAATTCACTTCAATTCATCCTAGAAGAGGCTTTGGGATCCAGTTTAAAAAAGGTTAAGGTGAGTGAGATGTCCTTTGGGAGAGTTATTTATTGGAGCGCCTGCCTATAGTAGCTGTTTTGAGATAGAGAACATTGGTTGTATTGTTTGTTAGCTCTGGACTGGAATCTGGCTGCAAAATTTCCCCAGGCTGGAGATACTGTGGTGGCAGCAGTGCTCTGCAGGGGCAAGGAGCTGTAGTTTCTACAGGCCACATGGGATAAAGAGCCAGGGCTTTGTCCCGTGGTGAGCTGCGAGCACGTTTGCATATTGTGCTCGTGTCCTTGTGTCCTGTGTGTAAAAAAGCACCTGAGTTTTTAGGACTATCAGACATTTGTTATTCTATCATTAGCTGTGAGCTGATTTGCTCAGTTATAGAGTAAGGTATGTTCTGAGCAAGGTTAGCGTAACCCATTAGGGGCTCCAGTGCTTGGGTGGTAACAGGTGTCAGACTTTGGATGCTCCCACTGATGATGGGTCTCACTGGGACAAACAGATCGGAACTTGAAGGAGCAGGTGCCCTTATGTGTGGGATGTGGTTGCAGCACACCTTTACAGAAAGCTTGTCTGCTTTCTATTTGATGTTGTGTGTCTCATTTGATCAGCGTCACAGGGCTGGGAGACAGCGTTCTCAGTGTGTGTTGTGACAAGAGGGTTCCTAGGACATGTTTGAGTGGGGACACGGACTGAGAATCCCGAGAGCGGCAGCAGAAGCTGCTGGGCAGGAGCCTCTTCCTGGTAGGAGTCAGTGGAGTTCCCGCTGTGCCAGAGGTTTGGGAAAGGAAGAGAGGTTTATGGGACCCAGACTATCAAGCCTCAAAGGTATAGTGAGATGTTAAAAAAGTGTTTGTGAACTGTCTTTGTTGGCAGGGTGACACTTCTTGGCAGCACTATCTTTCCCTTCAGAGTGACCTTTCTAAGCAGACCTTTCAGTATGAAGTGGGTGAATTTAACACAGTGAATGTCATAAAGGACTCTAGATGCAGAGTGTGGGCACATCTCAGGGTCTGAATTTTTTTCTAGAAGTGTTTTGAAATGTAACTTTGAGATGGTCTGGGAGATGACTTGTTGCTCTTGGAAAGCACTTGAGGAGACAAATGTAACCCAAAGCTCTGTGGCCAGCAGGGGAGGGGTTGCTTAGGTCAGACCTCTTCAACATTTTTGGGTGAGGATGCTAAATGCAAGATTGGAAAAGCCTATAATCCCTAGTTTTAAGACGGATGGCCACACAGGTTCTGTGACAAAGCTGAGAGGCACCCATGGCATACAGTTTGCATCTCCTTTTTAGTAGAGTTGCAGGCTTCTTTTCCACTTACAAAGTTTCATGCTCTTGGCTGAGGTGTTTTGGGGGTGTTTCTCATCTTCCAATGACTCCTAGAGTCTGTCCATTGCTCACCCACTCACGAAGAGACATGCATGCCAGCACATGCATGGAGGGAGCAAGCACAGAGGACTCTAGTGCAAGCACCAGTGCTGAGAAGATTGACGCAAGTGGAGAGGATGCTGGTGGTGCAAGCACAGAAACACGAGTGTCAACATGGAGCAGTGGGAACACATCGTATCACTAATGTCAGTCGGCTGATTACGAGGGCAACTGCTGTCCATTACATAGGAAGGTAAAAGAAGCTCAGACCTCACTTCCTGAGCATGCAGTGACCATGGTCCCTGCCCTTGGCTATTAACCCCTTCTGTATTGCAGGCAGTGTGGCCCTGACTGACTTCAGTGCCCTCCAGAGGCCAGCCTGAAGCCTGGGAATTTTTACACTACTGCCATTGGCAGGTGTCCAGACCAGGCCTTCTCCCATAGTTCTGTATGCTGCCTGGCTTTTGAACTATATTAGAGAATTTAATAAATAGAGTGTGAACTTTGAAACTATGTCACATCTGTGTCCCTAGCACTCTCAGGAAGCTTCTAAGCATTTGTAAAGCATTACCATTCAACAAAAGTTTAGCTCATGTCATCTTTGCTGCACTTAAGAAAATTGTCCTTGTAATGAGCAAGATCCTCCAGCCTTCATGCAAAGTTCTATTAATGGGCAGTGACATTAGCCACATTGAATAACTGAGTTATAGGCCTTTCAAAATCACTCTTCTGTCTTCTTATGAACATAGTAGTGGCAATAATGAAAATCATTGTGTCAGATCAGATGTGCAAAAAGAATTTACGACAAAGAGTATTATTGTCTATGATTTATTTATTATGGAATGAAGTTTGTGTGTGTGTGTGTGTGTGTGTGTGTGTGTGTGTGTTATTGAGACTCATGTGTTCGAGAATGTGAGGAAGTGTGTGTTTTGATTTGATATGAGAGCTGTGGGGTGAGAATTCTCAGGTAAGCTTGATGGCTTCGTGCGGAGGGTGTGTGACTTGTGCACGCGTTAGGACATAAATTGGAACTAATGTTTGAATTAGTTTGGGGTTGTGTTTTAAGCTGAGTGATAAGAATCTAATGTGTATATTTTCACATGGGTGATGGTGTTTGTTTAGATATTTTGAATTAGAGGATTTTGATAATGTGGAGTTTATTGTATTTAAACATGTATGAGATAACATGCTTATAACTTTGAATTTGGTGCTAGGAATTTGTAATTTGGGAATATTTTATATTTGGTTTTTTTCCTTGGAAGTTGGGATATTTCAGTTTACCATGGAATTTGGAATTAATATATACATGTGCTGGGCAAGAAATAACTGTATATGACCAGTGTTAAAGAAATGGACTGTTGTTGTACAAGTGGGAAACTGTTATCAGTAAGTGTAGGTTAGTTGTTACTGACTTTGAGATGTCAAGGTTGGTTACAGGATTTGTCTGTATGTATTTTAACATGTGAGGTCCTGTGTGTGAGCAATTAGGGGCTGAAAAAATGGGTGCATACATCTGAGATGTGAGTTCATAGGATTCTACATTTGGAAGAGGAATTATCTTTGTAAACACTCACACTGTGTCATATTATTTATGCAAATTGTATGAGATTATATTGGAAGATGTACTTGCACATTTAGTGTTCTGTGTACTTATATAGATGTTTGGTGCTTGTGGAGGGCCATGTGAATATGGAGTGTGTATTTCTTCTATACCTCCTGGGTATGTATGTTTTCTGTACATGACCAGATTTTTGTATGAGGAGTCTTTGGTGACAGTATATTTACTAAAGGGTTTCAAATGTTTGGATAAATATTTTCTGTGATTCTACATATTGTAACTAGAGAGTATATATGTATGAAATAAAGGTGAGTTTATCTGAGGGAAGGAGAGATCGTATGTTTGCACAGGCAAGTGTGGGATCTGTATTTATTGCATTAAGGTTTAGGATATGATTACATTTTAGTATTGGCGATATGGGAAGTGGTTGAATTGACAGTTGATTTTTAAATGTTATGCTGGAGAGTTGTCTGTGTGTATTGGACATTTAATACGTAAAATATGTATCACAGCTGGGCGTGGTGGTGCACACCTTTAGTCCCAGCACTCGGGAGGCAGATCTCTGTGAGTTCGAGGCCAGCCTGGTCTACAAAGCGAGTCCAGGACAGGCAAGGCCACACAGAGAAGTCCTGTCTCAAAAACAAAAACAAAAACAAAAAGGAATCACATAAAGCTAGATTAAGGCATATTAGTAGGATATCAGATTTGGTTGATGATAGAGTGTTTTCGGTATGTATGAGTGTATTTAGGGGATGAGTTGGGAGCTGTATTCTGTAGGTGTGGAACATGGGTATAGTGTGTTACAGAAATATATATTCAGGTAGTAGAAATGTTTCTATGTATATGCATGTGGTAGTTGTGTGTATATAGACAGTGTCCAGAAATTAGTGTGCAGACATCTGTGTGGGTGTATCTATCTTTATCTCCCCTCTTGGTGCTGGGCACGGAATCAAGGAGGACTCTGGTTATGAGAGATTAATAGTTTTTTTATTCTGTGAGTATGCGTCTGACTGTTTGGCTACCCACTCATGAGTGTTGTGAACATGGGTGCATATTTGGAGACTTAAGTGTATAGGCGGCTCTTTATGTTTATGTAGGGTGGTAGTTTTGAAGGTGTTGCTTGTATGTGTGGTCCCAGTGTTTTGTTTGGTCTTGAGTGTTAGAAAGTGTATGTTGGTTTTGCCTGTGGATGTATGTGAGTTCTTGGGGCAATGCAGATGTTTTATGGTCGATGTGGGAACTCTCTTGGCTGTGGTTGGAAGCAGAGAGGTTGTGGAGATTGTGTATCCACTCAGGAATTGTGGAGTATACTTACTGTGCTCAGTGGTTTGTAGAGCTTATGCCTAGTGTGTTCCCATTGTGTTCACATGAGCCATGTTTGCTGCACATGTTTACAACAGGTACTTGTTTCTTTTGTGTGCTTAGTTGTAGAGGAGCATATATAGAACACAGAATAAGTAGGTATGTTTGTTTTTCCGTCCACAAGTTAGGCAATAAGACATAGTATATCTGTCTGTTCAAGATGTAGACAGCAGGTGTAGCATGTGTTCACAGTCTGTGAAGTGTTTATGTTCTGAAAGATGTGCTGCGTCTTTGGGGTTGGAGTGGAGGCTCTTACATGGGAATCTGATGGAGGTAGACTGTGTGCCATATTCATGGAAAGGATGTGGTGTGTGGAGCTGGCCTTGGTACCATATGATGCTTGTCTCCTCTCAGCCTGTGTTCAGTGGCATCAGGTTGGTATGAAATTTATTCTGCTGATGTTGTAACATGATGTAAAATCCAAGGGTTGTCTCCCTCCCACACAGACTACCTTGCTATTTACTGGCATACTCCCCTTCGTGTGCATGTGTGTGTGTGTGTGTGTGTGTGTGTGTGTGTGTGTATGTGTGTGTACGTGTGTACGTGTGTACATGCATTCCTGTAAACAATACATAGGATCAGATGTTTTGTGGAGAACGTGCAGGTAACAGTGAATTGGTTTGGATTTGTCTATGTGAATTGTTACTAGTACTTCAGGCTATTGACCATAGTGGCTTTGAGCTATTGCATTACTCTGTGCTGTGTCAATTCTTTAGGGCCAAAATGTATTCTTCAATGTTGACTTTGGAGTATTCTTTATGCAGATAGATTCAGAGCTGTCTGTATCTTAGTCACATAGATAGATGCTCCTTCACCCCCTATGTGTTCCTGGCATGTACATATCAAAATATCTGGGTCTGGTGGAAAGACAGCTGTTTAGAATGTATCTTTCTTTGATGGTGTGTTGTCTGTATGATGGGTGCCGGCAGTCACAGTAATGTGATAATTTTTGACAGGCATTCAGATGTTCTGAGTCTTCTTCGCTGATGCCAATCTCCCTGAGAATCACTGGCAGCCACAGATGCTGCTGGCACCTCTGTAGAACAGCTGCTAGAATACCCTCACCAGAATGGAGTAATTGGAAGCCTGCGGATCACCTGTTCCTTCTGCTGTGTACACCCTTTTGTGTCGGGTGAGTACTACTGGATGTTAGGTAGGCTGTCTGTCTTACTGATTGTGAACCAACATGTCTCCACTGAGGCCTGAGACTTCAGGGGTTAGGGAAGACCTTCCAGGGCCCCTTATCTCGAGTATGATGTGTGTAGGGATGTTGGGATGTTGGGCTGTGTACATGCCACAGCGGACATTTGGAGGTGAGAGAACAACTTTGTAGAGTTGGTTCATACCTTCCAGATTTACAGTGATTCCAGGATTGTCAGCTGCCCCCAACACTTTGCCTGATAAGCCATATTTCCAGATGTTACACTGTGGACCAAGCCACAATTTTAAGCTTTAATTAAATACTGACCAGGTTAATGGACTCTGTCAAGGACCATTCCAGGGTTCCCAGGAAATGGTGATGAATCATGTTTTTACAGAGACTTAAAAAAAAAAAAAGTAAATCCATAGGGCTATACATTTCTCACTAGGTCCATCAGGGTCAGGAATGTATCCTGACGAATTTCCTGCCTGTACATCTCCCACCTACATCTATTCAGGGCCAGTCATACATCCTGATGTTTCCTGCCCGCATACCTCCACCTACATGTGATCAAGCACATCTGGTGTAAGTGGAAGCTTGTTTATGGGAGCAAAGACATGTATGTGGTTTGCTATCTCCCATAAACTATGGCCTCCAGCATTCCAGGATGTTATCTGTCCTTGGGCAAGTGGGGCTTACAGGTAAACCTTGACCCTTACATTCTACCCTTGAGTTGGATCCTGAGTCAATCCTCCACTCTGTGATGGGGGCCCGTTTATATTGGGATCTAATCACCATCAGCTTAATGTATTCAGACAGGACTTATTAAGGTATTAATGATGTAAGAGTCAACAGTAATTAGCAGAAGCAGAAGGGTTCAAGACCCTACAAAGACCGACATCAGAGTTACTATCTAGGAGGGGCCTGGACATTAGAATAGGATCAGACTTTTATTTCATCTCAGCCATGCTCCCCGCATTAAAATGCTTTTTTAGTACAGCCAGATTATCTGTAAGTCTATACAGTAATTGTCTTGCTCTACATAGAGCAGAGTGAAGGCCCTATCATATTATAGAAGTACTTCAGCTAATGAATCTACCTGTTGATAGATCTGGGTCTATTTGGTTTTTAATAGGTATCTTTTCTTATGCCAATAGGCACAGTGGTAGCCATTTTGTCCCTATGCCAGGGAGCCTCCTTTTGACCTAATATTCAAGTCTTGTGCTGGAGAAGCAGCAACATACTCTCTTCTAAAACTACTTCCTGCTGAAACAAGGATGTTGTTACCAGGGCAGACACCTTTAATCCCAGCACTCTGGAGGCAGAGTCAGGTAGATCTCTCAGTGCAATGCCAGACTGGCTTATAGAGTAAGTTCCAGGGCAGCCACGGACAACAGAAACTAAAATGAAAACAAAACAAAACAAAACGAAAAACACAAGAAAATATAAAACATAAAAAAGAAAACTCAATAACTTAGGATATTATTGCTGTGAAGAGACAGCAAGACCACGACAACACTTATTATAAAGGGATATGTTTAATTGAGGCGGGCTTATGGTTTCAGAGGTTTAGTCTAGTATCATCATGGCAAGGAACATGGCAGTGTGCAGGTAGACATGGTGCTGGAGAAAGAGCTGAGAGTTCTACATTTGATTCGAAATAGGAGAAGGAAACTGTGTGTCACACTGGGCATAGCTTGACCATGTAAGACCACAGAGCCCATCTCCACACTGACAGACTTCCTCTAACCAAGCCACACCTTCTCACAAGGCCATATCTCCTACTGGGACAAGCATTCAAGCATATAAGTCTATGGGGAAGGCATTCCTATTCAAACTATCACACCCACAAAACCAGCCAAACAGCAACAAAACAAAAAACACAATTTCTGAATTGAGGCTTTTAGTATCAAAATAAAACTTAAACTTAAATATAGTCCATAGGACTGGCAACTTTGCTTTCCTGGTCCTTTCATAGTGCACCATTGCAGAATATAACTCAGTTATCAAAATAGCTAAAGCTTAACAAGTTCACAAAGACAAAGAGACTATAAATACATTTTTTCTTTGGTTTTTTTGAAGCGAGGTTTCTCTGTGTAACCTTGGCTGTCCCAGACTCTCTTTGTAGACCAGGCTGGCCCAAAACTCACAGCGATCTGCCTACCTTTGCCTCCCTGGGTGCTGGGATTACAGGTGTTCTTGACCACAACAAGCTTAGACATACATTCTTAAGACTGAATAGACCTTAGGTAAGGAGAGACATTCTCTAAGCCAGCGGATCTCAATCTTCATAATGCTGTGACCCTTCAACACAGTTCCGCATGTTGTGGTGAGCCCTAACCAAAAAATAATTCTTGCTATTTTACAACTGCAGTTTTGCCACTGTTGTTAATTGCAGTGTGAACATATCCAACATGCAGATGGCCCCTGTGAAAGTGTTGTGACACATAGCTTTGGATTGAGAACTGCTGCTCCAAGTTCTTTGTCAGAGTGCTTAGGTCATTGTCTTGCTGCCCAGTTTCTGTTTAATTTTCAGGACTCATAGCTGGGCCCCTAACTCTTTAGCCTTTTTTTAACATCTTAGATCATATATTAACAATATTAAATATTTTATAAACTTAAAATGTTTCATAGCCTTATAAATTTAAATATTTTTAAAAGCTGTTCCTTTTTAAATGCCCAGTTTTCTTAAATATAACTTTCTCTAAAACTTCAAATTTTTCCCTTAAAGAAGTTCAAAATCGCTCAACTATGTGTTCCTGCAATATCAAAAAATAAAGTGTCTTTTCTACCTCACGATGGAACAAGCAGGGCCCAACCACAGTCTACACAAGGCAGAAACCCAAGCTTCATTAGAGCAAACAATTCAGTGCTCCTTTTCTGGAATTCACTCACAATCTTCTGGACTTTTCCAGGAGGCTGGGGCCACCTCTTCTGGCCCCTCCCTCTGCAGTATATACAGCCTGTTTTCTTGGTCCCAGATTTTATTTCATTGTGGCTGGTGTTTCTGGTGACTATCAAAGGCCACTGACACCTTTCAAAACTGCTAGAGTCTCCATTTGCAACTGGGCTTTCTTTATAAACTCCAGGCCTGCCACACACTGGCGAGTCCCAGCTGTTCTCCATGATCCCTCCATGTCTTTAAAATCAAAACCACCGGCGTGACACTCATGTCACTAAAAGTTTGGCTGCAAGTGCAAGGTGTGTTCTTGCATATGAACACATGGAGACACAGCCATAAAACCTTATTAAACAAGCACTGTTTTTAAATACCTTATGTCATAAACCTTCTTTGCAGGACAGGAATTATCATACAAAAATCCATCTTAGTCCAAACCATCTTGGAGACCTGTTGCTGCCTCCTTGTTGGCCCATAACATGTGGTGGTCACCTTTAATCAAGATAGTGGTGAAGTCACATGACATCCATCCTCTCCACCCCTGGCAAAATGGCTGTTAGCCACGTGGCTGCCCAAAGATGTCCACAAACCACATATATATCCCAAAATGGTGTCATTCTACATGGTTCCTTTAAGATTACCTATGCATATATTTTAAACTATTGGCCCTGTGTTACGAGTTTTAGGTTAGCCTTTTTCACAGATTTTAAACATACCCAATAAACATAAATCTTGAGGTACAGAAAATTCACACAAGCCAAGTCTGATTTTTTTTTTTTTTGATCTGTTCTGCTTTGCTCTCTTGTCCTTGTCACAGAATCTGGTGGCTCTGCTGACCCTAGACATAGAGAATTTAAAACGTCATGCATGGGTCTGAAAAATGGAGACCACAATCCAATTTCAGAGCCAGCTTGTCAATATAGTAGAGCAACATAGAACAACTTTAATATTACCCACACCCAAAAGACATCCGAATCCCTGCTAAACTGAATCCAGTGGCAAAAACAAAACAGACCCCTCAGAGATAAATTCTGAGCCTTGGCAATAAAAACAGCCATAACAGTAGTGGAAGGCAGCAGTAGAGATAGCAACACAGAACAGAGAAAACTCACAGACTCAAAGAAGAGCAGTCATTGGCTACCATACATGTGTACATTTTGCAGCTAACCTTACAGGCACAGCAGAAAACACCTATCCACATAGACAAAACAGACAGACCAAACTTCCCAACACACAAAACTCAAAACTTTCCGACCGACCAGAGTCAGGTGTGTGGGCAATGGCTCACAGTTTGCCCTGGCCAAGAGAATATTGTGGTCCTTTCGATCCCCGTCCTTGTCCCAGATCAGAATCCCACAAACCAGAACGAGACTATGACACACCAGGTGACCTCCGTAGATGCTGCATGTTAGCATGGCACTTCAGTCTGTTAGTTCGCAAACCCAAAGGCATGCTTCAGAGCCTTGGAGCATCTCAAGGCTTGTGCTTCCTGAGGTGGCCCCTCAGCCCCTCAGCTTCAGATATCCAGAGCAAATGTGGGCTTTAGAATTTGGGTAGGCAGTCAGAATCTCGCCGGGGCCTCCAGAAAATGTTAATCACCCTGGGCAAAAATAAGGCCACTACCACAATTGTAAGTCAAATTTGCAGCAAGCTTTAATTATATTCTGGCCAGGTTGATGGACTCTGTCCAGGGCCGTTCCAAGGACTTGTTCCTAGGAAATTGCCATGAATCACATTATGTGGAAGCTTAAAAAGGTAACCCATAAAGCCACCATGTTTTCCACCAGGTCCCATCAGGGTCAACTTTATATTCTGACTTAACTTCCTGCCTGTATACCTCCTGCCTACATCTAACCTGGGACAAGCGTACACTCTGACATGTTTTCTGCCCTCATACCTCTACTCTACATGTGATCAAGCACATATGGTGTAGTTGACTCAAACAAAGTTGTTTAGGGGAGCAAAAATATGTATGTGGCTTGTTTTCTCCTATAGACAATAGCCTCCAGCATTCCAGGAAGTCATCTGTCCTTTGGTGAGTGGGGCTTCCTGGTTAACTTTGGCCTTGGTTAACCCAGCCCCACTAAGACAAATATGACTGATGTGTTGCTCAGCCATCATCAGAGAAACCTCCTCCTGCAGCAGACACTTATTGGGTTTTGGAAGCATCTGAGTCTCTAGACATCTTCTTGATGCCAGATGATGTGATGGTCTGAGATAAGCAGTGAAGATGGGGTGGGGCTGCTCCTCAGTGCACATCTTCCTGATGTCAGATGATGTGATGGCCTGAGATAAGCAGTGAAGATGGGGTGGGGCTGCTCTGCAGTGCACATCTTCCTGATGTCAGATGATGTGATGGCCTGAGATAAGCAGTGAAGATGGGGTGGGGCTGCTCTGCAGTGCAGAGTTCTGGATTTCTTCAGATCCCACTGTGGTTTTTGCTTGTGGGGAATCTTCTTGGAAGACTGTCTGCATCTGAATCTGATGGATTTAGGTGCTGTTTATTGTTTAGCAAGAATTCCCCCTTGCTAGCTGGCAGAGGATGTTTGAGGTAGGAAGAGAATTTCCAGTATTTATCTGAGGATTAGTGACAATCATGTGACTCACCATGGGCCTGTCAAAAGCAAGAGTCAAGTTAATGGTTTTCCAACTATACCTGCAAATATTAGTCTTCTGCTTAGCATCATTTCCAAATCGTGTGTTCTGTTTGTTTGTTTGTTTGTTTTCATTAGCATGTAGTATATTAGGTTTTGTTACAGAAGTTTTAAACTAAATTTGTTTTTATTGATTCTTTACCCTTTGATTTTTCTCTGTCCCCTGCCCCCACTGTGCCCTTCTGTCCCGAGAGGTCGCCTCAGCTTTCATAGCACATTGTATTTTGTTCCCCTTTCTTCCTTTTCCCCAATGTCTTCCCCCAAAATGTGGTTTCCTTTTAAATTTCACAGCCCGTATCCACACTCACACACACTTGCATAATACATACATGTAAGCATAGAGCTAGCTTTCCAATATGGAAGAGTAAAGAGATTTTTTTTTTCGACCCCTGCATTGACCTTGCCCTAAAGCTTGTTCTTTAAAAAGATTTGGCATCCTTTATTATAAAAGGCAATGCCTGAGGCTTCTTTGGTACTAAAAGAAGCTGTGTGGCTCTATAATGACACTGCACCTCAGAGGAAAGTCGCCTTCACATGCCATTGGCCACTGGTTGCTTAAATGCACTGCAGATCATTTATCGCGGAAAGGGTGGTTGACAATCCTGGAGTTTGTTCTCGAACTTTTTCTCGAGCCCACCATGTAACCAGACCTTCACAGCTCTCTAGGACTAAACTGCTTGCATCAGCTGATCCTGCTTTTGGTGCCTCATTTTCTGAGCAGAACCGAGAGGATGTTTCTGAGCTGTTGCTGGCGATCTGGCTGGGTGCTCGGCAAGGTTGTCCCCCAACGCAACTAAAGAGTTGTGCGAAGCCAGTGAGATGAACAGAGCCTGGCTTTGACTGAGTGCCCTCTGATTCCATCCTAATGTCCATCGTTCCTTCTTTCACAGCCGTGCTCAGGGTGCATACTGTCTGCTCTCGGTGTCCAAAGGGGATCAGTCCCTGCGTGTTAGCCACCCTCCCCTGTAGGTACCAAAGTGCTTAGATAACTTGGATGAAATGCCATAGTGTTCATGCCTCACAGTATTGTATGCTGTAATCATCCTCCATGCTTCGTGCTAAAGGTCAACATTACAATATACATTTGTGTACATGTTTTCATTTCTGGAGATTAAAGCCAGGGCCATGTGCATTTTAGGCAAGTGCTCTACCATGGAGCCATAACCCAGCTTCACTCTGCTGGGTTTTGTTTTATCTGCATTTATATTTGTGTGCCACCTGCATGCCTGGCACCAGCGAAGGCCACTCTTAACCACTGAGCCATCTCTCAAGCCCCATCACTTTGTTCATCTTAATAGGCTTTAATTCTGTTCTAGACCTCTATAGCATCCTAGTCAGAAATGCATCCTAGTGTTTCACGCAGCACATGGATGGGCTGGACTTACAGACAGAAGAGGAAATAACACCAAGGATGAGGCAGATCATCTCATTGCTTGCAGTTCCTGTTTTTCTTATCTGAATATAGACTAGTTGGCTCCTTATGAATGGTTGAATCTCTACTACTTATTCCAAAAGCAGGTCAGATTGTAGTGCTTATGAGGTCATCTTCAGGCAGGTCAAACACTTCAACTAGGTGCTCAAGTGAATGTTAACACAACTCATCCTAGCGCTCACCACACCTGACACAATCAGCCTAAGGAAGGAAGGATTTATTTCTGCCCACAGTTGAGGTTCCAGCCCATCATGGCAGGACAGGTGTAGCAGCAGGAGCAGGAGGTGGCTGGTCACATTGTGGTGGCCGCCATGAAGCAGAGACAGATGTTGGTACTCAGTCACTTTCTTTTCTAGGGCTCCAGCCCACAGCACGAAGCCCCCACCACATTGAGGGCAGGGGCTTCCCCCCTCAACTAACCTAATGTTGATCGTACCTGCAGATAAGACTCCTGAGTTCTCTCTGGGT
This sequence comes from Acomys minous, assembly GCF_964271855.1. Classification (NCBI taxonomy): domain Eukaryota; kingdom Metazoa; phylum Chordata; class Mammalia; order Rodentia; family Muridae; genus Acomys; species Acomys minous. The sequence goes on from NC_140490.1 coordinate 44,529,144, forward strand.
GACTCTGGGTCCTGTTAACTACACAACTGAATTAGTTAGGGAATGAAGACAAGGCAAATGGTCTGTACGTGTTTACTACAGGTGCGACCATTACGGGCCTAGTTGTGTTGCACTCATAGGAGCAGTGTCGCATTTTGAATCTGCAGCTGGTTGCATCCCAGGACACCCACACAGGACTGCATTAGCTTAGGCCCCATGGCCCCTCCTCTCCAGAGTTCCACTGTCGTCACTTCATCTTGGGACCCTGGAAAGAGTGAAGCTTGATGTTTTTGTCACAAGTGAGAAATCGGGAGCACAACGGGCTCATGTCATAATTTAAATTGTTGAGGGAGTCTGTAAACCCCAGGGGACCAGGGTTTTGACTTTTACATTTGTGGATTTCTTCCCAACTATGTTCTTTGCAGCCAGATGACTTTCATGGTTGGTTATGGGAGTGAAGGTTTGTTTCTGTTTTCGGTTCATAGAACATAGCTAGATGGCACCATCCATCACTGGGGTGTGTGGAAGCCCTTGTCCTTCCCTGGCACTCCAGAGTCTCTCATGCTGCAGCCTAGGGCCACCACTATCTTCACAGCATGCACACAGGGTAAGGGCAGCGGCCAGAGTCCTGTCTGAGAAGACAGCAGAGCCAGGCTAATCCCCACTGTTGGTGGAAGACACTTTCTAGTATCAGAAACAAGCTAGGATTTTTCTTTTTTTTCTTTGTTGTTTCTTCTCCGACATCTTTATTCTTGATAAAATATATTTAATTTTGTGTGTGTGTGTGTGTGTGTGATTTGCACATCTGTTCAAATGGTTGTTGATTCCAGAGAAGAAACTTCATACTGCCTCTTTGTCCCTGTCTCCATGTCTCTATGACTCTGGCAGCTCCAGGGACTTCAGGTGAGGTCATTATTACTATATTTGTCCTTTTGTGCTTGGCTTGTTTCACTTACCGCAGTGCTCTTCTGTGTCACAGATCTCCCTTTTAGACTATTGGCTGCTCTGTGGCAAAATTTTGATGTTCGAAACCCAAGTTGGTATAGAAGGGGTGAATTACACCAAACTCTGTTTCTCAGCCTTATTTGTTGGGCCTGTTGGGCCTGGATCCTAAATAAAGCCTAGGTGGGCTGAAATGTATTTCAGAATCAGAGTGAAGGAACAATGTGAGAATTTCTTGTGGCTTCCTGAGTTGGCGGTACACCTGCCCCTCCCTGAGACTGAAGGACAATCGGCCCCTTATCATGAGCATTTGGAGAGTCTGAGCCCATGCTTGCCCTGTCACTCGTCAGAGCTTCCAGAAACTCACTATACTGCATTGACATCAGCTGTTCTAGGAACTACTCCACACAGTGGCAGGACCGGCAGAGGATTCAGAAGAGCACATTTCTGTCGTGATAGTTGTGGGATTGATCATTCTGAGCTGGGACACCTCAGAATTAGTTGCTTAAGAAAGTCTTCAACTCCTGCAGCTTGCTTTGGTGACGCACAGCACATACCAGCACTTGGGACACGGAGGCTGGAGGTTCAGGAGGAGTTCAAGGCTATAGTCCTTGGCTGTATAGTGAGCTGAAGGCCAGCCGAGGCTCCATGAGGAGAAATAAAAAAGAAAATCTCCCATTCTGAATTTGTCTCCTAATTACTAGGAACATCCACTCCCGCATGGCCTTAGAATTCTTCCCTTTGACAGCCAGCCCTTTACTTTCTCATACCTTTTCCTCTCCCTCTTTTCCCTGGTGACATACGAGGCTCCATCCACAAGTTCCTACATTCATAGCTGTTCTTGAGATAAACTTTAAGAATTACACTTATAGTGGCATGGAATCTGAGTTGTAAAAATTAGGCAGAGGTTGCATAGTGTTCTCTGTCTATGCTGCCTCTAGACCCAAATTTCTCAACCTCCCTAATGCTGTGACCCTTTCATACAGTTCCTCATGTTGTGGAGACCTGCAACAATAAAATAACTTTCATTGCTACTTTGTAACTGTAATTTTGCTACTGTTATGAATCATAATGTAAATATTTGTGATGTCCGATGGTCTCAGGCAACTCCTATGAACCCAAAGGGTTTGTAACCCACAGGCAGAGAGACTGCTGTCCTAGACTCAGAGGTTCGCCCTTAAGACACCATCTTGTCTTCTTCCTCTGAGTTTTCTGGACACTGGCAGGCTTCCTCACATATCCATCTTTGCCCCTGTAGAAAGCTAAACTGTGTGTGTGTGTGTGTGTGCTCTTCTTCCCAGGTGAACTGGAAGATCTGGATCCAAGAGAACCCTTCGTAATAACTCCATGGACAAACAGGCCACTCCCCACCTGGAAGGGTAAGCGGGAAGAGCTCAGCCCTAGTGGTGTTTCCAGAATGTCATAGGTGGGTTGCTTTACCCTTGACTCTGGATGTTGCCTGACTCTTAGAGAGTAGGGTGGCCTGGCCGTGAGCTGCCACCCCCTTGTTGGACAGGTGAGATGCCTACCTGGAGTTCTGTTTCTTGCTCAAAGCAATCCCCACTCCTATAGCATTGTTTAAATCACATACTTGGTGTGGGGGTTACCTATACCCATATCAAGACTGATCTTTCTTCCTCTGCATTTTTAATATCACATGTATTCTGTGAACTGCTGCTCAACTGTCAGAGCATTCAGATGCTCACTAGCAGAACCCTGCACACTCTGTTAACTGCTTCCACAGGAGATGCATGACATAGCTCTTGCCACATTTGACTTTGACTGACCTGGACAGACCCTTGTCCATCTTTCCCTCTTTCTTCACTGTTTTTGTACTTCTCAAACCCCATTTCCATGTAAATGTCACTTCCCACCTCAGGGATCAGCAAAGCCACCAAAGCTCCAATGGGAGTCTTGAGCCTCTCTCAACCCTCTGGTGAACACAGTCTTATTTAGCCTGGTGATGGACATTCAGAGGCTGCCATCATCATCTCTGGGTCTATTAGTAATGCCTGTCCCTTCGTTTTCTAGTTCCTGATAGGAATGGGGACTGTAGCCTGTGATAGTCAAGTGTCCCTACTGGCTCCCTTGAGCTAGTCTGGCAGGGCCTGAATCACCTCATACTGCCTTGGGCATTGCAGCCCTCCTAGTGAGGTGACATGGGCAGCATATTGCTCAAAGTCTCTGCTTCCATGGTATTCAGACTGGTTCTTTCTGTGCCATGTTCAGCCTCAGGGGCCAGGCTGCGAGCAGCTTCAGGGCTTGCTTAAAAGTCTTTCCGAGCTCCCGCAGTTCAAAGACAGAGCACTCCCTACCTGCCATGGTTCTCTGCACTGGCCTGTTACCAATTCTCACACTGGTATGGGGCCACCTGGGTATGTAGGTTTGTTTCTGAGAGAGCATGTATACAGATGTGTGAGGCCCAGCTTTGATTCCCAGCACCTCAGAAGAAGAAGAAAAGAGAAAAATTCTGCAGAGGAAACTAAAAGATGAAGTATTTCAAGAAATGAAGCTCATCATAAAATTTCTGATAAAAAGAAGAGATGTTGCCTGGGGAATCATGGTATGTGTGTAGTCGCAGCTTCTTGGGAGGATGAGACAGGAGGATTGCTTGATTCTGGGAATTCAGGACCAGTTTGGGCAGAACGTCCCCAAGCAAGCCTCACATGTAGAATGTGGGCCAGGGTCCAGGTCAAGGGCAGAATGTGCACTTACTATATGCAAGGCTTTGCATTTGCTCAGGAACATGAAGAAGAGGTGACAAAACAGCACTCTGATGTGTCTCAGGATGCTGCAGCTCCTCACCCTGCACCTACACGACGTACCTCTAGATGTGTGCTTGGGTGCTGTGGACTGAGCATGCTCACTGTGTAGCCTGAGCTGCACCCTCACCCTTTTCTGGTTTCTCAGCGGTGAGATTTTTATCCCTGAGAATAAGACAGCATCTTGACTATTTGTAGCTTGTGTAGGACCCCACACTGTGCCAGGGGCAGCACACAATATGTTTCCACTCACATCTGTAGAATGATTGAGCGCCTCTCGTGCACTGTAGAAAGTACCTTGACGTCCAACCTGTAGCCACTTCTCGTGGGACTGTTGGAAAGGAACGGTGGAACCGAAGAGGGCCAAGAGCACGTGTCACAGACTGTGAGCACAGAAGCAGTTTAGAGAGAACGGGCATGGTGACTCACAGAACACTTGAAGGAGACCCATAAAAGATCTCTCACATTTCTACTCCAATATTTTTTTTCTTTAGGGCAAAGAGTATTTTTTTTGCAAGTAGGTAAAAGGTTTACTCAGCGTATGGGGCTATTACTCCAAGAGAAGCTTGCTGGGTGTGTTGTGCCCTAAATTTGCCATGAACTTAGCATGTAGCATTTCTTTTCATTACTGTTATTTTTCTTTAGTTCACAAATAATCTGGGTGCCAGGGAGAAGCTTAAAACCTGTCAGGCAGAGCAACAAGGGCACGGTGTCCTGCCACAGCAAGAAGGAGCCTAGAGAGTAGAGAGGATAGTTAGTGCCGCTTGGACACTCCTGTTCTCTCCTTGATCCATACAGAGAAAGCAGCCTGATGTGGAGGTAACAATGTGCCCTTACGCTGTAGCAGCATCATTGACCTATCACTAAAGATGACGACTCTGTCTTGAGCCTTGTGGTCGTGGTTGGGGACCATCCACTAATATCAGGCCCTCATCTCTCGGGGCAAAACGAAGCGCTTAGGGTGCAAGTGGGACCCATGCTTCTGTACCTGGAGGAAATGTGTCAAGAAATGAAGAGATGAACTGTGAAAGCCAGAGGAACCTGAGCTGTGGATTTGTATATATTACTCAGTGCTCCCTGGCATGTCAGAACTGCACTTTTGACCCCTCTTCTACTAAGTGACATGGACACAGCTCACCAGCAACTGTTGAATGTGAATGTTATCAGAAGTAGCTGCTCAAGCCCAGTCAGCTTCCTGTGAGCCTTGTGCCCCGGAGACAGCAACATGAGCTCCAGTGTCAACTGTGGTGCTATCTGGCATGCAGTGAGGCAGGCCCCTTTCAGGGCAGACCCCTGTATCAATGCATCCTTCTGTTATTTTCAGACTTAATATTCCTGTGCAAACTGACCGTGCCCACAGGCATTTCATTCCATCACTTAAAAATCTTTTAAGCATGAACTCTGTGACTTTAAACTCAGGAATATAATTATTTCTTCATTGAACATGCTTTGGCATGTAATGAACTACTTTATTGAGCACGCTTAGAAGTGTAGTGAACTTTACCTGGGATGCTCAGCAATGCAGTGTTCTCCTCTGTAGAACATAATTAGGAAGGAACCTAGTGCTCTGAGAATATGCCTAAAGCTCTGTGAGTAGACAGACCCCCATGCTTTCTTTGATAGGGACATTGCTTTTGAAATGTCACCCGTGTTCTTGCCCACACTGCAAGTAGTCATTCTTTCTCCTTTATGTCTCAACTCTGCTTATTTTGGCTTTGCAGTCATCAATATGAGAGCCTAGGGGTTTAATTCAGGGCTCTTGTAAACTGCCGGAGTAGCTACACACAGCAGCAGCAGCAATCCCGATCTTTACCTTTGCTGAGACTCTGATCCCAAGTGCAACCTAACTCAGCTATGGCTTCTGCTGGGCAACCAGGAAAGAGATGGCCTACCTAGAGGACCTCAAGTTTCTCATCTTCATGTTAATGGTGACCCAGGCAGCTGCAGTGCTAGTGGGTCCTCCTCAGATGCTGAGCGCCGTGCATCCCCCTTCTCTGCGCTCTGTTGGGGCATTGTCTTAATGTTCTCAGAAAGATTTCTTGGAACATCTATGAGGGGAAAAAAGAAGACATAGATCACTCTTTTATATGGTGAAAAAACAAACAGGGTCAAAAGGGGGTGGTGTTCCACAGTCAGCCCCCCCCCCAAAATAGGTAGCTCCTCAAGGGATTGTCCTGTAAGTCTTTAGACCATAGAAGACTTCATCCAAAACCAGTCCATGGGTGAGAAACAGTTCTCTGTCACATAGGTCCTTGTTGGGCCCCTAGGGTGAGTTCTGGTGCCCCCCACCAAATCACACATTAGCTTTTACAATAAGAGATCAGGATGGCTTTCTACACCATCACTACCATAGCTGTCAGTGCTGGCCTTCGGGCTAAAGAACCCCTACAAAAGAGAAAGGACATTTCAGGAAAATGAAGGAGCTGGCTCAAACCCCTACTTTCCCTAGGCTAAGTCCTACAGCCCCCACAGAGAACAAGGAGCTTGTTTTTGTGGGTGTTCCGAAACTAAAGGGGCAGGTACAGCTTTTATGTCCTCCCTTTATGACCTCCCCTGAGCAGACACAGGAAGAAGCCTCAGTTTTCTGGGACGAGCTTGGTCTGGTTGGCCCTGGTGCCGTCCTGGCAATAGGCACTAAAAGTGTACAGCCAGAAACAGACCCACACCACCAGTACCTGTGCCTGGGCTCTCTTTCTTCCCACACTCACCTTCTTTTATACTTGTCCAGCAGATGATGACACTAAAAAGCTTCCACATGGACCCAGCCTGTGGCTATACCAGGAACTGTAGTTAAAAGACCTGACTGCAAAGATGCACAGTCCCCTGCCCAAACCTGTTCTTTCCCCCCTCCCAAGGACAAGCTTCTCGGCATCCATGAATCAGTCCAGTGTCCCCTCTATCAAGTGGACATTTACTTGGTCTTTTCCCCTGCACCAATTTGAAGCAGAGACACATGGAAGTGTCTCTGACATAGCACTGAGCGAGCTCAGTGGAATCACAGTACTCTCCCTGTTTTCTTCCTTTTGAACCTGTGCTCTTCTGCGGCCGTGCCCCCCCCCCCGCCCCCCAAGCCTCTGGTTGCATCTTCTGCTGTCTGCTTCTGCCTCAACTTTCCCAGGTTCCACATACGGATAATGCTAAAGGATGGTCTCTCCTAAGGTGACAGTTATCAAGTTGCATTCCCCATAGTGAGGCAGGAGTTTTCATTTGTAAAGGGCATTCAAGAAGCAAGTGAAATGCAAAAGAGCATCCATCTGGGCAGCTGTACCTGTAAGATTTCCACTGTCCTCTCCCTTCACTGCAGCCTCTTAACTTTGGGGCTCTTGGCTCCTATTTGGAGATGACAGGCAGTGGTACAGTGTTCTCGGAAGGTTAACAGTTTGACTCCTTACCTCCTCCTAGCTCCTGCATTTGTTGATCTTTAAAGTTGTGGGTGCAACATGGGTCTGACTACTGATGATGTTTGGCCCAGCTGATATTCTCTAAGAGGACAAGCCAATCTTATTTTCAATTGGCTTCGTGGCTGTCATATCAAGGGGTGGCCCTAGAGAGGATGGACTTTCAGGTTGGGTATCATAGGATGTCATGCTGATCTCAATGTTGCCCAAAATACTTTTGCTTAAGTTGGCACCCAATGCACGATGCTGTGAGAATGGGGTGCAAGGGCAGGTCATCTTTCCAGGCAGCATAGCATGGCATGTGGTGGCTTCTGCCACCCTTCATCTTTTGTTTCTGGTCATCCAGCAGCTATCACCTCCCAAGCAGTGTGAAGGTGGAAACGTCAAGTTCATTCCTTCTCTGTGTGAGGGAGAGGACCTGCAAGGCTTTTGTCAAAACAGGGCTGAATGGGCTTTGCTGACTGCTAAGAGCTAGCCCTATAGCTTAATAACTTAATATGATATATGTTGCTGTGACCTCATTGAACACTTAGTGCTTTTAAAGACTCCACAATTTCATTGAAGTTGTATTCTGTGGTGAACAAGGCCTCTACAGTCTTGGAGATTAAGACGCGTGAGACTGTTTCTCTAGAGGAAAGTGGTGAACCTTCTTAACCAAGCAACGGCCATGTGTGCCCTGTGAGCTGGTCTATAGTCATTGGGTACCCAGAGTTGACACTGAGTATGTACACAGTGATGCTTTCCAAGGTTTGTCTTTTAAGATGTTAAGTGGAATACCACTGTGTGTCATGATCAGCTGTAGCATCCCTGCAAAGGTTGGTGTTCAGTATGGTAAACTCCCTGTTACCATTGCATAAAGCACTGTACCAAGTCTCTACTTGTCACCGGTAGTCTGTCATAGGATCTGCCCACTAAGTCCTCCAGGGCTATATAGGAAAGGGTGCCACAGGCCTTTTGCAGCCTCTGCTCAGTGATGACTTTTGCAGCCAGCCTGAAATCACAGATTTTGGCATGTCTCTCTCCTCATCTATGAGGATGTTCTTCAGTTTAGTGTGTTGATGTCCTGTTTTGCTTTGGTGGAGGCGGTTAGCTGTCAGCACTGTTCATCAGAACCTGTGAGCTGTCTCCTTCTCATGTTTACAGCCCAACACACCTCTGTGAAGCTCACTAGAGCTCTCCAGCCACATGTTCCATGACATACATATCTGAAGTTCTGTCAGTTCCTTGGAACGGTTTCGTGATATGTGGGTGAGCTAGCGGGTTTATGTGTTCTGCCTCAGTGATATTGGTGGCACTGCTTCTGTTCTTGTTGGCGTTCTTAACAGCTCTGTGAATATCTGTGTGGGCGGCGTGCCGTGGCCAGCTGCATCTCTGCAAAGGTACCAAAACCAAGGGTCACTAAAATACTGTCATAGTTTGTGATGCCTTCGTTAGAGGTGCTGGACAGTAGGTCCTGCTCCATTGCTTACCAGCCTAACTTCTGGGGAGTGACAACCACTACATAATGCCACGTTAAACAAAGTTCCTAATAGGTTCACCTCTGGGCCTTGTGAGCTCCCTCCCTGCAGGTTCTTAACCAGATATGGTATCGAGTATGAATTTCTTCCTGTGTACCAGGCCTTGAATCTAATAAGAAAGTGGTTGGTTATCCCTCTAATATTTATGCTGGCAGTGTACCCATGGACTTATATTGTCAGCCTGATTGTTATTATAGCTCGGAGCGTTCATAGGCTGGGTAACGCTTTTAATGACTTTCTTCCTGTTCTAGTTTACTTCTCTCGCTGTGATAAAACACAGACCAAAAGCAACTTAGAGGAAGGAAGGGTTACAGTCTGTTATCAGTGAAGCTGAGGCAGGAACTTTGAGCAAAAACTAAGCAGAGACCGTGGAGAAATACTGTTTCCTGCCTTGTTTCCCTAGGCCCAAGATCAGCTACCAGCCCAGGCCCTCCTGCTGGTGGGTGGTATGCCCATAGTGAAATAGGTACTGTCTATAGCAGTGAACAGCTGAGACATGGCCAGAGGCCATCTGCCTGAGGCCACTCTTTAGTTTAAGCCCCCCTCCACCAGGCGTCTCTAGGTCTGTGTTGACAGAGGATGCTAGCTGTGACTCATCCTCAGCAGCCTCGTGGCACGTCTCAGCACTGTGAAACCTAGGTAACGAGGACTGGGCATCCAGGTTAGTACCAGCTCGATTTCTTCAAGTTCTGTGACCCAAGTGTGCGGTGTCTTCAGCACTGGGGTCTTACTATCAAGTTCTGGTGGACAACCAAGGGCAGTAGTGATATCCTGAATTGTTTTGGGGCATTTCTGGGACCCCGTGTCCAGCAGCTGGAGGTGGAGGTACCCCAAACCTGGCACTGGGTGAGCTTTTTATTTTTCAGGTTGTGGCTTCTAAAAGAAGCATTGACCCCCATGTAGGGTAACTTCATTTAAACTGTGTACATATAATTAAGGAAGTTAATACTAGTTTTTCTATATGGATTTTTCAAGCATTGTTAGTGTCCTCCTTGCCTCCAACCCTCCTTTTATACCCACCCCCACTAGTATTATTTTTCTAAATGGAGATGATATCTGACTGCCTTCTAAATCCCTCTCTTTACACCCAGCTCAGCTCTCAGTCCTCACCAAAGAAGCATCATTGTGTTGTGGTTGGCGGTTCATACACAGAGTCACAATCAGTCAACTGGAAAGAACAGAAAGAACGAGTGTCAGTGGCGTGTTCAGCTACAGATGGGACACCTGTACCACACCCACTCCCCTCAAGGCTCAGGGAACATTGCGGAAGAGGGGGCGGAAAGATTGTAAGAGCCAGAGGTCAGGGAGAACTGGGGTGAAATTGTGTCTCCTGAACATGACAAGAATCACTGTGCTCACAGCTACACTGGTTGCATGCAAAGGCCTGAATGAGATCAAGCAGCCAACATTTCAACATGGGTAGGGTAGGGGGCAGGAGCTCGTAACCCATGCTCCAGTGGATAGCCTCACACCCCCATATATGAACAGCACGCAGACTCCAACTTGAGTTGGGGATCATGGGGGAACTGGAGGGGAAGGGAAGTAAATACAACAGAAAACAATATATGTGTGCTTTAAATTCCTTCTAAATAAATTATTTTAAAATTAAAAACAGGATCTAAGAGAAGTTTATAACTATAAATTCTAATATTAAAAAATAAGCACAAAAGCCTAATGAGAAACATTAGGTTTCTCATTAGAAACTTCAAGAGAAACAAGAACAGACCAAACTCCAAAACAAGTAATGACAAAACAGCAACTGAGCTGGAGTGAGAGGTGGAAATGGGACCACAACAAAGGATGTAAGAAACAAAAAGTTGGCTATTGAAAAGGATAAGCAAGATTGGCAAACCCTGCTTAAAGTGACCAAGACAGTAAGAAACAAATTAATGAAATTAGAGATAAAAGGAGGTGACATGGTTACAGACAACTAAAATCCCTATGATTATTTGGGAATATTTATGGTGAAGGTGGGTTCACCAGGGGTCCTAGAGTAATTCCACAGGCACGTACTGATGAGCAACACAGCTTCTAAGCAGAATGAAAGCTGGAGTCACATCGTTAGACATAAAACTATGAAATTTTGTCATTTAGAAAACTACATGGGACAGGAGTTCATATTATATGTAACAAGCTAGTTCTTTAGAAATGTGGAAAGTGGGTGTGGCCTAATATGAAAAGATGAAAAAGGGCATTAGCAATGGGGGAAAATAAATTAGAGCAGATGAATATGACCGGAAGGCAATATATCCATGCATAGGAATGTTTTAATGTATAAACTACATTTTCAAAAAAGGAAAAGGAAACCAAATTAAGTAATGACATTTTTTAAAAGATAAATGGAAGATATTGGTGAATAAGGATGAAAACATGAACACAAATCAAACCCAAAACAAAAACTAATAAATAAATAAATAAAATTTTAAAGCCACTAATCCCAGTGTGCAAGAATGAGCCATTACCACAATTTTGAGCCAAATTTGAATCAAGCTTTAATTAAGTTCTAGCTAGGATGACAGACACTGGTCAGGTCCATTCCCAGGTTCCCAGACAATGGCCACGAGCTACACCGGCAAACCCACGAGGCTACATACTTCCCACCTTCACCCAGTTGGAGACAAGCAAATACCCTGATGTACTTCCTGCCTATGTACCTCCCCCTACGTGTGGCCAAGCACAGCAGCCAGTGCAGTTGGGTCAACTAAGCTTGCTTAGGAAAGTGAAAAAATGTGGTTTGTTAATGCTATATGAATGACAGCCTCCAGCATCTCAGGAAGTATCCATCCTTGGGCGAGCAGCTTACAGGCTAGAGGCATTTTGTTTTGTGGATCTCTAAGGCACAGTAATTAAAACATAAGGCATAACTTTGGCTCTCACATTCTCCCCTTGGGTTGTATCCCAAGTCAAATCCTTGACTCTGTGATGGGTACCTGCTTATATTGGGATTTATTCATCAGCTTAACGTACCTAGACAAGAATTATCATCTAGTTAAGGTGTTAATGATGCAAGCATCAACAGTAATTAGCAAAAACAGAAGGGTCAAAGGCCCTGCAGTGGCTGACATCAGAGTTATTATCTAGAAGGAGCCTAAAATGAAAATGAGACTGGACTCTTATTTCCTCTCAGGTCCTCCCCCACATTTTATAGTATAGTTAAATTATTTCTAATGATTCTCAAATGGTTCGTGTAGAAACAGCAATTTTCTCTTAAAAAGTGTACCAATAACTGGGCTGACAAGATGGCTCAGTGGTGATGGGTGTTTGCTGCCAAGCCTGATGATCCTCCTCCAGTTCCTAGAACCCACAAGGTAGAAGAAAACAACTGACCTTTTCAAGATACCCTCTGATATCAACCTATCTGCTGTGGCATGCGTCCCATCCCACAGTAAATAGTAAATGTAAAAAATAAAATGTAAAGCTTCAATGCAAATAATATTAACATAAGAACGTATTTTTAAAAGTGTACAATAACCTCTCTGTTTTAAATAGAGAAGATTAGGTGCCCTATCATATTATAGAACTATTTCAGCTAATGTTAGGGTCCAGAATGTGCTGAAGGAAAGATCCCAGACTCAAATAATATGCAAGCAGCAAAGAACATTTACTCTGCAAAAATTCAGAATGCTAGGGTCTTAGATACAATGTCAACCCCAAGGTGAGCTTGCAGGCTCTTTTTAAAGGCATTCAGGGCAACTCCAAGGGGGGTTAGGTAATCTTTAACTTGATTGGAGCATTCAAACTAAAAAACACAGGCAAACTGAAAAGGTGCTGGCAAGCTTAGTCAGTGGTTATGAGTCAATCATAAGATTTCCAGACCTGCAGTAAATCATCCTTAAGCAATTAGACCAGCAGCAAGTCAACCTTCAGCAAACTTTTCTTCCTCTGGCAGGGTGGCTAGGCCATCTCTGATTGGCTGCCTATTCTCTGCAGTGTTCCCAGTAACAGCTGAGCTCATTTCTGAGGAATGAGGCCTTAGGCCTGTTCTAAGCTAACAAGAAACTGAAGCCTGTCATGGAGTTGGCTAGGCTTATTTAACCAGGCCTCCTCACTAATGAATCTTATCTTTTGATAAATCTGGGACTATTTGGTTTTTAACAGGTACCTTTCCTGGTATCCTAATAGGTACTGTATGTAGCCATTTTGTTCCCTATACCAAGGAGTTTCCTTTTAACCAAACATTCTAGCCTATCAAGGACAAAGGGTGATGTATTCTACTCAGAAACTACTTCCTGCTGAAACCAGGACATCATTGTCAGGGTCCAGGAAGGCTGGAACGTTAGTCAGAGGCTGGAAGGGAATCCGGGCAGTAGGGCATTTATCAGAAGCTGAGGTGCAGGGGAACAATCACAACGGCTAAACTAGCTCACATTGGCTTTCAGGAACTCCAGGAATCGCAGTCATTTGGAATAGTTGTCATCAGCTGTTTCTTGGATGGTGCCAGTCAGCCAAGTAGAAATCTGTTGAGGCAGATAAACTATGGACAGAAGTTAAAGTTTAGGGACTTAAAAGAAAATATTGCATTCGGAACTTTCAGGCCCATTATCCTGGTAGTGGGGGAGGGGAGGAGTCTCATGACGAGGGGAGCTAGATCCTGAGGATGAAGGGGAAATGGTACACAAGATGCCAAGGGGAAGGCACAGCATAGGGGGAAAGAAGGCCAGGCTGTAAAGCCCTGTTAGGCTGCATAACCATTGACAGCTCTGGGGTCCTGACGTTTTCTTAATATCAAAAATAGTATTACAGGGGGACTGGTACTGAGCTCACCTTGTCCAGTGAAAGCTGCTCCTCAACCAACTGTGTAGCAGCTGGCAGTGCCTCCAGTGTAGGTGGCCACTGACCCATCCAGACTGGTGGGTCTGTAAGCCTTCTTTCTCAGGGTTGAGGGAAAGCATGTTGGTAGAAATTATCTCTTGCCCTTCTCTATCTAACCCCCCTCAGGGATTATAACCTTGTTGAAACATTTTATGGGCCACAGTAGGCGTGGGGGACACACACCATTGCTCTCTTCATAGACGGCACATCCTTCCCCATAAATCAGTGGGCAAGGTGAGAAGACCATATTGGTTGAAATTGCCCTCAGTGACTCTCATCTGTTTCCCAGGTGAGGGCTCTGTGCTTGTCCAGCCCTCACAGCCCTGTGATGGCCTGCTGAGCAGCCAGGCCTTAGGCCAGGCACTGAAGCCTATCACAGATATGTCAGCTCAGTACCCACTAGGCCCTGAAGCACTTCGCCCTCACTCTTTAGCTACAACTCAGGATGTTGTAGCCCCAGCAATTATACTGAAAGGCAGCATTGGATGAACCCCAGAGCATCTGAACCTCAGGCCCCCAAGGGAGCCCACACCCATGTGCACACACCCACATGGGCACATACAAATAATCAAAAGCAGGAGACTTTCCAGATTGGCAGAACTTGGGGAAATTTGTCAGTGGGAGACTCACCTTAAAAGAAATGTTAGATACAATTCTTGGAGAAGGAAAAAAAAGGATAGAAGTCAGACACTCGAATCTCCATAAGAAAAGAGGAATTTTCTCAAAGAAGAAAACAAAGAAATAGTCATTTAATTTTTTTTCTGGCTCATAATTCATCTAATAGATGGGGAGATTGCTCAGTCAGTACAGTGTTTGTTGTGCAAGCCTGAGCATCTGGGGTTGGTCCTCAGCACCATGTAAAAGCCTGGCATATGATGTGATCCCAGAGCAAATTCTGGGTCCCAGTGAGAGACTGACCAGACCTCAAAAATTAAGGTGAATGGCATTTATTTGGTACCTGGTGTTGTCCTCTAGCTTCTTCATACATTTACACATACGTGAACATGTACACAGAAAGAAAAGACATGAAGGAAATAAGGAAATCTAACAGAGGTTGGGCACAGTAATTATGAACTGTGTACAAGTGTGTACTGACACAAGGCCGCATGGCCGTTGGTGTAAGTGAAATGATGGAAAGAGGAGTGAGAAGGTGGGAGAGAGAAACGAGGGCACTGCCACCAAGTGTGATGACCTCAGTTCTAACACCAGAATCCGACATGGTGGAAGGAGGCTCCCACATGCATCCCTGACCCACACGTGGACAGTGCACATGTACACACAAAAACAGCACTAAAGCCGAGTATGGTGGCGCACGCCTTTAATCCCAGCACTCGGGAGGCAGAGGCAGGCGGATTGCTTGTGAGTTCGAGGCCAATCTGGTCTACAAAGTGAGTCCAGGACATCTAGGGGTACACAGAGAGACCCTGTCTCAAAACAAACAAACAACAACAACAACAAAACAAAAGAAAAAACCCAAACCAAAAAACCAACACTAAATAGACACCAGTCCTATATGTTATTACTGGTAAATGCCAGCATCTGCTTGGAGGAGAAATTATACTAGGTCCCTTTTGCCCAGTAGTACTGTTGGCTGAGCCTAGGGGAGGCAAGAGCTCTACCACCAAGATGTATCTCCCTCACCCCTTCCAGTTCCCCGCACACTCTCCAGAGGACAGAAGCAGATATCCACTCCTGTGAGGCCAGCATTACCCAAATACCAATCCCAGACATTACAGGAACAGAAAATGACAGACTAGTGTCTCCTATGAACACAAAAGCTACTCAACAAAAATATTAGTATACTGTCCAGATGTACTTGGGGCAAGCCTGTCATGGCAGGACCTGGGAGACAGGGCCAGGAGGACTCAAGATGAGTATGAGCTACACAGTGAATTCTGAGCCAGCCTGGGCTACACAGGAAGATGCAGACTTCCTGCATCTGCAGGCACTCGCCCTGCTTCCGGTGCCCTGTCTTCTGAGTCCTTGGCAGGGGTGTGCCCCAACCTCTGCCTGTCACAGAGCCTGTGGGCAGCTAGGCCCCCAGTGATGCCTGGAGAACCACCAGGTGCCAGGCAGGGCCAAGGAGGAGGAGAAGGGAGGGGAAGGAGCAAGAGAAGGAGGGATAAGGGGAGGAGGAAGACATATATACAAATCAAAGATCATATGCAATGTATTTACAAGGGGGTCTTAAAATCCAAATGGAATCTTGGATCAAGTAAGTGAAAAGAAGTATCCCATATTCATGTGTGTATATATATATATATATATAAAACAGCCAGGTATGGTGGCGCACGCCTTTAATCCCAGCACTCTGGAGGCAGAGGCAGGTGGATTACTATGAATTTGAGGCCAGCAGGTCTACAAAATGAGTCCAGGACAGCCAAGCCTACACAGAGAATCCCTGTCTCGAAAACCTCTCCAAAACAAACAATCAAACAAAGAACAAAAATAAACACACAAAAAACTTGTCAGCCAGGTGCGGTGGCACATACCTATAATCCCAGCACTCAGGAAGGTAGAGGAAGGCGGATCTCTGTGATTTTTGAGGCCAGGCTAGTCTACAAAGTGAGTCCCGGACACCAAAGGGTACACAGAAGACCCGTCTCAAAGAAAAAAAAAAGCAAAAAACCTTCTCAATATTATCAATATGTCAGTTTTTCCAAACTGGTCTATAGATTCAATGCCATGGAACAGCCTAGAAACACATGGAACATCCTAGAAACACACTCATCTAAATCTAATGGATTAGCATTGGACAAAGCAGTAAATACAACAAAGTTGCTTTTCAACACATCCTCACGGGAGAGTTAAAATTCAAATGTAACAAACAAAATAAAACCCCATAGAATCAAAACAAAATGAAACAAAAAAATGAATATAGGCAGTCATAAACCATCACAAAATATAAGTCAAAGTGGGTCACAGACGCTGAGTGTAGTGGCACACACCTTTAATCCCAGCACTCCGGAGGCAGAGGCAGGTCCATCTCTGTGAGTTCAAAGCCAGTCTGGTCTACAGGGCGAATTTAGGACAGCCATGGGTACACAGAAAAACCCTGTCTTGAAAAACCAAAAATAAAAAATAAAAAGTGGGTCACAGATTAAAATGAAAAATGAAAAACTAGGAATGTGTAGAGCATAGCATAGGAAAACACCTACATGACTTACAATAAGATATTTTTATTTAATATTTTTTATATTTCTCATCTATATGGGTGTTTTACCTGCATGTATGTCTATGCACTGCTTGCCTGGTGCCCACAAAGGCCAGAAGAGGATGTCATATAGCCTAGAACTGGATGTTATAGATAGTTGTGAGCCATCATGTGGGTGTTGGAAAAGAAGCCAAGTCCTCTGCAAAAACAGAAAGTGCTCTTAGCTGCTGAGTCAAGTCTTCAGCCAAATCACATACAAGACAAGATTTTAAAAGGAACAAAATTTTTGACAAGGCATACTTCACTGAAATGGGAACCTTCTGGACTCCAGGTGGAGCTCAATGGTAGCCGTTCACTGGAGTGGACTCAAGAGGCCTTAGGTTCAGTCCCTGCCACTGCTCTGTAAGGGACAGCGTCAGTAAGATAAGCCGCAGACTAGGGACCATCTGTGAAAGACAGACTTGATAAAGGAGCTGTGTGTAAGATGTGCAAAGGATCCTGACAAAGGACATTTAGAAGGCAGACCGTTTGATCTCAACAGACACCCGGCCAAACACACAGAGATGGAATGTTGTTTTAGATGATACAGTATCAGGAAAGCGTTAAAGTCACAGTCAGAGATGGCAGCAGCACACTGTGTGTGTGTGTGTGTGTGTGTGCGCGCGCGCGGGCGCGCACAGGCCCAAATCACAGCAGTGCCAAGACACGAAGCATCAGGACCTCTTGTGGGCTGCTTGTGGGACTGAGACGTAGCACAGGAACATTTTGGTGGTTTAAAACTGAACCTCGCTCTTGCCACCTAATGATGCTCATTGGTTATTTTACACATACATTACACACCCCTCTCAGCTGAAGAACCTCACAACAGCCAGTAAGGTTCCTGTCCTAGTGGAAGTAGGTGCAGGGGGTGGGGCTTGAGCTGGGTGGGGCTTCCTTGGCAGCACCTGGGATAGTGGGCCAGGGTGGGGCTTGTGAGGGGGTGGAGCCTTAGTCTGAGACAGGGTCTGTGTCTGGATGGACAGGGCTGGATCGGCTGGTAGAATAAAGCTAGGGCTCTAGACATCTGACCTCCCATCACCTTTTGTACCTAGGTCCCGGGTCACAAGCTGGAGGTGCCTGTAGAGGCGCACAGTGAGTGACACAAATATGTTTGGACACATGGCTTAGTGTGGGTCTGGATCTTAGGAGTTTGTTTCTATGCTTGAGACTTAATTGGTTCTTATGATAGAGCCCGGCCAGATCAGGAACTAACAATCCTACGATCTCAGCTGTTTACCCTCTGGATTAAAAGTACACACCACGATGTGTTTTTATATTCAGTCAGCACTTCAGTCACAGGTGTCCGCATTCTAAGGGCCAGAAAGCAGGGTTTGGGACTAGGAAGACCATGGCTTCAGGAGCAGCTGGGTGGGATAGCTGTGCCCTGAAGGCTCCTGCAGTGAGCGTTTGAGGAGCCTTTTCCTCTTCTGCTCCTGATAAGTTAAATGCGGGGTGCAGGAGTGATGGTTGCTCCACTGGTTGACATTTGTCTACCGTTGGGAATCAGTTCCTCTGTAAGGCGGTTCGGGAACCCATGGGTGTTTTCAACCAAACGGAAAATGGAAGATGTGGTTCCATAGGTAAGAATTCTCCAGTGCCGTCTAGCCAGAATTTAAGGCGTATGCATGTGTAGTATCTGTTTGCAACCCAGTGTTCTGTACTTCTTGTCACCTATAACAATCTATTGATTTTTAAAATTTTTATTTATAAAAATGTGAGAGCAAACACTTCTCCTGGTCCCTGTGGGAGTTAACAGTTGACATTTAAGCCTGGATATTAATAAACTGTGTGCTTCCCAGTTCACAGATCTGTGTGTTTCACCAGAGCCAGGGCCACATCCCTGCATCTAGTGGCAGCGATTTTATTGGCACGTATTAAAGTATTACTGAGTATAAATTTTCATTTCCTGAGATAAATACACTTGCTTTTGTGTGTACACATGTGATTCTTTTTTGGACCCATTTGAGCTGGGAAACAGCAAGTGCAGAAAGCACATTTTAACTCAGACATGGTCCTGGGTGGGGCAGGTGGGTGGGGCATGTTTAATTGCTGTTTCTAGCTCATTGGTTGTTATGTCTGCTCCAAGTGTTTACTTCAGCCTTGCTTAACTTTGGTTAGGAGCTGTACATTTAGAAATCCATCCATTCTTTTCAGGTTTTCCAGTTAGAGAGAGGAGCAGGATGTTAATTCACTCTCTGGCTGTGTCCACATTATTTTCTATCTGTAGCTCACACTTACATGCACATAACTTAGAAACAGTTTTTTTGAAACTCAAGTGAGCAATTCAAAACAGCATTTTCTTAAATCAAACATTATAATATGATTCTTAATCTAAAGACTTGGTATTTACATGCTGGCAGGGAAAAGTTAAAAGATTGTTGTTGTTTGTTGTTGTGCAGAAAAACTTACAGTACCGCAGCTCATCTCAGAGCCCACACATGATAAGAGGCTGTGCCATGGAGGGCCACTGATCTCCTTCCTATCTTTTTAAATTTACATTTTCTTTCACCTGCAATATTTTTAAGTTCGTCTTTGCTTTAACATCTATCATTTGTTTGTTTCTTTCCCTTTCCTCCCTTCCCTCCATCCAACCATCCTTCCTATCTTTCTCTTCCCCCACACACCCCCCATCTTAAAGTTTCTGGGGTTTTGGTTTTGTTAGCTTGCTTTTTTTTTTTAATTGTCTTGTTTCAAGACAGGGTTTCTCTGTATAAATAGCCCTGACTGTCTTGGAACTCACTCTGTAGACCAGGCTGGCCTTGAACTCACAGAGATCCTTCTGCCTCTGCTTCCCAAGTACTGGGATTAAGGTGTTCACCACTGCTGCCCAGCTCAGTTGTTTTACAAAGTTATTTTGTTTTGTTTTGTGAGACAGGGTTACTCTGTGTAGCCTTGGTTGTCCTGAACTCACTTTGTAGACCAGGTTGGCCTCAAATTCACAGAGCTCCACCTGTCTCTGCCTCCCAGAGTGCTGGGATTACAGGTGTGCACCACCCCATGTCCGGGAAGGAAAGCGATGCACAGGAGGAGGGAGTGACAGAGTGTCGAAGGGTATGGACATGGCGTCTCTGGAAGGAGCCCTGTGCTTCCTGCTGTTTTATGGCTGTAGCACACTTGATTATGCCTACTTACCAAGTGTGGGCATTGGTATTGTGTGCAGTTGGGGATATTATAAATATTCTTTGTCCTTCTGTATTTGAGATTTTATTATTTGTTTCAAAGATAAGACATTTACATTTTTACACACTTACTGACACCCACTGAGAGTCTGCAAAGCCCTGTGTGGCTCTTCTTTTGTACTCCAGCACAATCCAGCTTTAAAATCATGTGCCATCTTTCCCAGAAGAGGGTACAATGGGCCACTATTCTCAAAGACCTGTGATCATCTGTGTAAGTCCCACAGATTCATAGTTTTGTATCATGTGCACATGTGCTCAGACCTTTCCCAGGACATTAACAGAACTAGAAAAGCCAGCATGGCAAAAGATGTTGGCATGCACACAGTTCCTACAGGGCAGTCGTCAAGTAGGGGACTTTAGAGTACACACAATTCTTTAAAAAGTAGGGGACTTTAGAGTACACACAATTCTTAAAAAAATATAGTGTGTGAGCCAGGGAGTTACCTGCACAGGTAAAGGGCCTGTCAAGCACATGTGAGGACCCCAGTTTCACCCCCAGCCCTCATATAAAAGCTAAGTATGGTCACTGTAGCCCTTGTGAGGGGAATGGAGACAGGCAGATCCCCAGAGCACCCTGGGCAGGCAATCTAATCAACTGGTGAACACCAGGGCCAGTGAGAAATTTTGTATCAAGAGATAAAACGGATGACAATTGAGGAAGACATCTGTCACCAATCTCTGGTTTACACACACACACACACACACACACACACACACACACACACACACACACACTGGGATGAAAAGTAGTTTAAAATATTTAAGACCTATTGAATGTGCTCCTGAGACTCCAAAGTGTATCATGGGGTATAGTGAGAAGTTCCCAGCCATGTGGATTCTACTACTTGGGGGTCTGTTTTGAACCAGAGCATGAT
Organism: Acomys minous; assembly: GCF_964271855.1. Classification (NCBI taxonomy): domain Eukaryota; kingdom Metazoa; phylum Chordata; class Mammalia; order Rodentia; family Muridae; genus Acomys; species Acomys minous. Next base: position 44,549,801 of record NC_140490.1, read on the forward strand.
GGGAGGGTGAGTGAAAACCAGCAACCCTGATCACTCCATGACAGCTCAGAATCAACCCCAGCAGAGAGCTGCTGTCCCAAATCCCCCTTAAAGGCCACACCCCCAGTGACCTGCCTTCTCTCACTAGGCCCACATAAAGTTTCCAGCCCTATTGAATATTGTCACAGGTACACAGACCTTTGGGGGACATTAGGGATCCAACTATAACCATCTATTATGGTTTCCTATTTCCTGGTGGTGTCTGATTCTTAAACCTTTATTTCATCCCAGTTCTGTCTCTGTGTCTTACTGTGTGCTTGAGAAAATTGACACTTATAATTCATGACTGGTGTGTGAGGAATAACTGGATACTGTGGAACTCTTCCCCAAAAAGGTGGAAACTACCAAGGTGGTTTCCAAAGTGATTCCATAATGGGTTTGTAGCAGCAATGGATGGAAGTTCACAGTTGGTGCCAGAATTTGGTACTGTCCCTGCTCTGGCCTGTGACCATTCTTCTGTAGCTGTACCAGACATCTCACCTTGATATGGGGGTGAGAGGATATATCTATCCTACCAGGAAGGTTTCACGCTTTTGGCCATTAAAAATTATGTTACCTCGGGCTGGAGAGATGGCTCAGAGGTTAAGAGCACTGCCTGCTCCTCCAGAGGTCCTGAGTTCAATTCCCAGCAACCACATGGTGACTCACAACCATCTATAGTGACATCAGATGCCCTCTTCTGGCCTGCAGGTGTACATACAGGCAGAACACTATATGCATAATAATAAGTAAATATTTTTTTAAATTATGTTATCTCAGAGTTTCTTATTAAGCTGAGGATTTTTTAAAAATCCATCTATGTGTAAGCCTCTGGGAAGCACTGCTTCTGTTGCATAATTTTCATGAGCATATATGGTTATAGTGCCTGACTCGTAGTTAATACACTTAGACCACCGAAGTTAAAGTGGTCACACTGTAACAGCTTGATTATTATCTACTATATTCATGTCCATTTTCCCTTGTTCTTTGTTCTTATTTTTGTTCTTTATATGATAGTTTAAATTGAACATTTTATTTTTTTTTTACATTTTAAAAATTAATTTATTCATATTACATCTCGATTGTTAGCCCTTCCCCTGTTTCTTCCCATTCTTCCCTCCCTCCCACTTCCCCCCTTCTCCCTTCCTCTATGTCTGTGATTGAGGGAGATCTCCTCCCCCTATATATGCTCTTAGAATATCGAGTCTCTTCTTGGTAACTTGCTATCCTTCCTCTGAGTGTCGCTAGGCCTCCTCATCCAGGGGACGTGGTCCGAAAAGGGGCACCAGAGTTTGTGTGAGAGTCAGATCTCACTCTCCACTCAACGGTGGAGAATATCATGTTTGTCGGCTAGGTCTTGGTAGGGGTTCGAAGTTTACTGCCTATATTCTCCTTGGCTGGTGCCTTAGTTTGAGGAGGACCTCAGGACCTAGATCTGCCTGTCATAAAGTTTTTCAACAATTAATAAATGAGACCTCATGAGGCTGAGAAGCTTCTGTAAGGCAGGAGACACTGTCAGTAGAACAAAGCGACAGCCTACAGACTGGGAAAAGATCTTCACCAACCCTTCCAACCCTTCATCTGACAAAGGTTTAACATCCAAAATATATAAAGAACTCAAGAAAGTAAACACCACAAAACCAAACAACCCAATTGCGAAATGGGGCTTGGAACTTAACAGAGAATTCTCAATAGAGGAATGGCCGAGAAACACTTAAAGAAATGCTTGTCCTCGTTAGTCATCAGAGAAATGCAAATCAAAAACGACACTGAGATTCCATCTTACACCCATTAGAATGGCTAAGATCAAAAACTCAAATTGAACATTTTATATTATCTATTTTCTCTCCTTCCTTGGCACACCATGTTATAGTTCTTTTAGTGATTACCTTAAAGTTTGCAGTTTACATGTGCAATAATCCATGTCCACTTTCAAGCAGCACAATAGATATTATTCAGATGTCTTATAAAGACAAAGTATCTCCCAAGTCATTTCTGTTCTCCTCAGTAATGCATATGCATATACACATATACACAAGCATACACACACACACATGTACACATGCATATACACACATATGTACACACACACTTATATACACATATGTGTTGGCATAATGTTCTTGTGGACTGTGTACAGTTTGCCCTTGTTCATTCAAATGCTGATTTCTCTACCCCAGTATCTGTTTTCAATCAGGACGTTGCATTGTGGTGTTTATTCTAAATATCTCCTTTCTCTCATTTATGTACATGTCACCATTTGTTCTCTGTGTCACCAATAAAAGCCAACTAGCCAATGCTGAGCAATAGCAGAGAATAGGGTGGGACATCCTGGTCCAGCTAGGGGAGGAGAAAGAGCAGGAAGGAGGAGAGAGATACACATGAAGAGGACCAGAAAGAGCCAGCATTTCCAGTGACATTCTCCATTATAGTTTCAGGCTTACAAACAGATTATTTATTTTACTGACCTTCTCAAAACCAATTTTCATTTAATTGATTTAATCTTTTAACTTTAAAGTTTTTGCTTCTACTCTATTGCCTTCTTCTCCATTTACTGGATTATCTTGTAGCATTTTTCTAATTTCACTACACAAACACCTTAATTTTGTTCTTAGTTCTAAGACAGGCAATAACCACCACTTATTTCCCTCTTACCAATGATTTACCAGTTATATTTTCACCCATTTCTAATCTTTGATTTTCCTTGGATTTATCTTTTAACTCATGAACTATTTAGAAGCATGCACTTGAATTTCCATGTGTTTGCAAATACATAAACAGCCTTAGAATGTTCTTAGGGGAGGGGAATAAGGGGAAAATGGGAGGGAAGGAAGAATGGGAGGATACAAGGGATGGGATAACCATTGAGATGTAACAAGAATAAATTAATAAAGGAGAAAAAAAGAATGTTCTTCTCCACAATGACCTTATATACTGAAGCTCACATGTTGACCATGCAGCAGAATGTGAAGGCTTATTGGCGCTCGGTACATTCTCTGAGTACCAGTGGGGTAATAGGCAATGAGTCTTCTACCCGTACAGAATGTCCTGAACCCATGACCCCAGATGCCAAAGGCTTGTTTTCTGGAGGCGCTCACAGAGGCTAAAGTATGGCATTTGCGGATGCCCAATGCACAGTAAATTCTGAGACAGCACCCAGTGATCCCAGGAAACTAGCATCAGTAGCCAGACAAAACAGTAGGATGGAAGGAAACGGGATGTTCTGGCATAGTCCTGTAATGCCAGCACGGCACCCAGTGTCATGTGCTGCACTGCTTAGTGTCTTGTCAAATTGACGCAAGCCAGGGTCATCTGGGAAGACAAACCTCAACTCAGAAAATGCCTCCATCAGATTGGCCTGTAGGCAAGACTATGGGGCATTTTCTTGATTAATGACAGACGTGGGAGGGCTCAGAGTACTGTGGGCTGTGGTATCTCTGGGCAGGTGGGTTGTATGAAAGGCAGACTGAGCTAGCAATGAGGAACACGGCAGTAAGCAGGATTCCTCTGTAGCCTATGCCTCAGTTCCTGTCTCCAGTTTCCTGTCTTGAGTACCTGCCCTGACTTCTCTGCATGATGAACCGTAGGCTGTAAGATGAAACAGACCTTTTCCATATGAGTTGCTTTTGGTCGTGGTGTTCACCGCAGGAATAAAGGAGACTAAACCACTTGGCTCGTGTGCTTTCTGCTTTTAAAGTTCTCCTTCGAAACATCATGAGGAACCCGAATTCAGTGTCGAGCCAACGGCATGACTTATCCCTCCGCTTATACTTACTAGGAATTTTATTCCTGTCCTCATGTGGGAGACTCAACTGTTGTTTAGTGACAGAGGTTTCGTCCTCATATACTTTTACAAACACATTCAGTACGTGTGCAAGGATATGACTGTTGGGGTAAATTAGACAAAGGACACACATAGCATGAAGGGTGGAAAGGACCAAGATTGGGATCAGAAATGAACCACTGGTGTGCTGTCTTGAGCATTGTAAGTCATTAAATGTAATGATTAAATGAGGTCAAAGGACACAGGTTTGCACAAAAAGCACCTGCTGTGATGTCAGACCCAAGAATTCTGGAAATGGCTGAGAGTCTCAGGACAGATCCTGCATAGGTTGAAGGGGCTTAGGCAGACCCCATGAACTAGGCCAACAGCCAGGCCTAAGCCAAGTCGTCTCCTGCCGTGAGCCTCCTCTGAAACCCAAGTCTATCAATAGCCAAGGACTGACTTATGTGTGGACACAGCTAGGTTAGCTGGTGTTGTAGCCAATTGGCCATGATGGGGCAGCCTGGCCAACAGCCCACGGACAAGGGCTGCTCACCAGTCCTCCCAGTGCATGCAGGCCTGAGGAGCTTCCATCAGCTATGAGTTAGAACACATGTGAAGCTACAGTATGAGCCTAAGGGAACAGGCATGTAAACTAGGCTACAAGGTGGTGGTGGCATCGCAGGAGCAGTGCTTGGCTGCAGGGTGAATTCAAGGCCAATTTAGGAACAGCTTAGGAAGACTATCTCAGAGAAGGAGAAAAGGAGCCAGGCAAGGCAGCACATGCCTTTAATCCCAGCACTCTGGGAAGCAGAGTCAGGCAGATCTCTGTGAGTTTGAGGCCAGCCTGGTCTACGAAGTGAGTCCAGGGCAGCCAAGGCTACACAGAGAAACCCTGTCTTGAAAAACAAACAGACAGACAAAGAGTAAAAGAGGCTAGGGAGATGATTTGGTAGTGGGATGCTTGCTTAGCATAGAGGCCTTGTGTCCAGTCCCCAGTCAAGAAAAGTTAAGAGAAGAACAAAAGAGAGTCCATTAGAACATGCTCCTCCTGTCACTGTCAGGGCGCGTGGCATTTGCTGACACATAAGATGGGAGTTGCTAACGGTGTCAACTGAACATTCCCCAGCTAGCTATTGGCCTTTTCTCAATGTAAATGACAAGCCTTTTCCTCAAACCACCCACTCAGGAAGCCCTTGGCTAGACGAGGACTGGATTAGCCTTGCCACCCATGTCTTTAGGGGAGCAGAAAAAGCTCCCTAAGAAAAATCCAATCTCTAGGCTAATCTTAGAAACTGGGTAATGGTCCAGAGGGCCGAAGGCTGGTAATCAGCTCTCTAGCCAAAGGTTTTTTGAGGACACAGGTAATAACAGCGTGTTCTCAGTCATTCCTGTGACCAGACAGACGTTGTGAGAGGGCGAGGACTAGGATTCCAGGAGCCGTCAGTCTGTGTTCTCCCGAGGTCAGTGAGTAAATCCAGAACACCCTCCAGAACGGCACGTCCAGGTCACCGTCCCCACGGTATCTCCTCATTTCATGCAGTAGCACAGGTGTCAAAATGAAAGTAGCAGTCCTAACACCGTTTTCAATAAAACTACCTTTATTCACAGTAACTCACAAACTCCTAAAGTGCTTACGCCCTCTCACTTCTTGCCCCAACCCTCATCCTATCTTTATTTCCCAGCGCCTCTAACCTTCTAGATCCACCCTTAGCGCCGCCTGGATCAGTCCTGAGTGAGAAGGAGCTGTTTCTTTTCTTTTCTTCTCTCATTCTTGGGGCAGTATGGGATAGAGGCAGGGTGAGATCTCTGCCCACTTTGAGGAAACAGCACGCAGGCGGCTCAGTGCCTCTTCTTCCTCTTCCTCTTCCGAATACCTAGTGGCTCATGTTTCCTCTTCTGAGGCTGCGAGAGGTGAGCCAGCTCCAGAGCTGTGAGTGGCCCTTCCAGCATCCCGTGACCAGGCCCCAAATTAGGCCTCTTAGCCAGGGGAACTAAGCTCCCAATGAAAGCTCGCTTCTTTGACTTGGCAATTGGAGATGGATCAGGACTGAGGCCCCTTATCTTTGGAGATAGTCTGGGGATACTGTCAGAGTCAGAGAGATCTGCATAGGGGCACAGTTGGTCGGATAGTTTCCATGGCATCAGCCTGTACTGGGAAGACAGAAGGAAGGACAGGCTGGGGAGCTCTTCCTTGTCCTCAATGCTTCTGCCCAGTGGCTCATGGGGCTCCTCAGTAGCAGACGCACTTCTGAGGCTCCCTGCCCATCTGGACCCCAGGCTTTGGGGATGGGCTCCTCTGCCATAGGGAATGACACTGTACCCGATGTCTACCAGTGAGGCTGAACCCTGGCGACTTAGGAGGACAGCGGCAGGCTTAGGCCCCCGTATTTCTTCTACGCTGGTGGCTCCGGGATACTGCTGGCCTAAGGAAGCTATTTGTGAGGAACCAGTCAGCGCACTGGATCCTCTTTGGGAATTATGGTCATCGCTCTCTGCACCTTGGCAGACAGTCGGTACAGAAGCTCTGGCGGTTGTCTGAAGGGCACCAGGCTTTACAAGTGTCCTCTCACCTCCTTTCTTCTTCAGTACCAGGCAGTGCTTCTCCAGCAGCTGCAGGGGGAAACGGGCACATCAGACACAACACAGGCTGGAGAGGCAGAGGGAGCAAAGCATTTGGGCAGAGATAGCCAAGGGAATAGTCAACTGTCTGAGTGTCAGAGACAGGCTCTTCTAGCTAACAATACTTGGTTCCTTGCAGCTGTGCACTTCACCCCACCCACTCCGTATCCATGCCTGCATCCCCTTCTGCAGGAAACCCAAGGAAGGATGCCTTGATTTCCCATAGGTCTTGGTGAGTCAAGGTCACGTGGATCTTATGAGCAGGGTCTTCTATTTTCCTTATTCACTTGGTGTCCCTCAGTGCCCCCACTCCATTCGGGGCTTCTCCCTCCCCGTCCACTGTACCCAGTGTCTCTCTATAGCCTGCCTATCTGGTGTCTGATTGTCTCTTGTCTACCTACTGCTGCTTCCCCACTGTTCACCTTCCCGGTCTACCTGGTCAACAGTTAGTTTTTCCTCATACTCCAGCTCTTTGGTCAGAGACAGTATGTCCATCTCTGGTTTGGATGATAGGATTTCTGCCACAAACTGGGGATTTATTATGGCCTCCACCTATAAACAGATGGTAAAGGACTTGAGTGCCAGGGTCAGGGAACCCTCCAAGCCAAGGGGAACTCCATCTTGTCCTATATTGTTGACAAGTCATGATGATAACCAGCAACACACACACACACACACACACACACACACACACACACACACACACACACACACACACACGAGAGAGAGGGGGGGGAGGAAAAAGAGGGAAGGAGAGGGACAGAGAGCTCTGCAAGTAGGGAAGCAGGTTTAGTTACAATGACTAGGATGCCAAACTCAGAATCTGGGCCACACCAGGATTGCAGAGGCAGCTCACTTGTTCAACAAAGTGTTTCTGGGAGCACAGCTCGTCAATGTAGCTCAGGAGTCCTTCGTCTGAGTACATGTCATCTTCCTGCTCTGGCCCAGTGTCCTCGTCGTCCTCCTTCTCCCTGGGCTCGCCTATGAACGACCTCGGAAGGCCCTCCAACCAGTCCATGATATCAATGTACTCCTGCACAGCTTCGGATGGAATTTCAATGGGTTTCTCTGTCTTTTTAAAGTGCTGCTGTCTGAGTGCTGGGAGGTGGACAGAGTCAAACTTGGTGATAGTCTTCCTGGACCTATACACTAGGAGACAGGAAAGCACAGTGATACATGGGTGGGGGTCTAGCTGTACCCCAGCCATGCGGTGCAGGGCATAGTTCAGGGCAACTGCAGTAGCCTAGCGTGAACCCAAACAATTTCTCTAAAGACCTATGAGAGGGGACCTTGTGCAAGGTGACATATCTAGAATAGTCATGTGGGAGAACATTTGGAGCCACCGATATTTCAGGTCCTGATTACACGGTATTTGGATCATTGGAGAAATGATCATGGCTGCCCCATCCTGAAGGAAGAAGCCCACACACGGGACAAAAGTCTATTCTAACTTCTGCATATGAGACCTAAAGCTATGTGAGCCCTACCTTTTTCCTCAACCACTTCAGAGACTGGGGGTCTTGGATGATCTTGCCTTGGTGTGGTTGTAAGAACTTGGCGCTGGACACCTCTCACCATCTCCGGCCTTGAATTTTCCATCTCTTCTGCACTCTCAAATTCTGTGAACCTAGGGATTAGGGAGGCCAGGGACCAGCACAAGAGATTACGGAAGGGAATTGTGTTCACAGCGTCTTGGGATGATCTGGTACAGTCCCATGAAGTTGCTGATCTTGGGACATAACCACAGCTCTGGGGTTATCCTGTATCCTTTGGTATTTGCAAAGCGTCAAGCCAATTTGATGTGTCCCAAGCAGGGCTTTCACGTGACTCCTCCTTCAGGCCTATCTTGACCTTATCTAGAGCCACATAGAATACCTAACTGCCAAGGTGGCCACAGATATGACTGATGGAGTACATCAGCGATCTTGGACCAGATTCAGAGATGCCGAAGCTGAGACTGGGAGATCTGAAACGACCTGGGAGAAAAGGGCCCAGGAGATAGCAGGTGAACGCAAAAGGGAGGACTTGAGTGCCAGTGGCTGCCTCCCTCTGAGAGCTGTTCGTTGGCTTGTGTGCGTGAGGGGATCACACGGAGCAAAGGCAGAAAGACTGGGGACATGTTCTCGGAGTGTCTAAGGGGCTTCCTTCTCCCGCGCACCCTCTCTTGACTCGCACCCAATACATGAGAATTGCCTGAAGCAACTTTCTTGAGATACAGTGCTCTCCACTGTCAAAAAGCAGTGGCAGCTGGTATAAAGACTTGTGGAGCATGTTCCCTTTGCACAATCCACAGTGCTGGAGGAGACCCCCATGGGGCTGGAATGGGCCACTTCTCCTACCCTCAACAGAAAGGCAGGCATAGACTCATAACCAATGAGGTCAGAGCTGCTGGGACCATAATAACCCAGCACTCCAGGAAGTGAGAACAGCCTCCTGGACAGCAAAGATTACCACGGAGGGGCCTGAGTGCTGAGCAATCCTCCGGGCAAGGTGTGAGTAACAAACTAACCAGACCCAGTCTAGCTGTGCAGAACCCGCAACACATACCCTTGCCAAGCTTCCTGGCTCACCAGACCCACCCCACGTCTAAACAGCTCCCCGCACACCTTCCTGTAAGACCCCCCCCCTCACTCACTTTTCTGCCATCTCAAAGAAGATCATGCGGTCATAGTTGCTTGTGCACTGCCACTCCTGCAGACCTCTCCACAGGCCCTCCTCCACGTTCATGCTGGGCTTCCTCCGGGCCAGGGACCGAAGCACTGGGCTGTGATTCATTAGGGCCACTCAATCTAGAGATCAGCGTGCACGCTCATCCCAGCAGGCCTAGCCCAACCACAGCTATGTCCTTGTATCAGTATAGTAGAGCCTTAGCCTCCAGGAAGCCCTAAGCCTGCAGCAATCAGGAGCACACAGATTTAGATCTGTTTCCCTGCTGCCACGCGAGTTCTCCCATAGATCACCGCGTGTGGATGAACCCATGGGGTTTAGGATCCCAACATGAAAGTACGGGTGACAAAATAAAAGTAAAAGTCATAAGAAATGGGACCTTGGGTGGTAGCCAGGCTCAGGTCATGATGCAGGCCTCCCAAGATGGGCTATAGTGCTTTTCTGGGAAAGGGGGAAGACGCTCCCAAGTTCTCTTTTGATCCAGTGAGACAGCCACGGACACTTCATCCAAACTGGTTCCTCCAGCCCTGTCTGGCTCTCTAGAACCATGGGAATACATTTGTCTGTGGTTTCAGTCATGTAGCTGGGCTGGCTGGCAAAATGCACAGAAAGAACTGGAATCTAGGGTTAATGACTGGGGCAACAGTGCAAATGCCTGCTGAGGGTCAAAATGGGGCAGAGACCAAAGTGGGGTTTTTTTTTTTGTTTGTTTGTTTTTTAGCCCCAGTGCAGGTCTAGTGCCTTTCTGGCCTAAGGGGAATCCCCCAGAACAGTGGGGTGAGAATACATGCACAGGTCTCTCTGGGGCCTGGCGTTCTTCCCCTAAATGCTCAGGTTCATGCTAGAAGATAAACAGTTAAGGAGAGGAAGTGCCAAACGAAACCAAAGGCCCAGACCCAAAACCCTAGCTCCTGGGGCTTCGGGATCCCTGGTGAGGCACTGCTGTTCTTCAGAATGTGGCCCGGTAACTTCAGCATCTTCCTTGTCTACCCTCCCAGTCATGGCGCAAGAGCCCCCAGGAGGACTTTAATAGCCACAGGTGACACTCACATGAGGAAGCAGGAGAAAGCTGCCACGTCGGGAGTCTGGGGCAGGTGCCTCTGGACCAGCGTCTTGATATGCTGCCAGCGCCGGAAGTTCCCGTAGACGCTGTCTGGTTTGGACAAGTAGTTTTCTGAGGAGTTGGTCTGGACGCTGGCTGGGCGGCTCTCTCCATTTGCTGCTTTTGGAGGTGGCACTGAGTTCACTGGGGACCTGACAGAAACCAGCTGGACAGCTGGCTGGGTGGTAGGAGGGCGAGGTCCCAGAACCCATGTGCCTTCTTGGGGTTGGACAGCTGAAGCAAGTCTGGCATTTATCAAGGTGTTTGCAGCAGATGTTGTCATGAAGAATGAAGCAGGGTGCCCCGTGCCCCCACCTTGGGTCCCGGGGACATTACAATTGAGAGGCACCTGAGTGAGGACAATGTTGGCATTGTGCACAGGCTGGACAGGCCTGCCTGGTGTCCCAACTTGTACAATATTCAGAGGAACAGCTGCACCTAGGCCAGTGTTTCCATCTCCTGCCACCAAAGACATCCCAGGTAAGGCAGATAGCACTAAAGGATTCCTGGGAGAGATGCCTGCAGTTATGAGGGGTGCTGGGGGCTCCCAAAATAACTGAGGTGCTGGTTGCGGGGCAGGTGGGAGAACAGGCAGGGTTGTAAATGTAGGCACGGAGGCACCAGGGATGACAGTCATGTTCTGTCCCAGTGAAGATGCTGCGAAGATAAAGGAGAGAGTGAATTGAAGAGGAAAAGGGCACAGGAAGGAGGCTCTCTGATCCTGGTAGGCAGTGGAAATTGGGGAGTCATAGGGAAGAGGAGAGTGTACAGTTCGCAGACATCCCTCAGTGAATTTCCTGCTGGGTTCATCTGGCTGAGCATTGTTCCAGCTAGAATCTTCCTCACCATTGACCGGGGTCCCTGATCACTGTCTGTGGAGAGGAGCCCTCAGCTTTCCCCACGTCTGAGAGGCTCTCTCAGGAATCCCTGGCAGAAAACTCATCGGTATTCTAGCTCTCTCCCTAAAAATAGATCAGTTTGACTCTCCCTGGACCACTGTCCCAGAACTGATGCTCACAGTAGGCAAGGCACCATCAATGAGGACCAGTTTCTACACTTCATCTAAGCCAAAAAGCCAAGAAGCAATGAGGGCCAGTTTCTAGAAGGGCCTCTGTGAAGGTGGCAGGTTTCAGATAGTTTGGCCTCATCCCCTTCTGAGTGTTTCTTTCACAGCCTCGAGGCCCCACCCCTCTCTAGTCCAGCACAACAAACCAAAAGCACCACTGAGTCATCTTCCAAGCCAGCACCCCGGAGTCCTGGAGGGGAGCCTGTAGCATGGCCTACCCATGCTGCTGTTCCCTCTCCTAACGCCTCCCACAGGCAATGCCCGGCAGTGGCTGTGGAAGGTTGTAAAGGGCCAGGAAATGGTGAGTGGAGAGGCTGATGGGAGGTTTTGGGGGGGATTATCACAGCTACTGGCATTGCCACAACTGGCCATGAAATGAAAACCATGTGTGGTCCTTTTTGTGTGAGCTCCCAACAATACAAAGGAGTGATTGGGTGATGGGGGCAATACAGTCCTGAGCCAGGTGTCAAGTGGGATGCAGTTATTTTAAGTTCATCAGGAACTCGTGAGGACCCCATCAAAGAGAGCCAAGTTTAAAGGGCCGGCACATGATGGACAGGACACATGTTCTAGGTCTGCTTAACGGTAACAGTAGACTATGTGCCAAGACAAAGGCTTCCCTCCACAGCCTCTGGAAAAGGAAATCAGCCGCCTCACAGCCCACTAAAACCAATGGCACTCTGCATCCCTCTTCCCCTTGTCATGGCAGCGTCAGGGAAGAGAGGCTTCCTATCACAGTTAACGATGGCCTAGCGGAACTGCACCATAGCCCCCAGACAACACCTCTGAGCTGATGTTTTAAAACATAGGTCGAAGAAGTACCCATTTGTTAGTTGACATTCCCTAGCTGCCCTGTCTTTGTAGAATCAAAGACATCACCAACCTGATAAAGGAGAACACTCCCCTGCGTGAGGGAGGACTCTGGATTGCCAGTTGATGGAGTAACCTCCACCCCCACAGAGAGGACCCCCATTGAGCTGTTTCTTGCCTAGCCATTTGCCTACACTGTCCTTCTAAGGTCCAGGGCGGTCCAGTTAAATTCCTGGCATCCATAATTTCATAGAGCAATTCCCAGCAGCCTGGTGAAACGACCCAGAGCTCAGGCCTTGCCCCCACGCCTTCTCTGGACCACCACAGTGAACCATGCCTCTACACCTATGAACTGTGCTCAGGAGACCTGCCTCCCATACAGGAAGAGCCGATCCAGATCTTGTCATCATTTCTCCTAATCCACTGTACTTCCTTGTGGCAACTTAGTACCACCATGGGCTCTGTTCATCCTGCTGTAAGCTTTGTCAGCCTCCCAGGTGAGATGTCCTTGTGCAAGTCCAGAGCTGTCTCCCCCTCCCATTGGTCCAATCAATCATTGCTAGTTATCAAATTTAAATCACTTGTGGCAGGGAGTCAGGCCCCCAAACCCTCCCACTCCAGGCTTACCTTCTGAAGTGATTCCTACAGGCTTGGGCAGTAGCCATGCCTGTCTGCTAGGCTCCATGGTGAGAAAATTCAGGTAAATCACACTGGGAGTCACCAATACGTGGCAGATGCTCAAGAGAGCCAGCCACACACAGCTGAGAAGAGTTTGAAAGTAAACAGCTCCAGAATGTGATGTATAACATTCTGGAATGGGGGAGGGGCAGCGGTAAGACAGGGCTGGGGGAACATTCCGAGGGGGGCTCAGGCCCGGTGCGTAAGAACTTTGGGGTCAGTTCAAATGATGCATTCTTGTTGGAGGTGTTTGTGCATGCTTGGTGTTTGCCTCTAGGTAAAATTTAAATTTTTTTCTTATATTCACATAACACTGGGGTCACTTGTGCCCTCTTTCTCCCACTTCAACTTCAGTAGACCCCGTTTTATTTCCTTCATCCTGAGTCCTGCATCCCTCTGGCAGAGAGTAGGCTCTCGAACATTATTTTTATAATGTTTACACTCACTCAGAACAAATTAGAACACATATTCAGACAAATACAGAAGATCTAAGTAGCAGAGGACATGGTGAAAATGTGGCCTTGGGAGAAGTATGGATCTTCTTGCCAGGTGCATACCATTCTTTAAAGAGCAGTCCTTCTGTGTCCAGCCGGCGTAGTGCTGGGGTCCCCTGTAGCATCATAGTCTCATCCACCACCCCTTTCGCTAGAAGCCTCAGCCTATGAAGGCATCACTCCTTATGTAGCCCACAGCACTCAGAGCTGAAATCACTTTTCTTTGGAGCAGCAGAATTGAGTCCTTTTATCCCAAACAGACTTTTGACAACACAAAAATCTGGTCACTACCACAAAAACAAATGTGTAGGCATATGTGACCAATTGACCCTCCTGAGCCTCTCAATGGGAACAGGATTAAGTGTGAGAGACAGGAAGAGAGAAAGTATTCTCCTACCCCAACGTGAAGAGGCTTAACATTCCCAGGGGCCTGATTTTCCAGGCACAGAAACCCACTACCCGTGTGCATTTGCCTGCCTTGTACCCAGCTCCAGTATGATCCTGGATTCACTAGCCGTAGGCTTCCATTTTTTTTTTTTTTTTTTTTTTTTTTTATGCTGGTGTCCTTGGAATCACGTTTCCAGGTTGCAGAGCATTCACAACAACTCATACTTGCATCTTGTAGTTTGATCTTTGAACTGACTAGAGATGCTGTCACAATGCATGTTGACAGCCCCCGCCCCCCTCCCAATAAAGGATGCAAGTGTTCTACACTGCGACCATTAGTCGTTTGCATTTTGCACATTTGGGAGATTATGAGATGCATCTGATGCAAAGACACCAAGGTTTTAGTAGCATGAAATATTTGATACTTTATCATAAAGAGAACTTTGCATTAGATAACTTTGCTCCATTATAGGAGAATGTCTGTTTTGAGCATGAGTAAGGCGCTCCATGCTAGGTACAATCTTGGAGGTTTGGCAAATTAAATATATATGTGTATATATTTGATTTGTGTCTGATGATGACACTGAGTCGTAACTGAAGGAGCAGGAATGGTTGCAACATCTCTTTACAGAAAGCTTGTCTGGTTCCTATTTGGTGTTGTGTGTCTCATTTGATCAGAGTCTTAGAGCTGGGAGACAGTAGTGTCATTCTGTGTTGTGACAAGAGGGCTTCAAGGACATGGATGAGTCGGGACCTGGACTGATAATCCTGAGAGCGGCAGCAGAAGCTGCTGGGCAGGAGCCTCTTCCTGGTAGGAGTCAGTGGAGTTCCCGCTGTGCCAGAGGTTTGGGAAAGGAAGAGAGGTTTAGGAGGACCCAGCCTATCAAGCTAATACAAGGAATTATGACAAATTTCACAGGAAATGTTTGTGAACTGACGTTTATTGGGAGAGCTCTCCTTGCGAAGTGAGCGATCTTAACACAGTGGATGGTTTAGGAAGGACCTTAGAGGCAGAGTCTGGGTAAAGTAATCTCAGAGTGTCTCCTAGGTCTGATTTTTTTTCCCCTAAAAGTGTTCTTTAATGTAGATTTCAGAAAGTATGGGAGAGGACATGCTGTTCTTTGAAAGGTGCAAGGGAACCAAACGCCATCCTAAGCGTTGGGTCCAGAAGGAGCCATACCTCTTGAGCGGTTTTCGGTGAGGATGCTAAGTGCATGGGTGGAAGGTTTGTGATCCCTGTTTTTGAGGAGGGAGGGTTGCACGGGTTCAGCAACACCTGTTCCACGTGCTTACTTTCCTCTCCAGCAAAGCTCTATGCTTCGCCTGAGAGCTCCTCTTTCTGCATGCTACTGGAGTTCTAGCACGAGCTCCTCGTCTCCCCTAGCTCCTTGCATCTGTCGGTTGGGCACCCGCTCAGACACACAGGAGAAGGCGCGAGCACGCCACGCCAGCGCGAGCACGCAGGACGCTGGAGCGAGCACGCCTCTTAACGTTTGGTGAATATGGCGGCGGCATCCAGAGTCCGTTACAGAGAAAGAGGTAACGGAAACTCAGGCCTAACTTTCTGAGCATGCAGTCGCCACAGTCGCTGCTCTTGGTTCTCAGTTCCTTGTATCTTGGAGGCAGTGTAGCCCTTGAGTGACTTGACTGCCCTCCTGAGGCCAGCCTGAAGCCTGGGAGTTTTTACACCACTGGCATTGGCAAGGCTTCTTTCCAACGTTCTGTAGGCTGCCTGGTTTTTGATGTGCCTGTTCGGGGTGGATGGGCCGAGTTAATAAATGAGGGGTGAACTTGGAAATTGTGCCTTACCTGTGTCCCCTACACTCTCTGGAAGCTTCCTAAGTGTTGGAAAGCATTATTCGGTTAAGCAAAGAAATGTCTCATGTTTTTGAAAATGGGTGAACTGCACATATGAAATTTGTCTGTATAAGCAAAGATACCAGCTAGCCTCCATGTTGTAACTCCACTAGTTACCATTGATGTCACTGACTTTTCACAATTGCATAGCCGGCCTCTTAAATATAGCCTTGCATCTCCTTTTGGACGTTAAGAAGGGAAATAAGAAAAGCATTATGTGAAAACCAAATGAGTAAAAGGAATTTACAACAGGCTACTTATTATTAAATTGTATTTGACTATTATGTGAGAGAGAGAGAGAGAGAGAGAGAGAGAGAGAGAGAGAGAGAGAGAGAGAGAGAGAGAGAGAGAGAGTGAGAGAGAGTGTGTGTGTAGAATATTGAGACTGAGTGAGAAGGTGAAAAAGTGTTTTAATTTCGGAAGGCATGAGAATTGGGGGATGGTTGTTTTCATGTATAAATGTGGTTGTTTGCTGACCTTTTGGGAAGTGTGGAACCTCAAAAAAGTATGTATTGCTCACTGCATAATTTTTATGACATAAATTTTGAATAATGTATGAATCTGTAGCTTGAGATGATGAGTGGCGAGAATCTAGAGTATGCATCTTCATGTGGATGATAGTGTTTGTTTAGTATTTGTAATTATGGTCTTTTGATAGTGTGTAGAATTTATTTTATTTAGACAATGTGCGATAACAAGCTCATAACCTTGGACTTGAGGCTGGGTATTTGTAATTTAGGTTTGGGAATATCTTATCTTTGTTTTTCCCCTTGAAATCTGCGATATTTTTTGTATGCCATGCTGTCTGGAAGAAATGTATTTGGGCAAGAAATACTTGCATATGGACAATATTAAGGAAATTATGCATATTTTATGGCAATGCAAAAGGAAGAATGTGGTTGGAAAGATGTAGCTTTATTTATATAGTTGGAATATCGTGGATGGTTATGGGATTTGCCTACTGTGTTGTGTTGTGTGACATCAGACGTGTGGTTCGCTGGGGGCTATGTGTACCTGCAGTGTCAGGGTCATATGAGTCTACACTTGGAAGATGGAGGAGTGATTTCTTTTTGGGTTTCCGAAGTGTGTCATCTCACCTATGCAGGTGGTGAGATTGTACACTTGGGGGCAGGTATTTGCACATTTGCAGTGTTATATAAAGTGTAACGTTGATGGGGAGTTACATGGACACACAGTTTGTGTTTTCCTGTGCTTCTGGGTAGTTATGTTTTCTACATATGACCATATTTTTGTGTGAAGAATATTTAGGTGGTGGTATGTTTACTAAAGGGTCATGGCACTTCTCTGATACTCTACATTTGGTAAATAGGGAATAATTAGTATAATACAGTAAGTAAGCAAGCACGGGAGTGTCTCGTGGGTAGGTGAGATTGTACATTTGCATAGACAATTGTGTGCTAACTATTGCCTGCATTAGGGTGTGTGCTATGGTTATATGATCGTATTGATATAGGAAATGATTTC
Source organism: Acomys minous (assembly GCF_964271855.1). Taxonomy (NCBI): domain Eukaryota; kingdom Metazoa; phylum Chordata; class Mammalia; order Rodentia; family Muridae; genus Acomys; species Acomys minous. Next base: position 44,566,750 of record NC_140490.1, read on the forward strand.
TAGCAGCTGGAGGGAATTCTGCGTCAGCATGTGGTTTGTGTTTGTAGTTTAAATGTTATGTTTACTTCTCTATGTCTCGGATTGAAGCTGGTTGTGGATGTATGTCTGTGAGCACGTACTTGTTCATAGAAAAAGAGGTCATTTGCAATATGTGATAATTACTTTTCCATTGCTGTTTTAAAACATCATCACAAGGAAAATGATACAAGAGAGAGTTCATTTGGGCTTACAGTCCCAGAAGGGTGGGAGTCCCTCATGGAGGGGATGCATGGCAGGCATGGCAGCAGGAATTAGGAAGCCGAGCAGTCACAGCCTGAGCCACAAGCACAGTGCATAGAGACTAAACTGGAAATGGCACAGAGCATCTAGACTCTTAAAGTCCACCTCCAGTGACATACTTCCTGCAGCAAGGCTGCACCTCCTAATCCTCCCCAAACAGTGCCACTGACTGGGGACCGTATGTTAAAACACCCAAGCCTATAGGGAACATTTTCATTCAAACCACAGTGCATAAATGTGCTTTAGGTCTGGTTAATGATGCTGTGTTTCTAGTGAGCATGGGTATGTTTGGAGAATGAGCTCAGAAGTTTGTTTTATGGATACAGAATATTGTTATAGTTGTATATTTTCAGGCACTGAAAATATTTTTTGTGTCTATGTGTGTATATATAAGTTACTGTACAGAATGTAGTCCCTATACAGGCAGCACGTGCATGCGTGCGTGGTTGTGGGTATATTGGAATGGAGGTCAGACTACAATTCTGTAGGTGTTGGTCTTTGCCTTCCACATTGTTTGAGTAGCAGGATCTTTCTGATGTTTTTCGGCTGACTGGACCACAAGCTTATGCACATTTCCCCATCTCTGCCTCCCATCTCCACATAGGAGAGCTGGTATTACAGACATGTACCCTACTGCATACAGATTGATTTGGTTTCCCAGGGTTCTGACTAAGGTTCACCACCCTTGTATAGCAAGAGCTGTACCCATCAAACCATCTCTCCAGCCCATGTTTAAGGCTTTCTTTATACCCAGAGGAACTGTTAAAAACTGGTCGGACCCTTCTGGAGGGTAGCGCATAGTGGAAAGAAACCGGGTGATCCCAAGTGTGCTGTTAAGGTAGAGTGAGAACCGGAAAGTGATGTATTTGAAGGTGTAGTCAAGGGTGGTATGCTTGCAAAAGAGATCGATGCGATGAATAATGCCCTTTGCTTTGCCCCGGGTAGAAGATGCCTTGAGGGAACCTCAGGGACCAGCAACAGCCTTCCCATTAGCGGCTCAGGAAGTCGTGTTTAAGAAGAAAGCCCCTACCTTTCCTACCCTGGTGAACCCTGCTTTCCCAGAGCTCCCCAGGGAATAGTTTTCCAGGAGTTTGTTGCTCTTACTTCACTATGATCATACTGGAGGCTTCTGTAGCTGTGGACCGAGTTTGTCTGGCTCCTGCTCACTCTGGTGTCAGGGCTCATGATGCTGGTTCTACATGAATTACAGAAGAAATCCTGCAAGGCTCAGGCACTATCCAGAGTCCTTGTGAGCAATCTCCATGAGAAGCTGTGGTCAAATCTCCAGAAAGATAGGCATGCCAGGATAGACTGCCTGCTGAGAGCAGCAGCAAACGGGGCCATCCCTAAGCACAGACCTGTGGGTTGAAGTGGACGTGTCCATCACAGAAGTGCTGTTGATGGCCCTGGGAACACATATGGTGCCCCAAACACAGACTATTGTTTGTCCCACTGTATTTTTTATCTTGCTTTGCTACAATTCCTCCTTGGTATTTTTCTTGTTCTTTCCCTTTGAAATCAACTTTTTAAAACAGAATACCTTTGTATCTTTGGTATACATTTCTTTCTTCCTTTCTTCTTTCTTTCTTCTTTATACTTCTTTCTCTTCTTTCTTCCTTCCTTTCTTTCTTCTTTCTAGGGGTCACAGATAGTGCAACTCAAAGAGCTTAGATTCTACAGCCACCTGAAAGAACCGCTAATTTGAGAGAGGGCATGATGGGAAGAAAATTTATTTCATTTAAGAAAAGCTTGCTTATTACAAGATGAAAGACTAGCTAATGCCATCAATAGGACATTTATTCAGCATCTTTAGTGAGAATATTCTCACAGTCTCAATTGGTCAGTGTCTTGATTAGGAGTTTGCCCTGAGTCTCAAAGGAGACTTAAGCAATGCAAGAATTGTTAGAAATAGAGAGCCCCTGGAGAGAGATTGAACACGTTTTGTATTTTGGAATGGATGTGAGCATTTGGGGCTTTTGATGGGGTCTTGTGTTTTGAATCGTGTTTCCTAAAGGCTCATGCTTGTTTTACAGACTTGGTCCCTAGCTAATGGCTCTGTTGGGAGCTGGTGGAAGCTAATTAGGGTGGAGCCTAGTGTCATTGGAGGCATGGCCTGGAAGAGCATATTAGGACCGATCCTTTTCTCTCTCTCTCTCTCCTTGCGGCCATGAAGTGAGGATGTTTCTTCTGCTCTATGTTTTTCCTGAGGACATTCTGCCACACCACTGTCAGAGATGCCACAGGGCCAAGTAACCAGAGACTGCAGCCTGTAAAACTGTGGGCCAAAAGAAGTGTTTTCTGCTTTGGGGCTGTTTATCATAGGCCACAGAGATGGAAAGCTGGTAGTTCCCAACCATCACACAGGAAGTCCAGTCCCTTCCAGAGGACAATGAGAGATATCAGTTTAGGGTTTGGTAGTCCACATCCTTTATTTTACTTCAGCCATCCTTTCAGGTACAAATGCCTCCATAGTACCCCATGACTAGAACTGAGGAATGCAAGGGTGCTCAGGGCCTCTTGTGTGAGAGCATCCTAGAACCTGCTCAGTTGCAGATACAGGTACAAGTAAAGGGAACCCAGGCAGACTATCTCTGGCTCAACCCAGAAAAATGCTGTGGACAGTGGACTGTTTTATCAGCAAGAAGACAGTTGTCTGTGTAGGCAATGTATAATAAATGTCCCATGGAGGGGGTCCCCCAGTGTCCCACAGTAACTTCACCCCAGAGCACTTATCTGAAGTGTTTCCAGCATTGGCTCAGATTCCAGAGACCCGTGTCCTTGAGTAAGTATCTTAACCTCTGAGCCCAGCTTAGCTCTCTGTAAAACAGAGTTCTGTCTGTGCCTACTGTCCGGGCTTGTGAGTCAGTGTGTGTAAAGTGCCCAGGGCAGTGAATGGCATCAATGTGCAGTGGTCATAAATACTGTAGCTTCTAACTGCTCATCCATTGAGACTATGACTGTCCATTTGTCTAATATAGTCCCCACCCCCATCCACACTCAGTTGGATGCCTCCCTGCTCTTGTTCCTCAATCCCCAGCCTCGGTGTTTTATAGCAGTGGAGGCTGGAAATCTATGCCCTGTGCCAGATTAGGGCCTCAGGCACGGGAGCGGACAAGTTCACTTTCAAACCCTGCAGGGCAGCCATCCTAGCGTCTCCATTCGGGAAACAAAGATGAAGACTATCTATAGCCATATGGGTTTCTGGCCTTCCCACAGTTCAGATGAAATTGCGTGCTCCCCAGAGTCTACTCCTCAGTGGAGGTACGGCAAAAGTGACTTGAGCTCCTCACTTGCCCATGTGTTTCAGCGTAGACTTCCACTGTGGCTGTCGCCCTATGGCCTACTTTGCCTAAGGTCTTCCTCCTTTTCTTCTTTCTTTGACAGGAGGACACACGAGACTGGCCGCTGAAGGATGTAGTACTGAGCAACGCTGTCCCCATCACTTGAGTGAGCTCAGAGTTGAGCAAGAGCATTTTTTTTTCAGAGAAGGTTCCTATAGTCACTGACCCTCAGTCACTGATGGGAGTAAATTACCATTACATGTTTTTCCACAGAGTTGCTGCAGTAGATAACTGGTATACCTGAAAATGAACACACACACTTCATGCCAAGACTGCAGAACCCTTTTTGGCAGAATTCGGAAGCAATAGAAACAGTTTTATACAAAGCAATATATTCTGTTCTCTTCAGTTTCCTCCAAATTTCTTCTTGTGTCCCTTCTTGCTGCCTAGGCTATGTGTCCTTTTTTTTTTTTTTTAAAAGATTTATTTATTTATTTATTATATAGTGTTGTATCTGCATATACACCTGCAGGCCAGAAGAGGGCATCAGATCACATTATAGATGGTTGTGAGCCACCACATGGTTGCTGGGAATTGAACTTAGGACCTCTGGGAGAGCAGTCAGTGCTCTTAACCTCTGAGCCATCTCTCCAGCCCTAGGCTGTGTCTTAATTGCTGACTAAACATCTTTAAAAATTATATATGGTGCTGTATAGACACAGTACAGATGCCCTTCATTTACCGGCTCCTCTTAAGATGTGATACCTCCATGTAAAATGTGTGTAGAAAGCCAGTGATATGGGCAGCATATAAAATCACCAAGGGAATGGACAGACAGACAGACAGATGACAGACAGATAGAAAGAATTTATTGAAATATAGTGCAAGAAAGCTGTAGGTAAGCCTCAGAGAGGGGACCATGTGGCTGAGCAGGGAGCAGGAGTCTTGTTGAGTCCTCTGATTGAGGAGGAAGTCCTTTGGTGTGGCCTTATGGGATGTTTGAGTCCATAGCTGGGTAGATCGGCTGGCATCTCACTCTTATTAAGCATCAGAGTCTACAGTGTGAGTTGGTTATCTGTTCTATCTGTCTGTTCTATCAGGCACCATTTGTCGTTATGGGCTAGCCTTCAGTTATTTGTGGAATACATCTTAAGTCACCAGGGAACTGGATTCCAAGTTGTCATGGCCTGATGATTAAAATATGGGGAAATCCACTCTAGGTAATGTGGCGCATGCCTGTAATCCCAGCACTCAGGAGGCAGAGGCAGGAGGCTCTCTGTGAATTCGAGGCCAGCCTGGTCTACAAAGCAAGTCCAGGACAGCCAAAGGCTGTCACAGAAAAACTCTGTCTCAAAAACCAAACCAAACCAAACCAAACCAACCAAACAAACAAAATTTTTAAAAAATGGAGAAATTATTTTCTTCTTTCTTTTAGCCCCCTTTGTCTGTATAATACTCAAGAAAGGCTGATCTTTGGAGAACGCAAATAACCTAAGAGGTTAAAATCCATTGTTTGAGACTGATTAAATATAATTTAATGAAGAAACCAAAGAATATGATCTTATATTGAATTCTTTAATCATGTCTCTGGAACAGGTTTTGGTTTGATTTTAAAGGTAAAATGGAGAGCATAATTTATTCAGAAAGAAGTCAGAATATGGGAGGATGGCTCACTCAGGAAAGTGCTTGCTGTGCACATGCAGTGTCGTGGTTTGTAGAAGAATGCCCCACAAAGGCTCACAAGTTTGAATGCATAGTCATCAGGGAGTGGCGCCATTTGAAAGGATTAGGAAGTGTGGCCTTGTTGGAGGATGTGTGTCACTGGGGGTGGATTTTGAGGTTTAAAAAGCCCATGGCAAGCCCAGTGTCCCTCTCTCTGCCTGTGGATCAGGATGTAGAGTTCATCTACTGCTCCAGTGTCTACCTGCTGGCCACCATGCTCCCTGCCATGGTGACAGTGGACTAAACCTCTGAAACTGTAAACAAAAGCCATAAAGAAACAAAAAACAAAACAAAACAAAATACGAGCCATAGAGGAAGATACATGATACCAGTCTCTGGCAGAGAGAGAGAGAGAGAGAGAGAGAGAGAGAGAAAGAAGAAGAAGAAGAAGAAGAAGAAGAAGAAGAAGAAGAAGAAGAAGAAGAAGAAGAAGAAGAAGAAGAAGAAAGAGGAGGAGGAGGAAGAGGAGGAGGAGGAGGAGGAGGAAGGAGGAAGGAGAGAGAGACTAGGCCCCAAACACCTTCACTCGATGCTGTGTTAGAGTTGAAATATCTCATTGGGGCTGTCTGGGCTTAGATCTTTTCTCACCTGCTTTGTGACTGCTCTCATGTCCTGTCCTCTGTCCTTCATATCCAAATGTGATCTGTAGCTGACACCAAGTGCTGAAGTGGCTGGTGGCTGAGAGTGTCTTCTTGTTAAGATGAAATGTAAGAGAGCGGTCCACTCCTGCTGCTCCCGCCCACCCTGATTCCACTGCTTCCCTTCAGGCATGCTGAAGGCAGAAGAAAGATACTGCCTTGCATTTGGAGTTGTGGTACTTATGTGTGCCCAGGGTAGTTTGTCTTTGTGCAAAATGTTAGGGTTTATATGTACGAATCTAGTGGGCCTAAGGAACCGTGTAAGGGAGCTTTAAAACTATTACATGTGGTAACAGTGTGGCGGGGTTTAGCTATGTGATGGTTCATGTGAATATTCAGTTTTGGGGGGAGTTTTATGTGTGTACATGGAAGAAGTAAGAATATGTGGTACTCTAGTCAGATTGGCATACATGAATTCATAGCTTATGTGGATTTCTTTTTTTGCACATGTCTAAGGAAGCTGGCATGTCTCGTATGTCTTGCCAGCAAAGACAAGCAAAGGCCTGGGGTAAAAAAGTATTTACTAGAATTAATATAAACTTTAAAATATAGAATCTATACCATCGGCAGAAGCAAAGTAGGCGAGCCACATCCATGAGAGAGAACAGGCTCTTTTGTCATAGTTAAGAGACAGGGCAGGTTAGTTTTACCTAACTACCCAGGAGCTCAGATTCTGTGATCTCCCTGCGGCTCATTACTGCATGCCCTGAAGGTCTGTGCCCTACGCCTCAGAACTGGAAAGTAGGGGCCCTTGTAATGTGCTCGCTCTGTCTAGTACTGCAGGTAAGGCCTGGCATTCTGCACAGGTGTGCTGGAGAGGAGCCTCTGAGTTTGGTTCTGGCTGTAAGATGGGGAGATTTAAAGTTTGAAAAGAGGGGACTTAGGAGCTAACCCAGTCAGTAAGGTACTCAATGTGCAAGTGCGGCAATCTGAGTTTCATCCTTGGCACCCATTTAAAAGCCAGGTCTGGTGGTGCATACCTGTAATCTCAGCTCTGGGGAGGAGGAGGCAGGAGGATCTCTGCGCTGGCTGGCCAGGCATCCTGAGACAGCAAGCCCCAGTGAGAGATCCTGTCTGAAAAGCCAGGTAGATAGATCCTGAACAATGACAACCAAAGTTGATTTCTGGCCTCCACATATGTGTGTGTGCGCACACACACACACACAAACACACACACATCTGTACACACAGAAACTAACTTCTTTCTGTAAGGGTTGGCTGAGGTGCCTTAAGCATTAGTTTTAGGGACTTTGGAGAAACCCCTGGTCCTAGCAACTGCATCATATGCTGGAGTGCATCCAGGGCTTGCTGACATATGGCGTCCCCTGATAGCCTCATGAATACTCTGTAACGACCTTCTTTTTTGTAGGGTATACTCTGCTTAGAGTCCCACCTCTGAAGTCTCTGATTTTCTCATCAGGAGGATGAGCAAGTAGAACCTTAGAACCCTATTGGAGGTGCCCCATCATATCCTGGTCCCCTGGGACCTAGCTGACTCGGGAGGACAGCAGCTGAAATAACGACTGTCCTCTTCACCCGGCAGCCTTAAGCATGGCTGTTTTGTTACGGCTCAGTCCTTTAAAGAAGCCCAAAGCCTGACAACTCAGTAGAAATAGAAAGGGACTATCTTGATAAACTACAAAGCCCTGTTTCATTAAAATATATCTTTTTTTATTCAGCTTTAAAAAAAAATTTTTTTATGTGCATTGGTGTTTTGCCTGCATATATGTCTGTGTGGGGTATCAGATCCCCACACTGGATTTACAGGCATGTGTGAGCTGTCATGTGGGCGCTGGGAATTAAACCAGGGTCCTGTGGAAGAGCAGCCAGTGCTCTTAACCACTCTCAGGCCCCTTTAAAATGCATCTTAACAGAAGTGTTTCCTTTCCATACCTGTAACTTTTTAGCTCTGTCTCAGCTTTTGGTTCCCCCGTCTACTTTGTCTACTTTACAAACTTCAAGATGTACTTTGCACTTCTATAAACTCATAAAACCAGGACACAGGGCACTTCCGGAGGATGATAGTAAAGTTAAATTGTCAGTCGTCGGCCATATCACTGGCATTATAAATGGACTTTTAAATGATGTATGTGTGCATAAATGTGCACCTGCATGTAAAGGCCAGAGGTTGCTTTTAGATGTTTCATCTATTGTGTTTGACCTCTTTCTCTCACTCTACCTGGAGCTTGCCAGTTTGCTGGGTTTGCTGTCCAGCAGCTCTGCAGGATCCTCCTGTTTCAGGAGGCCTCCAGGGTACTGGGATTATAAGTACCTGCTGCTGCACAGTGCTTTTTCACATGGGTACTGGGTCCTCACATTTGCACAGAAATCACTTTACTTACCAAACCATGCCCCTGCCTAGTAACATTGTCTGTGTAGGCCAAGTAACTTGTGTCTCATAATTGTAACTAACTTTCTAGGGGGGGGGAGGGAGGAGTCCTCACCATGTAGGCAGGTTAGCCTCCAAGTCATGATCTTCTTGATTTAATGCTGGCTCTGAAAAAAGAGAAGCTACTTCTCTTTCTTTCTCTTTATTTTAAATTTTTTAATGTAAATTTTATTATAATTTATTCACATTACATCCCAACTGTTATCCCCTCCCTCTTATCTTCCCATTCCCACCCTTCCTCCCTCTTCTGCCTATTCCCCTCCCTTAGACCTCTGGTGGGGAGGCCCTCCTACCCCATCTGTCTGGTGACAGCCTATTAGGTCTCATCAGGATCGCATGCAATCCTTTCCTCGGTGTGCCCACTAGGCCATCTTGCCAAGGAGCAGTGGCCATATCATGGGCATCAGAGTGCATGTCAGAGGCTCAGCAGCAGTACTCCCTCCCCACCACGTGAGGAACAGGCAGTTCATCACTTACGTCTGAACAGGGATCTTGGTTCTCTGCATGCATTGTCCTTGGCTCGTGCATGAGTTTGTGCAGGGCCCCCTGTGTCCAGATTCACAGACCTTGATGGTCTCCCTGTGGAGCTCCTGCTCTTCCTGTTCCCCCCACTCTTCCCTACAACCCTCAGCACTCCACCCAGAGTCCATTCCCAGTATCCCAATCCTCTGCTGAGGGGAGATTCTCAGAGGACATCTATGTCAGGCTAATATCAAGAGTGAGTATGTACCATGCGTGTCTTTCTGGGTCTGGGCCACTTCACTCAGGATGGTCATTTCTAGTTCCATTCATTTGCCTGCAGATTTCAAGATTTCCTTGTTTTTAATAGCTGAGTAGTATTACGTTAATGCACCACAGTTTCTTTATCCATTCTTTGGTTGAGGGACATCTAGCTTGTTTCCAGATTATGGCTATTACAAATAAAGCTGCTACGAACATAGCTGAGCAGATGTCCTTGTTGTATGGCAGAGCATCTTTCAGGTATATGCCCAGGAGTGGGATGGCTGGGTCTTGAGGTAACACTATTCCCATTTTTCTGAGTAAGCGCCAGAAAGTGACTGTATGAGTTTGTCCTTCCACCAGCAATGAAGGATTGTTCCCCTTTCTCCACATCCTCGCTAACATGTGCTGTCACTTGAGTTTTTTATCTTAGTCATTCTAATAGATGTAAGATGGAATCTCAGAGTTATTTTGATTTGCATTTCCCTGATGACTAAGGAGGTTTAAGTGTTTCTCAGCCATTCGATTTTCCTCTGATGAGACTTCTCTGTTTAGTTCTGTACCCCATTTTTAATTGGATTGTTTGGTTTGGTGGTGTTTAATTATTTGAGTTCTTTATATATTATGGATATTAGCCCTAGGTCAGAAGTAGGGTTGGTGAAGATCTTCTCCCAGTATGAAGGCTGTCATTTTGTTCTGTTGATAGTGTTCTTTGCCTTACAGAAGCTTTTCAGTTTAAGAGGTCCCATTTATTAATTATTGATCTTAGCACCTGAGCTGTTGGTGTTCTGTTCAGGAAGTTGTCTTCTGTGCCAACGAGTTCAAGTCTCCCCCACTTTTTCTTATAACAGACTTAGTGTGGTTTTATTCTGAGGTGTTTAATCCATTTGGATTTGAGTTTTGTGCAGGGTGATAAATACGGATCTATTTGCATTTTCTACAGGTAGACATCCAGTTAGACCAGCACCATTTGTTGAAGATGCTTTTTTCGAAACCCTGTATGCCACACAATTTGAAAATCTAAATGAAATGGACAGTTTTCTTGATCGATTCCACTTACTAAAGCTGAGAAGGAACTGTCTCTTCACGGGGCCATCTTCTTTTCTTCTTGAAGGTGAGTCTAGAGTTCAACCACCTTGGACCAGTGTCTCCATTTTCTTATTTAAAGACTAGTTCATAAGGCAAGGAGGAGCCATTACAGAGAATATCCTGTGACAATGACACCTCTTGGGAAAGAACCAGGAGAAAAAGCAAAGCAAACAAGAGTCACTTTGCCTCATCTTTCCCCCAAAGTCCCCAGTTCTTCGCCTCACAGTCCATGAAATAACCAACCATAGAATTCTGTTCTCATAGCTTTCTCACCTTTACATTTACAGATGAACACTTTCTGCCCACGCAGCCACATCCCCACTGTCAACCCTTTATTCCAACTCCCTGTGGTGTGGTTAGTTAGCTGAAACCTTAGGGACCATTATTCTCCAACAGAGAGGACTGTGGAAGGCCAGACAGCAAAAGGCAGATAAGAGGCACAAGAGGAGTTCCAAACAGACATTGCTGTACTTGATATGTGCATGTGTGTGCCTCTCCATGTGTGGGCATGTTCATGTTCGGGTATGTTGCATATTCATGTGTGATCAAATATATGTGCATGTGTGTGCATGTTCATCCATGTGCTGGTGTGTGTGCACATCTGAAGGCAAGAAGGTGACTTTGAGTGTTACCTTTGGGAACGCTTTCTACCCCCTTGCAACACAGTCTCTCACTGGCCTGGAACTTACCCTGCCAGCCCCTGGGTCCCCATCTCTTAATGCTACCTCCCTAGTGTTAGGGTACATCACCATGCCCAGCATTCTCACATGGG